>NC_134850.1:54045447-54359101 GCF_965363235.1 Mytilus galloprovincialis
TGGACATCACAATAGTTCCCATAAAAATTTGACATCTTAGTAGAAAATATCTGACGCCACATTGAAAAGTGATTGTTGTATGACGTCTTAAGTTCCAGCTAAAACAAATTCTCTGGTCGAGTGGCACAGATAGCGATAAGGTGTATAAAATGTGTTTTTCACAAGTATGGTAATATATACACTCAACTCTCTTAAGGTGGTACCCAACACTTTCACTAAAATCAATTTGGCTCGTTTAATTTTTATAAAATTTTGGCAAAGTATTTACTTTACCCCTTTGACAAAAATATAAAAATTTCAAAAAAATTTGAATCAACCAATTTATCAGAAAAATTACACTGGTTATATAAAAGTTTGACAAACACTCATTTTGATCATTGAGAAGCTTTATATTCCCTTTACAACACAACGTAATTAAAACGTTTAGCTGATTTTACAGAGTAATGATCTCCCTGTAGTGTTAGGTACCACCTTAAGTCAACAAAAAGTTAAAGATAATATTAATGTAAATAAATAATAACAAAGCTTACCATGATCTGTGGCAAAACAATCAATTATTTCCATGTTGTCCCATAAAGCCTGCTGGTCTTCCTTGGTACATAAGGGAGGTTTAACCTGACCTCTTTGGTGACCTACATTATCAAGGTCATCAGCTGTCAGGAACAGGTGATGTGGAGCTACTTCACATGTGACAGCCAGACCTTTCTCTTTAGCAGCTCTTATAACAAGGATCTATAATGAAACATTATTCATGCATGATAAAAATTCAATTTTCTGCTAGAATATGTTCTTACAAAGCAGACTTCTGTCCTGTTTTATATTTTCTTGCTTAAGTAAAGAACTCAACTGTGCATGTTTTTTTCATGTGGGTTTTAGCTTTATTTAATATAGTATAGATTCTGAGAGCCAAGTGTCCATGCAGCATATTTTGTGGCTGTATCAAGTTATAAAGCTGACGAGACCATTAGTGAGGGTTTTTTTTTGTATTAAAATTATTTTAAAAAATGTAAAACTGTTATTTCTTAGTAAAATGTTCATGTATTACATTGATTAAAGAACACATTTAAAAATCTCTGAGAGGACTTAATTTTCAGACATAAACTAAACAAAAATATTTGAAGTAGTATCCATAAACTTACTTCCTCCTTCCTGGCCACATGACAGATGTGAACTGGACGTTTAAATAGTTCTGACAGTAGTATAACAGCAGCTGTATGAGTTCCTTCAGCATGACAACATAATGGTAAATGCTTTGGCCAATGTTCAAAATGCTGAAAAAATAATGAACTTCAATTATAAATACATGGATATCCACACTTTGCAAAAGGAGTTGATATAAACAAAAGATATTCACACCGGAAAACAATTATTGTTTATTTTATGAGGATAATTTGTATCGTATTATTTATCAGAGAAAACATGTTTTGACAAATATATTGAGGCATATCAGGAATGGCATCCATTAACAGGGCTGCTAAAATTGTAGAGACTTTTAATTTTAAAGAACAACTCATTTTCTTATAACAAAATTCAATATTCTTCATATTTTTAGTCTACCATTTTAAAACCATGAACAGGAAATTAGTAATTTTTGTTTAAAGATGGTTGCATTTCAAGCATGACATATTTTTTTAAAGAGTAACATGGGTACAAACTTATAAACTTGATCATGTGTATTTTAAAAATTTATAACAAGTGCATTCATACCCTCTAATCAATTAAGACAATGTCCAATGGTGAATTCTTACCTTCATCCATATAGATATATCATCTAGTTTCAGTGTAGTAAAAGTTTCATTCAGGTACATCTTCAGTGCTACTGCTTTCCCACCAATCTGTGGTAATGTGTTGTAATTTGTACTACTGGCTCCAACAAATATACCATAATCACAACGGGCACCTTGTTTGGCACACTGAAGTATAAAAATAAACAAATGTATCAAGACTCCTCTTTATTTTGAAGAATACATCACTATTTCCTCCATTAACAAATATTAGGTAAACAAAGGATTGCTAGAAGCATAATTATTATCTTGTCTTAACAACTTAACAATCAAAATGAATGATTTTAGAACATTCAAATATGACATTAAAGATGAGTTTTGGTATGTTTTGCAGGGTTATCAACTACGTTTTCAAACAGTTACAAAATGTACATAGTTTTTTTCAACCCAAATTAGTTGAACAGATGTATTGATATTCATTTGCATAATGTCATTTCCATCGAATGCACCTCAAATATTATAATTAAAGGTTTGCTCTTTATCATTAACATGGATGCAAAATGACCTCTTCTAGGAAGAAACAATCTTCATCATTAACACAAGATATTTAAAATCATTCCTCCCAAGGGCTGTTCCCTTTAAACATACTGTGAAAGTACTTTAATTCGTGGGTATCAATTTTCGTGGTTTGAGCAATATTTACATGTTCGTGGGTTTTTAAATTCGTGGATTTTAGTTTTCTAAAAAAAAAATACTTGAAAAATTCAAGCCTTTAGGAACGAAGATTACAAATGCTAATAGTCTGGATTGAAGAAAATTGCAAAGTAAACATTGACCGGTGTAAATCGTAGTGACAACACTAATTAACTCAAGATTAAAGACCATCAAAGGTGTTAATTAGGCCATAAACATGTCACCTAAAGAAATCAGTAACATAAACAAATGCTATAGACGTATCTTGAATTGTCAAATAATTCTTATCAAAATCAAGCCCAGCATGAAATTATTATTCCCCATATGTACGAGAACTACGAGGATATAAAATGAACACTTTATCATACTAGCATATTAATACCGGAAATCTGGCTTTCATCGATAAAAAATATTTTTTAAGAGAATTAAAAGATCAAGAGTTGTGCAGTTTAGGTTATTAAAGATTAAATGGGTATAATCCTGCATGCAGTTGTAGTTCTGTGACTGTTATTAGAGTATTCTCAGATTTGGGGTTATTCAATATATTCTGTAGATCATATCAGTAGTTGAACCTACATGGGGATCTTCCCATGTCTTGATTTGGACAATGGTTGTTTTATTTCGTTGGACACTTAAATTTGTGGATAAAGTCATCCACGAAAACCACGAAAATTGGTACCCCACGAATAAAAGTTCTTTCACAGTATAATTACCTTTTGAGTTATAGCAAATGCTTGATCATCAACTGTTGGAGGATTGGTATTTGGCATAGCTAAGATGAGAGTTATCCCCCCTGCTAGAGCTGCTGCTGTGGCTGAAGCAAAATCTTCTTTATGTTCAGCTCCTGGTTCTCTAACATGGACATGGACATCTATTAGACCTGAAAGTTCACATGAATATTGTTTTATCTAATTAACTTAGGTTTACTGTTGGTTTTTTTAATAGTTTTTGTAGTCAATTTATTCACTGTTAAACCTCACCTTCTGATGATCAATTTATCAGTCTAATAGTCTGGATCAAGCATTTTAACTGACAATGCACTATATCTTTATTTTTTACTTTACCTAACAGATGAAAGTTACTTTTTAAATTTACACACTATAATTTGCATTTATCAAAAAATAATTCCACTTTAATCATAAACTTGTTGTGTTATTTACATATTGAATGTTTCTTTTTGTTATTTTATTGAGTGAAACTTCATACAAAATATTAAGACACATGTTTACGTCTGCATTTTCTAAACTCTGGTCTATCCAATTTCTTACTAAAGATTTTTTTTTCTGAAAAATAATACAAGAAATGGATATTTAACTGGAATTATAAAAAGATCTGGACATTAGAAGTTGATATTCTTTTTTAAATATGTAACATTACCTGGTAGTCGCACTACTCTGTGTGATGCTATACAATCTATGTGTGTCTTGAGTGGAGGGGCACCTTTCAATCTACGTAATGCCTGAAATAATATCAGTACCTTTTCTTTCAACAACCATTACAATCTGAGCATATCAATATCATTTATATAAAATATCAAACTTTAATTGATTCAAATGTTTTATTTGTTTGTGATATATCCAACATTTTCTTTATCCAGTAGTTATTTTCTAATTCTAATTGTGAATGACTCTTTTCAAAAAAGTGTATCATTGGAATGAAAAGAAATTAACAAATTGTAACATTCCATTTAAAGGATAAAATAAAAAGAAGGTTCAGAATTCCAAACGAAAAAAAAATGACAGTCAGACATTTTTAATCACACAGGTTGAAGATACAGTGTAACCTACCTAATCCAACACCTGAGTATTCCAACATCCTACGTATACTTAAACCAACACATTTTCATGGTCCCAAAATAAGCCTAGCCTTGTAGGAAAAACCTGAGTATTCCTACACCCTGCTTGTTCCAACATATTTTTCTGGTCCCCCGGTGTGTCGAATTACACAGGTTAAATTGAAGTTTAAATAATCTGTTACTTGCATAAAGAATCAATTTGATGCTATGTTAAAATCTAATAAATCCTATTTGGCAAAATTCCAACATAACCTACCTCAATGATTAGTTTAGTACATTTGACATCAGTTATCAATGGTACTGAGTAGCCCACGGCCATCATTCTGGTTTTATACCCCTGGGTAACAAATGACGACGCCCTCTGTGATCCAGACCCTCGCAGTGGTAGGTTAATAACCAAGTCAAACATTTTGTCAGCTAGATAGTCTGCTATGGTTCTCTGTTCACCACCATTTCTACATTCACCAGTATCTTCGTAAGGCCAATCTACACCTTGTATCTGTAGTGAAAATAAATGTTTGTTTTAAACCACAGATAAAGTTCATAAAACAATAATTTTGACTACATGTTTAAGCTATAATGTGACTTTGTAACTTATAGTAATGTTATATTTTTTTTTGGTTAAGCTAAATAAAAAACTACATTGATGCTTTCAGCATTTATGACTATCTCATGCCGCAAGCTTTTATTGGCGGAGGCAAACAAAGAGAACCACTAATGTTCAGCAGGAAAACTGGCAATTATTTTAATTAAGATTGGAGTCAAATGCAATCACCACACCAACAAGCAGAGTTCAAACTTACAACATTTAGAGAAAAGTATTGCTGATCCCAAATTGTGGAGTCATTATTATTCTTAGGGAAAACATTTTGTGGTTTTCATGATGAGGCTAACCATTAATGCAAGTGTTCTGACAGCAAAAGTACACATTACCATAAGACTTGTATGCAAAAAATTGCTAAAACAATGAAATCTAAATTATAGTTAGTCCTTAATTCACTATATTTCAATATCCACAAAATAAATAAATCTGCAATATATTTTAATGCAGGTCTTAGGTCATTCACTTTTATTTTACTTTGAAGTTGAGAAAAAAGCTGTTTCCAAGTATGAATTGGAAGTTTAATATGTACTTACTTTCACTCCATGTTCTGAGAGAAAATCAGCTGTTCCCATACTAGCATATAGGTTATAACCCATCTGTTCTAATGCTTTAATTGCTGGTAATAATTCAGTCTTGTCCTATAAAATATAGGTAAAACATATCAAAGCAAAGTTTTGAATATATGTCATTTTTGTGCAAAATATTTATCTCAATCTAATAGCTTTAAACTTGTCAAACACCAATTTAATTTGTGTTATACTTAAGCTTGTTTTTGAGGGTTTATTATAAATGTGTCTATCACTATTTCACTGTATATGTATACTGTGGATTCATTATCATTTGTTGGATACCAATTTTTGTTGACTTTCGTGAGTACAAGAGAACCACAAATTTGGCTGACATAATTTACAAAGGAACTTTGTTTTAAATATGCCTACCTTAAAGCTGCCAATGGACAGAAGTATATTTTTCTTTGGAATTTTGAATCCTGTGCTCATCAAAGCCTTTAAGTAAGCTTCATAACGGTTTTCTCCAAAGCAGGCTACTTCTCCAGTACTAGCCATTTCTACTCCTAGCAACACATCAGCACCAAGGAGACGAGAAAATGAGAAGACTGGTGCCTTGACAGCCACTCTACCACAACCATATAATACATTTACAACTTCAACTGGTTCACCCATAATTACTCGGGTTGCTGTGTCAATGAAGTCATAATCCAATGCTTTTGATATAAATGGGAATGACCTTGACACTCTGACATTGCATTCAATGACCTTCAACTGATTGTCCTGAAAAGTTAAATGGATATGTGTGGTAAATTTGACAAAATATATTCCATTACAAAATTTCAGATGTATATTTTTTCATACAATTTATTAACAGATCTCAAATTTTTGTTACACGTTCAGCTGACAAATGTTTATTTACTTCAATCACTCAAGATGTATAACGAGGCTAAAATTCATTACAAAATGTCTTACTATTAAAATTTTAAACATTCCTCATACTATAAAAAAGATGCTTTCAAATCTATTAAGATATACCACTTTTTTTACCTTTGCAATGAGTTGCATATTAAAGGGTCCATTAACTTCTAGAGCTCTTCCTATGGAACAACAAATCACTTTTATCTTTGCTAACGTCTCTTCATTTAAGTCTTGTGGAGGAGTGACAAGAGTTGCATCCCCTGAATGGACTCCAGCGTTTTCGACGTGTTCACAGACAGCCATACAAATAACTTCGCCATCAGAAGCTACAGCATCAACATCTATTTCCTGTTAAAAATGTATTTGTATGTATTTAGAAGAATCTGGACTATCTCATAGAAATTAGAAAAAAATAATATTATCATAAGTGAAGATAAAAATAATAAAATTCTAATTTACACTACAGAATTCCATAATAATTTACTATGAGTTTCATTGACCATTCTCAAGCTGTTTTTTAATGAATTATTTACATCCAATTCAATGAGTCTTAATGTCTTCATTAAGCAATCAGTCCTCACTGTGATGTATTTGGACATAACAAATATATGGGAAAGAGCTTGAATTTTAAAAGTTGTCTATAGAACATGTACGGCTAGTTTTAAAAATATCAGCATAAAAAAGTTCTGTACAAGTGATCTTGTCAAATTTTCCATTCCCTAATTTGTGTTTTATAACTTTGTGGTCTATCGAACTGTACAACAGAAATGCAAAATATTTTCTGAAAATAAGCATAATCTTAAAACATGTTAAGTTTTATTGTTTTTTATTTTAATTCCTTCCACTAAAAATATGTATGTATATTATATTTCCTCCTTCTCTATAAGATTCAGATACAATGTATTTATCTCTATTCTACAGCAAAATAAACAAACCAGCCCATTTCATTTTATTTTTCATGGTAAAATTTCATAAAACTAAAATTCCTCTAAATGATGTTATTGTCTTCGCAACAACGTCACAAATATGTTTCCGTAAACAAAAAATCAAATGTAAATATCAAGCATTTTCATTTTTTTCATTTAAATTCCATTAACAAAAAATATGTATGTATATCATATTTTCCCCTTCTCTACAACTAATGCAAAGTTTTGTTTTTAAGTTACATTACCTTTGCTTCTAGTATAAACTTTGAGATAACTACTGGATGATCTTTAGACAAGGCTGAGGCCTGAGACAGATAGGCCTTCAGTTCACTGCTAGAGTGAGCTACATTCATGGCTGCCCCACTCAGTACATTCTTAAGTTACATTACCTTTGCTTCTAGTATAAACTTTGAGATAACTACTGGATGATCTTTAGACAAGGCTGAGGCCTGAGACAGATAGACCTTCAGTTCACTGCTAGAATGAGCTACATTCATGGCTGCCCCACTCAGTACATACTTAAGTTACATTACCTTTGCTTCTAGTATAAACTTTGAGATAACTACTGGATGATCTTTAGACAAGGCTGAGGCCTGAGACAGATAGGCCTTCAGTTCACTGCTAGAGTGAGCTACATTCATGGCTGCCCCACTCAGTACATACGATGGTCTCACAAGGCACGGGTAACCAACATTCTCACAGAACTGGATGGCAGACTGAAAAAAAAGAATGATTATTAAATGTCTGAATTTTTTGTTAGCCAACCAAATATAAACCATGAAGAAAGGGGAAACTAATTATTGTTATTTCAAGAAAATCTACAAACAGTTATATGTATCCTGTTTCATTTCATTACAATACTCATACAGTTGCATTACTTGCGTAATAAAAACATAGCAATTATTTCTAAATTTCCAGTATTAATTACAAGGAAACAAATTTGAAACTTCTAAATTGGTTGGTTGATAAGTGTATGATTATATATTTGTGGCTATAATAAACTCAATTTTTTCCTAATCTTTTAATCTTCTGTTAAACTTAATCCAATATTTTGAATTTTGGAGTATTTGGACATTGCACTAACTGCTAAATCAGTAAGTTCCTTCCACTGAGGCTGCTGTATACCCATGTTGTCCAACATACGGGAGAACTTAAATCTGTTTTCTGCATTGTCTATACACTCTGGAGAAGTCCCTAGTATCCTTGCCTAAAAATACATATATAGTTGTAGTTCAGTTAACATTAATACATAGATCAACACTTTACTGATGTGTAAAATGTATTAGCACCTCTTATCACTAGTACTATGGTTCTATTTGACAGACATTTAAAAACTGATTATATACACAATGAAATACGCTCTATGAAAAGAGTTGTTTGTGACATTTTAAGAGCCCCCTCATATTAAAAAATAAATTTTGTAAACTCAAAATTAAAAGCTTCTAAATGTCTTGTTGCCAAAAACATGACCATCAATGCCACTAACATTTCAATGAGATATAGAGAATAATACATGGCAAAATCCGTATCATATGTCGTATCATCCCGAGACATCAATATCAGCCCAAGGGCCTTTAGGCCCGAGGGATGATATTGGTCGAGGGTGATACGGCATGTGATACGGATTTTGCCATGTATTATACGCTTTATCATATATTTCAACAGAAGAGTATTATATTATATGAACTGTTTTCTGATCCCGATAGATTAGCACTGGGTTACCTTCAGTTCTGCTTTTGTCTTGGTTCAAAGCCTTAAAATAACTGCTTATACAAAGCACCTGGGTTACCTTACCATTTGCCTGCTGCTGTTTTAAAAATATTTGTTTATTATTGTATTTATTTGAGTGTTTTGTATTTTTTATAGTTGCATTTAGTGTGCCAAAAAATATGCAAACTTGATGTTCGTGACGTCACATACAATATGAAAACTTGACGTTCGTGACGTTATATACCAAACAATGACGTCATTAAAAAATGACCTATTTTGAGGAAACTTTTTCTTAAGCAAAAAAAAACCAAAAAACTTTATGTAAAAAAAAAAAAAAAAAAAAAAAGGTATGCGATACGGGTTTTACCATGCGATACGGGGTATGCGATACGGGTTTAGCTATGCGATACGGGGTATGCGATACAGGGTAGGTGATACAGACTGGAAAAACAACCTTTATTAGATATACAAAATAGCTGTATTTTGTACTAAATATATGATAAATGAATATATTGTGCTTTGACCTGTTTCTTTTTAAATGCTGTGTGCTTGGTAGGGAATGAGATATGAATATATTGTGCTTTGACCTGTTTCTTTTTAAATGCTGTGTGCTTGGTAGGGAATGAGATATGAGTATATTGTGCTTTGACCTGTTTCTTTTTAAATGCTGTGTGCTTGGTAGGGAGGCACGAAAATATTAATTTCAGTCTATTGTTAAACCAACCAGGTGATCAAACTCACATCCTTGAGCATACAGTCTATCATATGGAGTATTTTGGAAATTTGATATTTCATCACTTAAACTCCTTTACTAAATTATGATGCAAAATTTATGCACATTTGGTTTGTACACTGCCGCAGAGAAAATGATAAATGGAACTGGAAAACTACTGTCATAGATAGAAGTCACAGAAATTGGATATTGTAAATATTGGTTTCACCTAACATTTTACTGCTAAAAGAACATTTACCAACTCACTTTTGTTTGTTCAACCAGCTTGCCATAATGAAATTCCTAACTACTTTGTGATTAAGTACTTTGATTTCAATACCAAATTTTTCCTTCGACACCACATGTTATCTTTTTTTTTCCCCAATTTTTGTGAAAGAGTATCTCAATTTCTTAAAGTCATAAGAAACCTCACATTAAAAAAAATATTGCATAGGATTTTTATAACTAAGTGGATAGTTTTCATTATGATACTCGTGTACATGTACTTTTTCTGAAGAAAATTCTTTAATTTGTTCATATTTTGAAGAAGTTTACTTTATTTTAATTGCTTCCAGGAAGCAATTCCGCGACATATTTTCCGTATGCAAAGTGACCTCAGTGTGACCCATCTCATAAAAATCCGGTGATCGCAATCACATGGATGTCCTTAAAATAAACTATTATCTGATTGTACATGTTAAACACGTGCTCAATATCCATTTTTGTTGATTGTAAACAAACAGGTGACAATCGTTAAACTTCGGCTTCAAAACACAAATTTTAATTACCTGCCATATTTTCACAATTATACGAAATTTATGCGAAAAAAATGATAAAATCGTGCACAGAAGACTAAGTTTATGATGTTTGTATGCATTGGTTCAAGAATTGGAATAACATTATTTTTTCACTGGTCACTCGTTTATTATGACTTAAAATAAAAAAAATCAATCATTTTTCTAATTTCAATACCAGAATTTTTCCATCAAAAAGTCAAAAGTACCTCTCAACCTTTAACTTACCTGCTGTCTATGTAACTGCATGGCAATATTGTTGGGTAGTTGTCCTCCAACAGACAAAATGATACCATCTGGATCTTCAAGGTTATAAATATCCATTACTGTCTACAATGATAGATGGATGAAATCAGTAGTTTATTTCAAAATACATTTGGGAAAAAAGGATGTGGTGTATTTATCAATACGACAGCAACACAATGACAATTGTTTAGGCGTGGAAATCATAAAAATCACCATATTGAAATTGTATTTAACATTTTTTTAATTTGTCTTTGTTCAAAAAAACTTACATACAATGATGTCATTAAATTAGTGTTGATCTATATTGCTTATCTTCATTTGTAATTCTTTAATATCTGGGGATTAAATTTCTTAAGAAAAATTTTGGAAGTTGTATTATCAATTACAAAAATTAATTTGGAAAAAAGAAATGTGTAGAAAAGGGTAGAAATAATAGAGTAAAAACTCTATCACAACTTATATTTGCTATGTTAACACTAACCTCAAATGAGATTTCATCAAAATACAATCTGTCGCACATATCATAGTCAGTACTAACGGTCTCAGGGTTGTAGTTTACCATAATGGTCTGATGTCCCATCTGTAAATATAATATATTATAGTTTGGTAATACATGTTTAACAAACATTCATTTTTATGCTACTGTGGTTTACAGTTGTTAATTGTAATAGTTTATGGTTTACAGTTGTTAATTGTAATAGTTTATGGTTTACAGTTGTTAATTGTAATAGTTTATATCACAATCAAAATCATCTGTACACTCATGTTGTTGATAAATATCAAAGACTTAAGGTTGTGTGTAAGCTGGCTGGTAATGCAGTACAATGTGATAACAGAATTACCCTAAAATGTTTTTTTTTAAATATTTGATAAAGGTTACAAATCTGTACAATATCTCTGCTTTTTTAAAAGAATGCATATTTCAAATGCAATATCTGATGATTCAATTACTTAATTTAGAATTAAATTCAAAACAGTGTGGCTGTGGCTATTGATTGACACATTAAATTCATCCATTGACTGGGACAATTTACATGAACGTTTGTCTGTAACAACCACTGTTCATGACGTACCTACTATAGACATTTAAACTGTGGGGTCACCAAAGGTTTCTTAACGCCTTTAATTATAAAATAATTCGAAAAAATAATCAGGAATAACCTTTATGTTTTGATTTATATAATTGATATAAATCAAAACATCGTGCTATTTCTGATTAATTTTTTCAAATTACTTTATTGAGGTGTTGAGAACCTTTGGTGACCCCATAGTTTAAGTGTCTTTAAAAAGTACATAGTGAGCAGTGGTCGTTACATACAAACGTTCACCTAAATTGTCCCAGTCAATTGATGAATTTAATGTGTCAATCAATAGCCACAGCCACACTGTTTTGAATTCCATTCTATTTAAAGATCGTCAATTCGATCCATTTGTTAATATGGAAAACCAAATAAATCAAGGTCATCACAAAACGAAACCTCCCTAAGTATACCCTATCCCTATTATATCTAAACCCACACTAATACATACCTCCCTAAGTATACCCTATCCCTATTATATCTAAACCCACACTAATACATACCTCCCTAAGTGTAGTTATACAATTAACAGCACACCAATCAAACTCCACACTACTCCCTATTCTGTACACACCAGACCCTATCACCATGATAAATCCTCCTCCAAAGGCCAGATCATGCTCAGCAGCATTGTATGTCAGATATAGGTAGTTTGTCTGGGCAGGCCATTCTGCTGCTACAGTGTCGATTTGTTTGACGTAAGGTGTTATAGTCATTTCCTGTCTCATCTTACGAACCACAAGGTCAGAACTACAAGTACAAAACAAGGTCAAAACTAAAAGTACATATAATCTTTTATTATTAGTAGCTGTTGTTGTTTGCTGTAGGTTATGTTTATGTTGTTAATCATTTAGGCAAAAATCAAGATGTTGGTTTTGTCATTTTAATTATTTCACACTTTTTCATGCCAGGCCTTTTATTGATTTAAAATACTATAAACAGCAGTGTTCTAGGATTTTTTTGGCACCTTGACTTACCAAGGGTAAGATCAATAAAAAAATTACTTACCCGCCATAATAACTTTGAATATTGTAATTTACTGAACAAAGCTGGATTCGGATACGATTGAATTTTGTACAAAATTTAAAAAAAACGATTTCTTACTAAATTTGACAAATATGTTATAGTTATTACTATGTCATTTATTAAGAGCTATAATAAATGCAACTGTAAGTTTATTTTCCTCCGATGACAAGAAAAAAAATCGTTTATGTCCCGATTTAAGCACCAGTTATCAATCCGGATTTTCCGATTTTACCGACACCGTGACTGACTTTTAGAATGATAGGAGAAGAATGTGGTCTCTTTTGCGCTTGATTACACCTAGTAAACGAGTGCTTGAATAAAAGTGCCGATAGACATCGACAAAATCTTCGATCTTTTATCAAAGTTTTTTCTCGTGATTTAATAAAAATAAAAAGCAGATATGGGAAAATTGAAGAGGACCGGGAAATTTCAAGAGTTTTTCGGCTTCCCCGAACTTGAAAATTGACTTACCACCGGGTGACAAAGGCTAAAAAATGACTTACCCGTTGTCCTAATCCACTTACCCCGGGTAACGGGTAATGGGAATCCTAGAACACTGAACAGTATGGGTAATGCTCATTGTTGAACCTGTGAGTTGACCTATAGTTACTTTCTACAGAGTACTTTGGTCTCTGGTTGATAGTTCACATTGGCAATTATACCTATAATGTATGTCTATGTCTAAAGACACAGACACTATAAACTGCAAACAAGAGCAATTTTACTAATATACAAAGATTCAAAAGAAGGACCAACTCAGCACCATTTTTCTTTCAAAACTAAATAGACCAATTATGAGAAAATTAACCTTTCATATAATTTCCAATTTGCAGCAATTTATATTTGAGTTATTTTTCTTCATGCAAAAATCATGAAAATTAGTTTGAAGTCCAAACAAATACTAGCACTAGTTGTACAACTAAAAGCATAATTTACTAATATTAATATTTCATAATGCTAAAAATATATCATTTTGTTAGTCATATTTGAGAACAAACTCATATGCCCATACCTCTTGATAGCTCTAGCTATTTGTTCATCTGAGAAACCCAGCTGTTTAACTCTCAACATCAGATCATGTGATATTTCCTGTCCTCGTCCAGCAAACTCTTCTAGTTTAGTGTTGTGGTCAACAATATTTTTAAACTTGTACAGGAACCATTTATCTATCTTTGTCAGTCTGTATAGTTCATCAATACTTTTCCCAGCTCGTATAGCTGCCGCCAAAACAAATATCCTCTTGTCTGTTGGGTTCTGTAAATCCTGTCAAAATATATAGTTAATAGCCTATGAATATTTGTATGACTTTCAGTTTCAATTGGTGTCATTGCCTTTTCAAAATATCCACTCTTCTTATCATGAGTGATACATATAATTATTTCCAAATGTGGTTTTAAAACTGATACCCTGTGTAGCTGTAAGTATTTATTATGCATTGGAAATGGACAGAAAACATCCGTATTCTAAAGCAAGAACTACTTATAGAAGCTATAAGTCGTTTTTTTACTGTCAAACTTGTCATATAAAATGTGGTTTAAATGGATAATTGTGCATGTAAGATATTTTTCATTTTAAGGTTTGGATTAACATACAAAAAATGCATGTCATGTATATGGTGCCATTTTCCCAAACACTTGACTGATATGTATATGGTGCCATTTTCCCAAACACTTGACTGATATGTATATGGTGCCATTTTCCCAAACACTTGACTGATATGTATATGGTGCCATTTTCCCAAACACTTGACTGATATGTATATGATATGTATATGGTGTCATTTTCCCAAACACTTGACTGATATGTATATGGTGCCATTTTCCCAAACACTTGACTGATATGTATATGGTGCCATTTTCCCAAACACTTGACTGATATGTATATGGTGCCATTTTCCCAAACACTTGACTGATATGTATATGGTGACATTTTCCCAAATACTTGACTGATATGTATATGGTGCCATTTTCCCAAATACTTGACTGATATGTATATGGTGCCATTTTCCCAAACACTTGACTGATATGTATATGGTGCCATTTTCCCAAACACTTGACTGATATGTATATGGTGCCATTTTCCCAAACACTTGACTGATATGTATATGGTGCCATTTTCCCAAACACTTGACTGATATGTATATGGTGCCATTTTCCCAAACACTTGACTGATATGTATATGGTGACATTTTCCCAAATACCTGACTGATATGTATATGTTGCCATTTTCCCAAACACTTGACTGATATGTATATGGTGCCATTTTCCCAAACACTTGACTGATATGTATATGGTGCCATTTTCCCAAACACTTGACTGACATGTATATGGTGCCATTTTCCCAAACACTTGACTGATATGTATATGGTGCCATTTTCCCAAACACTTGACTGATATGTATATGGTGCCATTTTCCCAAATACTTGACTGATATGTATATGGTGACATTTTCCCAAACACTTGACTGATATGTATATGGTGACATTTTCCCAAACACTTGACTGATATGTATATGATATGTATATGGTGTCATTTTCCCAAACACTTGACTGATATGTATATGGTGCCATTTTCCCAAACACTTGACTGATATTTTTATGGTGACATTTTCCCAAACACTTGACTGATATGTATATGGTGACATTTTCCCAAACACTTGACTGATATGTATATGGTGCCATTTTCCCAAATACTTAACTGATATGTATATGGTGCCATTTTCCCAAACACTTGACTGATATGTATATGGTGCCATTTTCCCAAACACTTGACTGATATGTATATGGTGCCATTTTCCCAAACACTTGACTGATATGTATATGGTGTCATTTTCCCAAACACTTGACTGATATGTATATGGTGCCATTTTCCCAAACACTTGACTGATATGTATATGGTGACATTTTCCCAAACACTTGACTGATATGTATATGGTGACATTTTCCCAAACACTTGACTGATATGTATATGGTGACATTTTCCCAAATACTTGACTGATATGTATATGGTGCCATTTTCCCAAATACTTGACTGATATGTATATGGTGCCATTTTCCCAAATACTTGACTGATATGTATATGGTGCCATTTTCCCAAACACTTGACTGATATGTATATGGTGCCATTTTCCCAAACACTTGACTGATATGTATATGGTGCCATTTTCCCAAACACTTGACTGATATGTATATGGTGCCATTTTCCCAAACACTTGACTGATATGTATATGGTGCCATTTTCCCAAATACTTGACTGATATGTATATGGTGCCATTTTCCCAAATACTTGACTGATATGTATATGGTGACATTTTCCCAAACACTTGACTGATATGTATATGATATGTATATGGTGTCATTTTCCCAAACACTTGACTGATATGTATATGGTGCCATTTTCCCAAACACTTGACTGATATGTATATGGTGCCATTTTCCCAAACACTTGACTGATATGTATATGGTGCCATTTTCCCAAACACTTGACTGATATGTATATGGTGCCATTTTCCCAAACACTTGACTGATATGTATATGGTGCCATTTTCCCAAACACTTGACTGATATGTATATGGTGCCATTTTCCCAAACACTTGACTGATATGTATATGGTGCCATTTTCCCAAACACTTGACTGATATGTATATGGTGACATTTTCCCAAACACTTGACTGATATGTATATGATATGTATATGGTGTCATTTTCCCAAACACTTGACTGATATGTATATGGTGCCATTTTCCCAAACACTTGACTGATATGTATATGATATGTATATGGTGTCATTTTCCCAAACACTTGACTGATATGTATATGGTGCCATTTTCCCAAACACTTGACTGATATGTATATGGTGCCATTTTCCCAAACACTTGACTGATATGTATATGGTGCCATTTTCCCAAACACTTGACTGATATGTATATGGTGCCATTTTCCCAAACACTTGACTGATATGTATATGGTGACATTTTCCCAAACACTTGACTGATATGTATATGATATGTATATGGTGTCATTTTCCCAAACACTTGACTGATATGTATATGATATGTATATGGTGCCATTTTCCCAAATACTTGACTGATATGTATATGGTGACATTTTCCCAAACACTTGACTGATATGTATATGATATGTATATGGTGCCATTTTCCCAAATACTTGACTGATATGTATATGGTGCCATTTTCCCAAACACTTGACTGATATGTATATGGTGCCATTTTCCCAAACACTTGACTGATATGTATATGGTGCCATTTTCCCAAACACTTGACTGATATGTATATGGTGACATTTTCCCAAATACTTGACTGATATGTATATGGTGCCATTTTCCCAAACACTTGACTGATATGTATATGGTGCCATTTTCCCAAACACTTGACTGATATGTATATGGTGCCATTTTCCCAAACACTTGACTGATATGTATATGGTGCCATTTTCCCAAACACTTGACTGATATGTATATGGTGCCATTTTCCCAAACACTTGACTGATATGTATATGGTGCCATTTTCCCAAACACTTGACTGATATGTATATGGTGCCATTTTCCCAAATACCTGACTGATATGTATATGTTGCCATTTTCCCAAACACTTGACTGATATGTATATGGTGACATTTTCCCAAACACTTGACTGATATGTATATGATATGTATATGGTGTCATTTTCCCAAACACTTGACTGATATGTATATGATATGTATATGGTGCCATTTTCCCAAACACTTGACTGATATGTATATGGTGCCATTTTCCCAAACACTTGACTGATATGTAAATGGTGCCATTTTCCCAAACACTTGACTGATATGTATATGGTGACATTTTCCCAAATACTTGACTGATATGTTTATGGTGCCATTTTCCCAAACACTTGACTGATATGTATATGGTGCCATTTTCCCAAACACTTGACTGATATGTATATGGTGCCATTTTCCCAAACACTTGACTGATATGTATATGGTGCCATTTTCCCAAACACTTGACTGATATGTATATGGTGCCATTTTCCCAAACACTTGACTGATACGTATATGGTGCCATTTTCCCAAACACTTGACTGATATGTATATGGTGCCATTTTCCCAAATACCTGACTGATATGTATATGTTGCCATTTTCCCAAACACCTGACTGATATGTATATGGTGCCATTTTCCCAAATACTTGACTGATATGTATATGGTGCCATTTTCCCAAATACTTGACTGATATGTATATGGTGCCATTTTCCCAAATACTTGACTGATATGTATATGGTGCCATTTTCCCAAATACTTGACTGATATGTATATGGTGACATTTTCCCAAATACTTGACTGATATGTATATGGTGCCATTTTCCCAAACACTTGACTGATACTGCAGGGTAAGAAATCTATTCTATGAATACAAGGACCCAACTTATTACTAGTTGACTATTATTTACTAAACATGACTTACAGCCTCAGATACTTTTTTCTTGTAGGGGTCAAATCCTACTACCTTCTCGTCCATCATACGTAAAGCCTTCTGAAATGCTTCCTCAAACTTCCTTCCAATGGCCATAACTTCTCCGACACTCTTCATAGAACTTCCAATCTGAAATTAATTAATTATGACAGGTATTAATTCATAAACTAAGTTTAGGTCCACTCAAAATATTCATGAAGATTAATAATTCTAGGGACTTTTCCTAGACTCATGGCTTCAACCATGTTTAACAAAATAATAAATTAAAAAACTTAAGCATTTCCGAAAGCAAAACTTTGAAACCAAGCATTTTACTGACATCAAATCATAATACAAATGAACAGATGAATGATGTACAAAAGAATAGACAGAATTAACATATCTTTATGATTAGTGATGGATTATTAGGTACCTAAAATGTTCTGAAATAATGGATTGAAATATTTAAAGCTCCTCCACAAATAAAGTGCAATATAAAACTGAACTATCCCAGTTTTATTTGGTGAAAAGGCCAATATTTCCTAATTATCATCATTAAATCATAAGAAATTGTAACTGTAGACAAAAACTGTCTACGTTCCTTGGATTTTGCCTAACTAATGTTAAATTAAAACTTCTAGTCTTATTCCCCTTTTTTAAATAATTAAAAACATAATTTTTTGTCATTACTTTACATTCAACATGTTCTATTTATTATAAAGAATTGACATTTTTCACTTGCCATTTTGTCTGATTTACAGTAATGTTATAACTAGGCATCTTTAAAGCATCCTTGACCAATTATCTTAGAAATAGCTATTATACCTTTACAGCATAGGTGTCTAAATACTAAGTAACCTTCAATAAATACTTCAAATTGTGCATTGTATAAAGAAAATTCTATACACTTAAAGCTTTTTTTTTTCAAAACATTTAAACCATTGCACACTCTTGCTTTTAATGTGTTTGCAAATGTGAAAGTGCATGCAACTCCAAAACAAGTCCCAATCCAGTAATGCCATTTGAACACACAAAGACAAAACAGTTGTGAAAGACAAAATCAGTATTTTTTTTTGTCTTTAAACGGACTTGAGCCATGCAAGAGTATATAAAGAATGTGTAACTTTTTTTTATGATTTTCATAAAATTTATCCAGCACTTTATTCAGAACATGAGCAAAACAGAACAGAAGTCACTGTACTGTCTTCTTTCAATTTTAATCTACAATCCCTAAATAATTTTCATCTAAACATAGCTGCAAAATTATTTAAAGAATAAAGTGTAAAAAGTATTAAACATATACTCGGAAATTAAATATCCATCTTGCATGGTCAAAGAAAGATTGGACACATCACTCAAGACAAATTTTGATTACTTTTAATTCTTGTCAAGATCTTTGCCACCTATAATAATATCAGTGAAAACTGTTTTATATTACTTCATTCTAACCATAAAAATATTTTCATATTGCTTGACAAATGTTTTAAATCTTTACAATATAAAATATTCTAACATCATGAACATGGAAGTCTAATGCAAAAGTCTAGATTTTAAAATGTTTGGTAAGGGAAATAACTCTTTATGTTTTTGTTTATTGTACCAAAGCCATGTCTTAACTGTATATTAATTAAACAGTCACTAAGAATCTTTCCTTCATTAAATCAGACTCTAAATTAAATAAAAATGTGGAAATATTCCTGTAAAATATTTGTTCAAATTCAATTTAAATGTTTTGTGCAGAGAAAAACATTTAAAACAATTGAAATATAGACATGTAAAATAGAAAAGTTAAAGATGTTACCACTTTTTTTAAATAACAATTATCAAGGAAATTTATAATATTTTTATCTCTTTGGTTCCCAGTAGTACCCACCTTGGTAGAAACCCTGGAGAACTTTTTCAGATCCCAACGAGGTATTTTGACCACACAGTAATCCAAACTAGGTTCAAAACAAGCTGTTGTTGGTGTCTTCTCTGAATTAGTGACAGAGTTCCTAAGTTCTGGAAGTGGTATACCAAGAGATAGTTTAGCTGCTATATAAGCCAGTGGATATCCTGTTGCCTTGCTGGCTAAAGCTGAGCTTCTTGATAATCTGGCATTCACTTCTATTATGTAGTACTGAAATTATACAAACTCTGTTTACAACTATTTTTCTTTTAAATGTTACAGAAACATAAGCAGTCCTTTTCTTATAACATTTTTTACAGAATTGGTCTAACATATAATTTCAAAAAATCAATTTTGTGTGAAGAAATAAATAGAAAACAAATAGGTGACAAAATGCAAGGGATAACTGTTTAATTGCTAAAAAAGCAAAAGAGGTCAATTTACTAGATATCCTTTAAATCTTTAAACTTAGATTATGTCAGTTATCTCCAAATATATGACTTAGTTAGTTTTCAATTGAATATTGTGGACAACATTCGATCTACCTTAAAAGATCCTCTATAAAATGTTCACATTTAACAATGTCATGCCATACATTATCTTGAGAGTCCACTTTATGAGTACAGAAAGGTTCATTACCTCATGAGATTCAGGATTGAGAGCATACTGTATATTACACTCTCCCACGATGCCAAGGTGACGTATGACTTTAATGGCAGTAGTCCTCAACATGTTATATTCTGTGTTGGTGAGTGTCTGACTGGGTGCTACCACTATTGATTCTCCAGTATGGATTCCTAATGGATCAACATTCTCCATGTTACATACCTGCAGAAAAAGAAAAAGAAAATATAAAGGGGCATAACTCTAGAAGGGTAAAGTGACGCCACCAAAATTCAAACTAGATTTGTGTTTTTTTTGGTAATAAGCATTGTGTATACGTTTCATAACATTTGGTTGAAGCAAAATAAAGTTAGAGAATGGAAACCAGTTTTGGTACGTACGGACATTGATGGACAAGGGTTATAGTGACTTGAGTAACACCAGTATCACTCAGATTACAATTCTACCTTGACATCTAAGTTTGTATTTAGCCTATAAAACACTTATTTAGCCTTGAGAATTGAAAGGTCAGGTAACCCAATTGAATAATAGTTGATAAATTTGGCTTCATGCCATTTACCTTGTCCAAAATTAAGGTCATTCTATTGTTATTGTGATATTGTTAAAGTACAAAAGAACCCTACACACTGACCAATACTTACACTTTGTGCATCATGAGTTACTTGTTCATGTTAATGTTGATTTTTTTGTGTTTTAATTGCATATTCCTTTACATGGTAGTTTTTTTCAGATACAAAAAAAGGCTCCGTGTTGAAGGCCGTACATTGACCTATAATGGTTTACTTTTATAAATTGTTATTTGGATGGAGAGTTGTCTCATTGGCTCTCACAACATCTTCCTATATCCATTGAAGGTTAAAATAATCATAATGTGAACTAGAATGAAACAAGAATGTGTCCCCAGTACCCTGATGCCCCATCTGCACTATCATTTTCTATGTTCAGTTGACCGTGAAAATAGGGGAAAATCTCTAATTTGGCATACAAATTAGAAAGATCATATCATAAGAAACATGTGTACTAAGTTTCAAGTTGATTGGACTACAACTTCAGCAAAAACTACCTCGACCAAAAACTTTAACCTGAAGCGGGACAAACAGACGGACGAACGAACGAACAGACCCACAGACCAGAAAACATAATGCCCATAAATGGGGCATAAAAAACATCCAGGTCTCAAAAAAACATCATCGCCCAGGATATAAAATTCCAAATATAAATTTACCATACCAAGGAGGTCATATAACCTCCTTGACCATACTTATATCAGTTCATATAAAATAAACTTATTATTATATTATATTGATTACTACTAAATGGAAATATCATGCCACTGTTTAGCATGTTTAGATCATGCCCCAACAGAACATCAATAAATATTACAGTACAATGCACAAATTAACACATAAAGTCACTGTTGTCTTGAAAAGACATCTAGGGAAAGAGCAAACAGACAGTTATACCAAACCTGTTTGACTAGATGTCTAGTTTAAACCCAGTTTGACAAGATGTCTAGTTTAGTCTTGGAATAACAATGGTGTCCTATATTTTTAAAATGTTAATGACATGAGGACTTGGATGGGGTTCTCTAATATCTGTATTCTTTAAATTTTTAGGGCATTTTTCTTTTAGCTTTAAAAATAACTCTCATTCTGTAAAATTCTTATGAAAATGATTTTACCATTTAGTCTTTCTTTTAAAAGATTATTTATTAATTCTGTACATTGATCATATATATTTTATAGGCTAAATACAAACTTAGATGACAAGGTAGAATTGTAATCTGAGTGATACTGGTGTTACTCAAGTCACTATAAACCTAATGCCCCCTCCGCTTTGGTGGGGTCATAAAAATAAGAAATCATCTCAAAAGTTTCTTGTCAAAATAAAGTTATTTTCATATAAATATGCTGTAACTACATGAACTACCTGTCTTCTTTACTGTTAATTAGAGTTAGCAATGTTATAATAAAAGTTTTACATCTCAGCTATAAAGAGTTAATTCAAGTGTATAACATATAATCACCCTATTGATGTGCCTACATTATGATAGGATTAAACACATTTTTTCTAGAGGTTATTGATGTGTAAACCGGGCCGATTAACTCTCAAAAGTCTGAAGGACTTTTATGTTAAATTTGCGAGTTAGAGCCCCGGTTAACACTTCAATAACCTCTAGAAAAAAATGTGTTTAATCCTTATAATTCTTAAGCGAAACATTTGCGATTTATAATTATTATTTTCTTGTGTAAGGATCCTATTACCATCCAATGTACAATGGACAGGTCTTAACTAAGGAGTTGGCTGCCATTTTGACTTTCTAAAATCATTAAATGTTGAACTTCAATAAATGCAATGGAATTTAAAATAAAATAGCACCTACCGCCAAAACTTCATTTTAATAAGATATTATCCAAATTTAAAGCGTACAAGTAATGAAATAATCTTTACTTTAAAAGTTTTCATTCGTTTGACGTCAAGTTTTGCCATGACGTAAATTCGCCAAATCATTCATGAAATTTCGCGGAATTTTATTCAAATTTATTATACAGTTTTGAAGCATTAATGCATTATTTCTTTTTTTGTTATAGATGCATTGGAATAGATAAAACTGTTATGTATTCGTTTTTTAATATCAATTTGCTAAAAATCCCGGGATCCCTGCAAGAACGTCTATCACGCATGAATAGATAATAAAAGTTGTTTTTCAAGGGTTATCGAAGTGTAAAGCAAGAGAAAAATTCTAATTGACCAATCCAATTCAAGAATTTATAGATATGCAAATCATATAAGAATTATATATCAATCACCTAAGATATCTACTTATTACTGACCCAATCACTAAAACAGTGGTGCCTCATTTAAATAATGTTTGCTGGAAACCTTGATTTTTAACAAATTTTTACAATTCATATTATATTTTTTTAAATTTAAGAATTGCAAGTCCAATGTTTTTTTTATCAAAATTAAATCATTCCAATATGGGATTATATATTTTTATTTTAGTGAGGTGTTTGAATTTTATGAGATAAAATTATGAGTTATAAAAAATACGAAAGAAAAGAATTATTGATTAGCTATTCTTTTATTATCTTAATAAAAGGGGCACAACAAAGATAGCCTTTTTTTAAATAGCTGTCCAAAATACAAAAACAAACAAAAACAAACACAGTAAACTTCTATTTAAGATGACTACATTGGGTTTCCCCATCTATCCTGAATCACTGAGGAGACCCATAACATATACTCACAGTGATACAATTGTCAAAGGCATCTCTGATCACTTCATACTCTACTTCCTTCCATCCTTTTAAGGATTTGTCTATCAAAACTTGACTGGTGTGAGCAAAGGCTGAGGTTACTAAGGATACCAACTCCTCCTTGTTGTCAGCAAACCCGGAACCCAGTCCACCTAAGGCAAATGCTGCTCTAATCAATAGAGGATATCCTAGGTTTTCTGCTGCTTGCACTGCCTATTAAAAAGACAAATTATTTTGACTAAAAGAGAAATTTAACAATGTTTCGTCTTGGATCACACAACTGAAAGGGAAAAAGAAACAGGAATATGAAGAAGACTCCTTAAGTATATAAATGACAAGAACAGCTAATTTGGGGAGGTCAAGTTTTGAATGATATCATTGAACACATATATATCTGATTGTGAGAATTTCTAGCGTTATATTTTCATTTAAAAAGGCTTCTATATGTGCCTGTCCAAAGTCAGGAAACTGTATTTCAGTGATTGTCGTTTGTTGCTGTACATTGTTATACACCTAGTTACTGGGTGTGAGGGTAATAGCAAGTTTGTTGTCCCTGAGATACCAACTATTGCTTGAGGCAAAGACAAGAGCAATAGTTGGTATGCCAAGGGACAACAAACTTGCTATTACCCGTACAACCAGTCATTAGGTGTTTTATTATACTGAACAACACAGTCATTAAGTGTTTTTATATACCAAATTAATTAATTTTTTAAAAGTGTACATATATCATCTGAAAGAAAAGAAAAAAAATGTCACATAACTTGACATGCACAAGATGAACTATACGTTTTTTTTTTATAGTTCTTCTTGTATTTGTAAATATTTCATTAATTGCAATCAAGACTAGAAATATTTGTGTTAAATTTTCCATGCATAATGTACCAAATGCAAATTCACTTTTAGACTACAACGACCGAACCCATATTATGAATAAGGTACTATATTTTAGATCTTTAAAAAATGCGCCCGAAGATTTTCTCTCTTTTATAATTGCTTCTTGTACGTGAAATCACAATCGACACAAACAGATTATACAGTTTACAATATTAGAGTTTGACGTTGCCAAGCAAAATAGTCAATGACATCATTATTGTCCAATGAAAAATAA
Source organism: Mytilus galloprovincialis (assembly GCF_965363235.1). Taxonomy (NCBI): domain Eukaryota; kingdom Metazoa; phylum Mollusca; class Bivalvia; order Mytilida; family Mytilidae; genus Mytilus; species Mytilus galloprovincialis. The sequence continues at coordinate 54,070,516 of NC_134850.1, forward strand.
GCATGAAAAAGTATGGGAAAGATGATTATGAAACTATTATCCGGGGTAATAGTCTTTGAAATTATTGACTGGCAAATAAATGAAATAGTCTGTGGAATGAAATAGCACAACTATTTCATTATTTTTTATATATAAAAAACATACTGAGATATAATAAATTAGTTTATTGTTGATTGTACATAATCAGGCAGTTAGCATTCTTTTTTGAAGTTTCGAACATTTGTCATTTTAGTGCCTTTTGTAGCTTACTATGTGGTACAAGTTTTCCCTTATTGTTGAAGTCATAAGAAATTTTCTTTTCAAAAATAGTGCAAGTAATTAATTGGCACATTGATAAAATCATATATTTTTTATTTGCTTTACCTGATCAACTGTGTATGCAGCTTCACTTGGAGCTACATGTTCATTTATTTCTTCCATCTTTTCAGCAAACACTTCCCTATCTTCTGTCCATTCAATAGATGCCACTTGTGTCCCCAAAACCTTTACGTTGTACTTTTCCAATATGCCTTGTTTGGTCAATTCTATCCCACAATTCAATGCTGTTTGACCCCCAAAGGTCAACAAAACACCATCAGGACGTTCACTTTTTATCACCTGAACAGAAAACATTAGTAAGTTATAAATATCTTCCAAAATTTTATTCTTATAAATGAAAAGCAAAAGGTGATTAATTGTGTCTGTAACTGTTCCTGGCTGTATATAAATAAATATTGTAATGTTTCTGATGTAACAGTTATCAATTTATATAAGAAAAATATACATGTACAGTGGCGGATCCAGGGGGGGGGTTCCGGGGGTGCGCACCCCCCCTTTATTTTTGCCGATCAATGCATTTGTATCGGGACATATGTTTTGCACCCCCCCTTTGCCCTGGGTGCCCTGGGTTAGCACCCCCCCTTTCGAAAATTCCTGCATCCGCCCCTGATGTAGGCAAACAACTGCTTATAATCTTTTAACTTTAAGGCATAAATTAGCATTGAATAAAGGTTGATTGTTACACATCCAACCCCTACAAGCTTTTATTGTTGGTGAAATTATTATATGAAAACCTCAAACACAATGTAAACGAACTGACTGGTTTATATTCAAGCATTTATGTCAATGACCTACCTGTATGACATATTCTGGTGTGATAGGTAAAAAGTATATCTTATCTGCCAGTCCTTTCGATGTCTGCACTGTGGCTATGTTTGGATTTATTAACACTGTCTGTATGCTTTCTTCTTTCAAAGCTTTTATTGCCTGAAAAAAAAAAAAATATTTGTAAATTGATAACATAACAAAAAAAAAGACGAAAACTAAAAAAAAAACATTAGGTCATAAAATAGTAAACTGTGAAATCGAAATCAAATCAACATCTTAACTTTAAATACATAGAACGCATTTAATCATTTTTTTTATTTTTTTTAAAGTGTTTAAAGCCTTGAAAGGGAGATAATTAGGTTCTCTTTCTTATGAAGCAATAATATTTACTAGCTGAATTTGTTACTCAAATGAAGTATAATCAACTTAAAAGAAAATGTATAAGTTGTCTCATTGGAAATCAATCAACGTGCCTTTATTTTTATATGGTGAATCACAGCTGTTCAGATTGAATTGATATCTGAAAAATTGATCGTGGATAGCTGAGGATGAATTGTCTCCCCTTTGTACATAATTCTGGAAAAAAGGTGAGAAATCATCTTTGTTTAAATCAACACAGCGTGTACCAAATAGTCCAGTCAAATTTAGGTTTAACCTCAAACTAATTGCAACAGAAAATGTTTTAGTTCTAATCTGTAGCATTAAGCCCCAAATATACACAGAAAAAAGTCCCATAGAATCTAATTTAAGGAAACCTCAACCTCAGCTTTTTTTGATTTCCTATGGAAATTAACATTGGAAAGGGAAGATAATTACATAAAAATAATTCTTTTTTTGTCAGTTTTTGGTTGATTTTCTTAAAATCATGTAAAGCATGATATTTTGATGGGGTCATATATTTGTATTAGTCTATATTACATCATCTTCGCAGTTGAAATGTAAAAAACCAAATGTGTTATGTGTATTTTTTTTCTTCGCAATTTTTATTAAAGAAATGCAAAGGAGTACGGTAAGGGCACTTTAGTGTCTATTTCAATTGATTCAATTCGTTTAAGTGAAAGATTTTAACTGATAAGGTCAGATTCAAGCTTAAATATCTATCAAATATGCCAAAAAATCATCACTTTATATATGTTATGTATTATCATCAAATACAACTTACATTTCAATATTATGAATGAACACGAATGTGGCCACTTTTATTTAAGACGGAAACCGTCTAAAATTTAACTAAAATTGTGAAGATTTCAGTAATTTAGCATGACTTAATGATAGTAGAACCCAATATATGTGCATTGTATTGTCAAACACAGCCCATATTTATGTAGCAGAAGCATTCAACTTTCCAATAAATAGCTAAAAGATTACATTTTCTCAATTTTAATAAAAGCTATATTTTGGGGCCAAAAAGGGGTCTTGGTGAACCTACTCCTTTGTGACTTTGTGACCATTTTGAAAAAATAATTCGAAAAATTTGGTATTGCTTATATCTGTCAATTATATTTGTTCAGAATCTACCTGATTTAAAGAAACTTTAAACCACAAAAAAAACAAGAGGCTCTCAAGAGCCTGAATCGCTCACCTTAATTTTTTTGGTTAAATCTCTCATCAATGATTATTTTGGCTTTTCAATTTATTTAAATGTTTTTTGGATCGTCCTATTTTCTTCAAAAGCCAAAAAAAATAATCATTTTCTCCTATGTTCTATTTTAGCCATAGGAGCTATGTTTCTTGACATACAAGGAAATAAAATATAAGATTTATACTAGATACTCTGAAACTCATTTAGCCTAAGTTTGGCTGAAATTGATACAGCAGTTTCAAAGGAGAAGATTTTTTAAAGTAAGTCAACATGATGAACAAATTGTGAAAAAAGTCTTTAAAGGTCAATAACTCCTTAAGTGGTCAATTGACAATTTTGGTCAATTTGACTTAATTGAAGATCTTACTTTGCTGAACATTATTGCTGTTTACAGTTTATTTCTATCTATAATTATATTCAAGATAATAAACAAAAACAGCAAAATTTCCTTAAAATTATCAATTCAGGGGCAGCAACCCAACAACAGGTTGTCTGATTCATCTGAAAATTTCAGGGCAGATAGATCTTGACCTGATAAACAATATTATCCCATGTCAGATTTGCTCTAAATGCTTTGGTTTTTGAGTTATAAGCCAAAAACTGCATTTGACCCCTATGTTCTATTTTTAGCAATGGCGACCATGTTTGTTGATAGATCATAACTTCGGATACAATTTACAAACTAGATACCCTAAGGAACATTCAGTTAAAGTTTGGAAGTATTTGGCCCAGTAGTTTCAGAGAAGATTTTTGTAAAAGATTACCAAGATTTACGAAAAATGGTTAAAAATTGACTATAAAGGGCAATAACTCCTAAAGGGGTCAACTGACCATTTCCGTCATGTTGACTTATTTGTAAATCTTACTTTGCTGAACGTTATTGCTGTTTACAGTTTATCTCTATCTATAATAATATTCAAGATAATAACCAAAAACAGCAAAATTTCTTTAAAATTACCAATTCAGGGGCAGTAACCCAACTACAGGTTGTCTGATTCATCTGAAAATTTCAGGGCAGATAGATCTTGACCTGATAAACAATATTATCCCATGTCAGATTTGCTCTAAATGCTTTGGTTTTTGAGTTATAAGCCAAAAACTGCATTTGACCCCTATGTTCTATTTTTAGCATTGGCGACCATGTTTGTTGATAGATCACAACTTCGGATGCAATTTACAAACTAGATACCCTAAGGAACATTCAGTTAAAGTTTGGAAGTATTTGGCCCAGTAGTTTCAGAGAAGATTTTTGTAAAAGATTACCAAGATTTACGAAAAATGGTTAAAAATTGACTATAAAGGGCAATAACTCCTAAAGGGGTCAACTGACCATTTCCGTCATGTTGACTTATTTGTAAATCTTACTTTGCTGAACATTATTGCTGTTTACAGTTTATCTCTATCTATAATAATATTCAAGATAATAACCAAAAACAGCAAAATTTCTTTAAAATTACCAATTCAGGGGCAGTAACCCAACAACAGGTTGTCTGATTCATCTGAAAATTTCAGGGCAGATAGATCTTGACCTGATAAACAATATTATCCCATGTCAGATTTGCTCTAAATGCTTTGGTTTTTGAGTTATAAGCCAAAAACTGCATTTGACCCCTATGTTCTATTTTTAGCATTGGCGACCATGTTTGTTGATAGATCACAACTTCGGATGCAATTTACAAACTAGATACCCTAAGGAACATTCAGTTAAAGTTTGGAAGTATTTGGCCCAGTAGTTTCAGAGAAGATTTTTGTAAAAGATTACTAAGATTTACGAAAAATGGTTAAAAATTGACTATAAAGGGCAATAACTCCTAAAGGGGTCAACTGACCATTTCCGTCATGTTGACTTATTTGTAAATCTTACTTTGCTGAACATTATTCCTGTTTACAGTTTATCTCTATCTATAATAATATTCAAGATAATAACCAAAAACAGCAAAATTTCCTTAAAATTACCAATTCAGGGGCAGCAACCCAACAACGGGTTGTCTGATTCATCTGAAAATTTGAGGGCAGATAGATCTTGACCTGATAAACAATATTACCCCATGTCAGATTTGCTCTAAATGCTTTGGTTTTTGAGTTATAAGCCAAAAACTGCATTTGACCCCTATGTTCTATTTTTAGCAATGGCGACCATGTTTGTTGATAGATCAAAACTTCGGATACAATTTATAAATTAGATACCCTAAGGAACATTCAGTTAAAGTTTGAAAGTATTTGGCCCAGTAGTTTCAGAGGAGAAGATTCTTGAAATAGTTTACGACGACGGACGACGACGGACGCCAAGTGATGACATAAGCTCACTTGTCCCTTTGGGACAGGTGAGCTAAAAAAGAATATATATATATATGCTTAATTATTTTTATTAAATTTAAAGATTCTTTACCTTGACATGTTGAAAAATTTAATAAATGATCAATTAAATAGTGAATTACGAAATGTAAGTCGATAACAGATATGAAAACAACTTTAGAGTTGTTTGCTATACTCTAAAGACGGCTTAAATATCGAGAATCAATACGTTCTGCTGAATAGAAGTGGTAAAGTTTTAATTTTGTATCAATTTTTATGGATTTTTCTGCTGTTTTTGCAGAGTTATCTCCCATTTCAATGCAAATCTCCAAAGTAATTTTAAAATTGTGATGTTTTATTTAGTCTTCCTCAAGTTATATGTTGTTGCACTTTTTTCTGTGTTTATTTGGGGTATGAATGCTAAAGAGTAAAACTTAAAAATCTTCTGTTGCAATCACTTTAAGGTTAGAGACAAATTTATGCTAGATTGACTGGACTATGAACTTTTATAACTTCTACCAAGGACATATAGCTAACATAATATATCCCCTTGCTTTTACCAGCCAAAATTGAAAGAAGTTTATCAAGAGAGTAGTGTTTAAAGAGGTTATTGTAAGATTTAAATATAAAATTGAAAAAATCTCTAGGTGGGGAGATTCCCATGAAAAATTCCCTAGTTTAAAAACATCTAGTCCATTATGTCCACTTTACGTGGTCCATGAAAACAACAGAATATATTACCTGTGAACCTGAGTAATCAAATTCTCCAGCTTGGCCTATAGATAGTCCACCAGAACCTAAGATTAGAACTTTCTTTGGTTTGGTACTAGCTACAGGAGGTACATGTACAGGTGTCTGTAGGGCCATATTTAGTCGGTCTTTTACTGTCAAACTGATAAAATAAATCATTATATATAAATTCTTATTCAAACAGTTGAAAAAAATAATCTTTAAATGGTAAATTAGCAAATAAAATATTAAATCATTATTCATAATTCATCTGTGAAGACTGCTTACATTTATAAATTGGAAAACTAATATTCTATTTAAAACCAAAAGGAATATTTAATATATCTTTCTTTAATTCTGATTAATGTAGTAAATGCTTTAAAGTATTAAGATGCTGAAAGTCCAAAAATTCTGTCAATCTTTTTATAGTAAATAACAGGAAAACATACAACTAAGAAAATGGTCTATTTTTTTTCCAGACTACATTTTGACCTCTTTCTGTCATTTTATATATATGTTTTGGTGTTGAGCTGCAGTAATATTGACATATACACCTCATCCTTTATTCATATCACAAATCAGTTCATGGACTAATTGTTTAGTACAACATCCACTTTCAGACTGAAGACAAAATACATCGGTATGTCAGATGAATAAATAGTTCAGTATTATTGGTCTACCAACCAACCTTTTGTTCCCCTTCTTGTGAGCTCTAACTTGGTCCAAAAACACATCAAACAAGGATTCGAGATCTCTTGGTCCACCCATATGTTCTGGATGAAACTGGACACTAGAAAAATATTATCAAAAGAAATAACATACACGCTTTTTCTGTTTGTTACATATTTTTTTTACTGAAATGAATAATTCTCAATTGTCTATACATGCTACAGTGACCATAGGTTTATCTCCCCATCCCCTTTTTCTTTATAAATAAAAATTTGTCTTAAAACTGTTTTGTTAATAATACTATAGTTTCAGTTCTTACTTAAATAGCAATGACTGCTACAGAAATTATCAACTTTCAACATTGGACTGGAAATTTAAGTCCATAGATAAAATAGATAACTCAGATCAACTTGGTTCTTTTTTTAACAAGTATGGTTTGTCTAACTTGCACTTTGGGATTACCTGACAGTGATTTCCTGGCATTGAACTAGAAAGAATACTCTATTGATACAGCGTATGATTATATTTGAAATTGATTGCTGATAATTTAAAACATGACATACCTATAAAAAGGTTTGGAGGTATGAACAACACCTTCATTAGTTTTATCATTGGCATTGGTAAACAATGGCTGCCATTCCTTCGGTAAATTTGCAACATCAACGGCAAAACCATGATTTTGTGTTGTAATAAAGCATCTGATTGTGTTGTCATAGATACATGGCTGATTGTGTCCTCTATTTCCATATCTGTAAAAAATTGAATTTGTAAAACACAAGTCTAGAAAGTGCAATTTGAATTTCTTTCACTTTAAAAAGAATTGGAGATTTCTAATGCTATAAATAGATGTAGTATGTGTAATATGTAACCTTTGATTTTTCTCAGTTCAATAAATTCATCTTGAAAAATTCAAACAGATCTTATTTTTATCAAAACATAAACAGTTGACACAGAAAATGTCTTGCTTGTTTAAAGATATATAACAAACATTAGCAATTGCTTATGATGAGGTATTAGGAAACAGCTTACTTTCTTACCACTCTCAGTGATATCTACTATATTTTTACTCAAAGAAAGCAGCAAGACCATGTGCATTAAAGTTTAAACACACCAAAAATCATGCCTAAAACCCTCCACATTAAAAATAGAATTTTAACAACATTGTTAAAGAAGCTTTCAAACAAAATTTTAATAACAATGAAAATAAAATTAATCCCCTATTTCATATTTATAAAGTTCAGAATTTAGTATAGTAGCTTCCAAAAAAATAAAGCTTTTGCATTTACTTTTAACTGATAATTTTAGTTGTATGCATTTACAAGAATAACAAATATCATACAAAAAAAATACACACTTCATTTTATATGTTGAAGCACCAATTGCCAAAGACAAAAGCTGATGTCCAAGACATATTCCAAATATGGGCTTGTAGTCTGCTTCTTTGATCAGCTGACTGATATTCTGTATAGTCTGTTTACACATTTGTGGATCACCTGGTCCATTGCTGAGGAATAAACCATCATAATCTAAAATAAAATAAAAATGGTATCCAGCAATGTTATCATTTTTTACATCTTGCAATTAATGAAACCGGGCCGAAACGACGTCCTAGTCCCATGACTGAAGAATTACAAAATTACTTTCACATATAAAACATTTTAAACAAGAATGTGTCCCAAGTACACGGATGCCCAATCCGCACTATCATTTTCTATGTTCAGTGGACAGTGAAAATGGGGTAAAATCTCTAATTTGGCATTAAAATTAGAAAGATCATGTCATAGGGAACATGTTTTCTAAGTTTCAAGTTGATTGGACTTATAATTCATCAAAAACTACCTCGACCAAAAACTCTAACCTGAAGCAGGACAGACAGACAAACGAATGAACGGATGCACAGACCAGAAAACATAATGCCCATAAATAGGGCATAAAAATTAGTAAAGACTGTGTCCAGCCCCAGACTCAGTTATACATGTAATATGTGGGAAAATTGGTGGGGGGGGGGAATCAAAAGTTTACTTACAATGTAATGAAAAAAATGTGATCTTTACACTGTATCTAAATGTTAACTCCCCAAAATTATAGGAAATATTCTCTAAAGCTTAACAGGTTCCCAAAACTTTATCTGGAAATGGGTCAAGACTAATAAGTTATCATTGTTTAATTTGTTACCTGAGCTTTTGAGTGGATAATCCCATGGAACTACTGTGACATGTGCTCCACGCTCACAAAGACATCGAATCTGATTGTACTTTATACCACAATCAACTGCTACTACTTTAACATCACCTTTAGGATTATAGTCCATTGGTTTCTAGAAACATAGGATAAAAATTTAGGAAGAAAACTTTATTACCCCTTTATAAACTTGGCTATAATTTAGGAAGAAAACTTTATCACCCCTTATAAACTTGGCTATGTTGTAATAATAGGTAAATTTTATTGATATTTGTAAAACAACCAACCTTTGACAAGTTTCTGACACAAAATATAATTGAAATTACATGCAAATTATCAATTGTGCAAATTATTACAGAATAAAATTTGCTCTGGAATTCAATCTGGAATAGTTAGTGAGTTTTACAAAACTATTTTTGAAGCCTGCGGAATACACATGTATTTTAAAACCTACCTTTATAGACACTTGTTGTACTAAATTCATTATGTTTGGATCTTCATATGGTATAGACTCTGGATCTATTCCTTCCATAATCACCTAAAACAGTAACAGTATAGTTTTCTCATTCAGGTATTTACTGTATAGTTAGCAGAGACCCGTATAATCTATACAATTGATTTTAATTATATATCATTAAATATTTGAAATATTTCATATTACCTTTATACTCAGACTTGTTTTAAAATCTTGAAAGGGTGAAAAAGTACCACAGAAATTTAAGCAATAAGAGTCATACGTTGTAGGTCATTAAAAAGATAAGATTTGATATGCAGCTTTAATGAAAAATTGAACATTTTTGTTTCATGACTTTTGTCTATTCATAGTTTGATAGGTCTTCATTTTGTGGATGGCCCATACCAACCTTTCCAAGTATAGTTCCTTTTTCTCTGATTCTCTTTGTCAACATTCTTGTATCTATACCTGAAAAGATGTACAAAAAGAAACTGTTGATTAATTCATTGATTTATTGTCTTAAACACACATTTCAATCAGGTCTATTAGACATGTTAAATTGTTAAATAAAAAGAATTTCTTCAATACCAAGTGCTTAGTGATAAGAATATTTCCATGGGGCATAACTCTTATCAATTATCGATCAGCACTGAGTTTGTTAGAGAATTTCATAATATAAACCCATGATACAAGTATCATAGAAGTCTAGCAAGAACTATACACACAAGACCACTAAATTAAATGATGTAATTTTTCATAAAATTAATATTTCCTAGGGGCACGATTCTTTTAAAACAAAAATTGATCGACAAAGACATTGCTGATATAAACCTATGATTTAAGTTTCATAATTTTTAAGTTTCATAATTTGTATATCTGAGAACAACTAACAAGACCAGGTGGAATCACACACAGCCAAATGGACAGATGGATTCCCAGATTTTCAATGTCCCACACAACTCTTTACACAAGGGACAATCACACTTAAAGGTGAAATGCAAAGGTTTTTAAAAACTTTTTTTGTTTCATATTTTAATAAATTGGTTAAAATAAATACTAAAAAAAATATTGGTAGTCGTTTGTGTGTCCTCGTTATATCTATAAAACAGGTAACTTCATGGTTCATCGGGGAAAGTGCAACATGATTATCTCCCTTTGTTCCGGAATGCTGGTGACGTCATATGTGTCCTCTCATTATGTAAACAAACAAGCATGGCCGCGAATATGTGAACGACAATACAACAATACAACTATGGACTATCGATTCACAGACGATGAACGTGAACAGATAGACATTCCCAAGGTTAAACTAACTATGTCTTTACAATCATACATATATGAATCAATCACTATGAACCTGTAAGTCAGAGGATTGCCGCCACAGAACAAGTGCCTGTGATTGCCGGTGCCAAATCGGTAACTGGATAAAGAAGCCAACAATTTCTACATCCGATGGTGAAGATGGAAACGAAATAGATCTTTAACAGCCTGCCGGCTTTAAATATCTCATGGTGCGTAAATTAGATAGTAAAATAATGTATTTATGCATACTTTTTGTGATTCCGAGATTACTCTGACATCCAACGGCTGTTTTGTCAGACACGTTCGGGCCCTCGTCACGACCCCAGTCTGTCTGGCAAAACAGCCGTTGGACGTCAGAGTCATCTCGAACAACATTTTTGTAATCATATAATAATGATATAAGTAGGTTGATATAAAACCAACAACCAAAGCTATGGGGGTGTACTTATAGCAATTACAAAAGAATTCATAAGTTCAGAGGTAAAAGAACTATAAACTGAATGCGAAGTAGTCTGGGCAGAAATCAATATTGCTGGCTCAAAAAACATCTTAATATCATCCTACTACAGACCACCATCTGATACAGGATTGTCTCTAGAGCAACTCCATCAATCTCTAAATCGTATAAATAGTCAATCAAATGCAACCATCATTGTGGGGGGGGTGATTTTAACTTGGGACATATTGATTGGTCAACATCAAGCACAATACCAGGCAAACCTGACATACAACTTCACCAAAATCTCTTAAATATAATGAATGACACAAACCTACACCAAGTTGTCAATACACCAACAAGAAATGACCGTATACTAGATCTCATAATGATTAACAACCCAACATACATCAACAAAGTAAGCACACTACCACCAATAGGTTCAAGCGACCATGATATTGTTTATGTCGAAGCAGACATCTGGCTTAAGAAAATAAGAGAAACCCCACAAAAAGTATACAAGTATAACAAAGCCAACTGGGACGAAATTAAATTTGACATAGGTATCATCTACAAAACAATCATTGACAACTATGATTCTCTTAACACCAATGAGCTATGGGAACTATTTAAAACCAAACTCATCAGCTCTGTCGAAAAACATATTCCATCAAAGATCCTACGAAACAAACACCGATTACCGTGGATATCTGATAAATTAAGACGTCAAATTAACAAGAAAAACAAACTTTTCAAAAGGCGAAAAAACAGCGAATACACCGAGAAATATAAAAAGATGAAAGCTCAGGTACAAAAAGAACAAAGAAAGGCCTACTGGGAATATATTGAAAAACTCATATGTGATCTTCCCATCAATGAACCAGACATTCAAATACAAAATCAGAGCAAACCTAAAAAACTTTTTCAATACATCAAGTCAATAAGAACTGACAAATCTGGTATCTCTGCACTAAAGAAAGACGGCATCATCATTACAGACGCTACAGAGAAAGCAAATCTTCTAAACGAACAGTTTCAATCTGTATTTACCCCAGTAACAAATGACCCAATACCAAACAAAGGCGTCAGTTCACACCTTAAAATCAGTGAATTACACATAACATCAAACGGGATCAAAAAGCTAATAAGATCAACCCACATAAAGCCACCGGCCCAGATAACATCAGTGGACGCTTACTGAAAGAAATGTAGACAGAAATAGCACCAATTCTATGCTTAATTTTTAACAAATCCTACAACACTGGTACTACACCTAACGACTGGAAACACGCTAGAGTCGCACCAGCATATAAAAAGGGGGATAAGCATAAACCGGTCAATTATAGACCTATCTCATTAACTTGTATTTGCTGCAAGTTAATGGAACACATAGTAACATCACATATTATGAAACATCTCGAATCAAATAACATCTTGTACGACCTTCAACATGGCTTTCGGCGCTCTAGATCTTGCGAGACACAACTTCTCTCCTTCATCCAAGAACTTCAATCCACAAACAACTCAAATACTCAAACAGACCTTGTAATAATGGACTTTGCGAAGGCCTTTGATAAAGTACCGCATCGTCACTTACTATACAAATTACAATATTTTGGTATTAATGGAAACACTTTAAACTGGATCTCTGCATTTCTCTCCGATCGAACTCAGACAGTTGTTCTGGATGGAAGATCATCAAGCACAGTCCCAGTCACCTCTGGGGTTCCACAAGGTACTGTCTTAGGTCCAGTCTTATTCTTAGCGTATATCAACGACCTTCCAGACTACCTTACACATAGCAAACTAAGATTATTTGCTGATGACAGTATCATATACATGCCAGTTAAATCCCAGAGTGACTGCCTAAAATTGCAAGCTGACCTTGACGCAGCTGCAAAATGGGAAGAGGACTGGCTGATGGCCTTCCACCCAGACAAGTGTAATGTTCTCTCTGTCACAACTAAACGCCAACCTCTACAACATAATTACACTCTTCACAATCATACTTTAGAAACTGTTACGTCTGCTAAATACTTAGGCATCACATTACAATCAAACCTTAAATGGGACAAACACATAGATGACAATATCTCGAAAGCCAACAAAACTCTGGGCTTCCTTCGAAGAAACCTGAAAACATCAAATCAAAACATCAAGAGCCAGGCATACCAAGCACGTGTCCGTCCCAAACTCGAATACTCTTGCTCAGTTTGGGACCCCCACACTTCAGAATCTATCTCGAAGATAGAGATGGTCCAAAGGAGAGCTGCTCGGTATGCCTGCAACAGGTATCATAATACTAGCAGTGTATCAAACATGCTGAACACACTAAACTGGCCTATTTTATCACAACGCAGACTGCGTGCACGCCTGGTTATGATGTACAAGATCACACATCATTTTGTTGCTATACCATCTAGCACAATTCTCATCCCATCAGACTCAAGAACCAGAAAACATCATTCTCACACCTTCAGACACATTTATACATCAAAAGACTCGTACAGATTTTCATTTTTCCCATATACAATAACTCAATGGAATCTTTTACCAACCGCAGTGGTAAATACACAGACAGTCGACTCTTTCAGAGATCAGCTTACATATGCTGTTCTCTCCACTATCATTTAAAAATCTTCATCTCCTGTACATAGTTTTAATCACTACATCTGTTCTCTGCACCGTTTTGTATATAACTAAAATATTAACTAGTTCTTTTTAATAAATAGGCCACGCATGCACCAGTTAATAATCATCTTTATTCAGATGGAAAACTGGAAAACTTAAAGAAGAAAGAAAAAAAAAGAAGATATACACAGTACATGTACATTGCGACCTTTAGCTGTTGAGCCGGGTTGGGAGGGAACATGAGAAATTGAGGGGGAGTAGGGAGATGGAATTGGATGGGTTAGGGAAGAGGAAAATTATCAAAGACTCCTGCCCACCCCTCTTTAGTTTAAGTTTAGATAAAAAGGAAAAAAAAGGGGGGTGTTTGATTTGATTGAAAAAGAAGGCCTGAAATGGAAATGTCTTCAAATGATACTATCAATTCTTCCCTCTGTATGATATACATCACATTACATGTACAATGTATGCATTACAATATAGTGGGTAATATAAACAAAAGCAATTGTGTGTGGTAATGTACAGTGAATCTACATGTGTGCACTATACATGTATATTATATAAGTAGACAATTTTTGTCATGAATTATTGAACACCTTTGAATAAATTATATTTATAGTCACTAGTCAGTCCTAATTTTGAACAAATTTGCAAATTTACAGTACTTCTAATACATGAGTTGGTGAAATATCTTCATACATGTACATTTGTGTATGTCTCTGGTGTGATGTACTTGTATATATATCAAAATATGGGGAGGGTGGGTGCATGTTTGATCATGTTGATTCGTTTAAATAAATTTTAATTGTTTAAGTTGTACATGTGAATGGAATAAATTAAGAAAATATATTTCTCTCTTTTTTTAAATTCAATACATGATGATTGATCAACATATGGCAAACTTGCTACAGTAAGAGACTGTTGCATTTATGCTTATTAATTTGCTTGAACAGAGCGATTCTCTCTATAAACTCCATCTCATAAATATCAAAGTATTTAGAAAACTTGTTAAGGAAAGTCATGGCTTTGTTTGTAATCAATTGCACTTTGTAATAGTATTACATTTGTAATACATGTACACATGACACATGTACATTGTACATGATAAACATGAAAAAGCCCAAGTTAATTGGGTTTAGCTCTTGCAGAGTTGATATACTTATATCCCTTTTGATTGATTGATTTTGTCCAACCCAAACCATACCTTCTTGTGCATGTTGTATTATGAATACATGGGTGAATACCTTCAAGAAAATAATCCATATGATTCATGAGTAAGTATACTGTCACATTGCTTAATTATGCCAGTATCAAGTAACCCCTCATTATACACTAACTTGTACTACTTAAATGACTATATTCTTTTATTTTGCCAACACAAACCTGTCAATTACCCTGTATGGAATCTAGTTTTCTGGAAAGTTCACATTTCTTGGTCTCCTAATGACATACTGTTGTATTGTTAATATTTAAAAACAAGAAGTTAATTAATTTTCTGTGATTAGGTTTTTAACATACAAATTCAATTACAAACAATGAATATCACTTGCATTTATTTGTGACTGGCACAGAGACTGATGCATACAAAGCAATTCATGTTCAGTTTTCATAGATTTCTATACCAGCAGCTATTTCAGAAGCACCAGTAAATGAAAATTTTGTATATAATTTCTGTGACATTTGGCCTCTTGTGTATTGTTGTCTCATTGACACCCATTCCACTACTTCCCTACTCGAGATGATAATAAGATTACAGTTGATAATAAAAGTAAGATTTTGTACTTGATTTTTAAATCCTTATCAAGTTTCAAAAGAGTAAATAAACAACCATATGATTTTTACTTCTAAATATGTATGAATAAAGAAGATGTGGGATATACATATATTGGACAGCAACCAAACAAAAATAACTAAGACACTTTGTAAAATTTCATTTTTAAAATAAGTTCTCACTGAATACTTTTTTGTTTTCAGAAATAACAGATATTTTTCACAAAGAAGATTTACCATGTACTAGGAGAACCATAAGAGTTGTGTTGCCATCAGGTGTTGTTTGCAAAATAAGGAAACAGTTCCCAGCTGAACAATTAACAAACTTTAAATAGCCGTAATGACCACACAAAGAGTCAAATTATATTAACTGTATTGATAATAAAATTTTATCACATCCATTCATTGTTTAATTTATTTATATATAAGTGGTCTCCTTTTCTTGTCTGTTTGCTTGATCTGCTAGCTAGAGGTGGCTCAGCCAGTCTTTTATCAACTGCTGCTACAAATGTATATCTAAGCCACTTTTGTATAAAGGATACTTCCATAAGTTCATGCACATTACCTTTAAAAATAAATAAAAAGAGAAATAGTCTTGTTCAATTGAAAAAAACAATTTGATTTGCATAGGAACAACATACATGTAGCTTGAATCTTTCAGCATGGTTTATAATTATGGACAACTGTCATTGGATGACAGACTCCTAATTGATTTTTTTAAATGATAACACCATAATTAATATGTACATTCTGCATCATTTAGTCTCTGGTATAGAGATGTCTCATTGGAAATCATATCTCATCATCTTATTTCTATATGTGTTAATTAATCAGTTTCAAGTTAATGTGACTGACTAGAAAACATAATGCCCATCTACTACTGTCATAGCGCTATATATACATGTGAACAAAAAACAAGAGAAGCTATAAATAAAGCAGGAATGAATATAAAAAAAAAAAAGATCTGGTATGATTTCCAATTAGACAGCTCTCCAGAAAAGACAAAATATCATAGAAATTAACAACTATAGGTCATCGTACAGCCTTGAACAATGAGCAAAGCCCATACCGCATAGTAAGCTATAGAAGGTCCTATTGACAAATGTAAAACAGTTCAAAAGAGAAAACTGATGGTTATTTATGTACAAAACATGAACGAAAAACAAATATGAAACAAATTAACAAACAACATCCACTGAATTTCAGGCTCCTGACATACAGAGGACGTAGCCGGGTACTTGAACATGTATATCCCAACCACAAAAAGACTAATTACTGATCTGAATGTACTGGCAAATAATGACAACTAATAAAAAAAGTCTTTCATATCTCCGAATCCAATTATCTTTTCTTTTTCTTTCTTAATTCTTTTTATGAAGAGAGGGGGGCATTGTTTAATGATTGCCATCCAGAGTTGGCTTAGGCTCATTTTTAATATCTGTAAATTGACTTGATAGTTGTATACAATATAAAAAAGATGTGATGACATAAACAAACGACAACCACTGAATTTCAGGCTCCTGACTTGGGACAGGCACATACATAAATAATGTGGCGAGGTTAAACATGTTAGCTTCAATATTATAATATTTTTAGGGTTATTAGTGCCTTACCAAAGACTCTCCATTAAAAATCCCCTAACCTGGGACAGTGGTATAACAGTACAACATAAGAATGAACTATAAAAATCAGTTGAAAAAGGCTTAACCCCTCGGATGGACAAATACAAGTGGACATAGCCGGGTACTAATACATCCTGACACAAAAAGACACAATGAACAGATCTGAGAGTACTCACAGTTATCTGACAGCTAGTTCAAAGCCACTAACAACTAATAAAAAAATCATGCATCTAAAACTAAACTATCAGCCTTGTTGTTTTGTTTCTGTTAAGGTTTATCTCATTGAAGGTTTTATACTGACATGTACATGTACACTGTAGGTGAAGTACATAGTATATCATTTTTATCGAGCCTTCGACTTTTGTTGAAAAATCGAGACATAGCGATCCTACATTCTGTTGGCGACATTGTCGTTGTCCACAAATATTCACTCTGTGCTTAAAGTTTTTAAAACATGTAAAATATTAATAACTTTCTTAAATTGGCCTGGATTTCTACCAAACTTGGACAGAAGCATCAAGATACAGCAGCTCATGATCATAAGATAGTACATAGAATATAGAAGTAAATTTTGTTTAAAAAAATCCATTTTTTCCGTATTTTACTTATAAATAGACTTAGTGTTTCTGCCAGTTAATATTACAACCACGTTACACACGGTGTTCGGTTTAGTAATGGTAACGTTATAGTTGACATCGTTTTTCAATTATTTCATCCTACTTCTGTACCAAACGTCAAAGCTTTGCAGCTTTTTATAAAACGGCTTGCATTTTGAGGTTTCTATTTATTTAAAAAAAACATGTTAACATGACTGATTACTAGTATATATTTTTGACATCATATTCTTAACAAAATGAAAGTGTATATTTCAAATATTTGTCACTGCCCAAGCATGTCAATTGTTGCTCTATGATTTTCAGAATTCCGCAATCACAAGTATCTAGGACTAGGCATTTATATCGATTGGAAACAGCCAGTACCAAAGCTTTTTGTGCTTCAAGAGTATAAATGTTATTAACCCACCTTAAACTAGTTTTCTAACTACAGTTCGCGAATATAAATTCAGAATCTTTTTATTCGTATTATCAACATTTTATATATGTGTCTTTCAAGAATATTATAATGGAAAATAATCCTTGTTCAGGTCAATCGCAGCAACAGCTACTATTTATCATCTGTTTGCTTTATCTATAATTCTAGTTTCATCCTTCAAAATGAAAACGGCAGTTTAAAATTGTTGATTTTATTTAAAATTAAAATGTCATCTACAGTCCTTGAAATATAATGAGTAATTTCAAATGCGTCTGTTTGTCGGATGCGTGGAAGTTACTTTTAGTGAATACAACATATATACAATCGTACTAGCAGACGCATCTATGTTACTAGAATCCAAAAACGAAAGCTTCGGCATGTTTAAAGCTTGTGCTACATATATATTCATCCGAAAATTTAGAGTAATATTTTGATAAATTTACATGTAAATTAACACATGAAAATCGCTGGATCATATCAAGAAAAACATGACTGAATCATGCTTTTAGAGCTGTCTATGCTGTATGGGATTTGCTCATTGTTGAAGGCCGTACGGTGACCTACAGTTGTTAATTTCTGTGTCACTTGGTTTAAAATGCAATTCTTTTGCATTAAAAATACCTAATCTTTTGCATGATACTTTTATTTATCCGACGCTTTTACGATCAGCAAATGGCTTAACAATTTTGATGGAAGTCAAAAAATATCTCCCAAAATAATATCATCACACATAACGTGTCAAATGCTAAAGACACAACATGCTACACTTTCAGTAAATGGGAAATACAATTATATATTATTACGTTACATTCATGTTCCATGCAAAATTCGTTCAATTTGGACGTGGTAACATGATTTACGGGAGATACGGACAACTTGATGGAAATTGATGAATAATTTGGCGTGTTCTTAGCCTTGAAGGCTTAACCAAATCTTTAAAAAAAAATCACATTTCAGTAATAACATTTGTTTGCATAGTTTATCTGTCTGTCACAAATCTAAAATACCCTAAATTATCATCGTACTCAAAAATCTTGAACAATGGCTCTATGGTAACATTTAGGGGAGACACGGAAAATACTCAAAACAAATAAAATGGGGGAAGCTATGTTAGAAATAAAAATAGTTTTGTAAAATTCAATAAAATCACATTTTTATTTAGAGGTGGCGAACCTTTCCTATTATTTATATAGAGAATAATTCATGGCAAAATCCGTATCATATGTCGTATCATCCCGAGACACCAATATCAGCCCAAGTCTGCAGTTCAAGTTTTTAAATATTTATTAGATTCATTAATTATAACTATCCTGGGTTTTTACCAAACTTGGACAGAAGCTGCTCACAATATAAAGATAGAATCAAGTGGATTTTTTATTTATTTTTTCCCCTCATTTTTGTTGAGCCTGCAATTAACAGCAAAAGTAGGCGAGACACTGTGTTCCGCCGAACCCTTAATTACATATTTTATACAATACTATATTTATACATAAATCAGACAGCAACCTATCAGCAAATTATTTTTTGAAGGTTTTATGTTTTCCTGATATATATAAGCTCCCCGCCACTTTTTATAGAAAAAGATCAGTGATTGACTTTCAAACCTACCACTATTTTGTTATCAGTCTTAGAAAACATTTCAAATGTCTGTATTTGGTCTGTCGTACATGTAACTACAAGTGACACACTTTTGTTCATTCATTTTATTCAGGTCTACTATGACTTCTAAACATTTTACAGCCTCGAAGTTAAAATATAGTTTAAACCAGTCTATGTAGATCGAGCTCCAATAAAAAAAAGTCCTAACCAAATTATAAACACAAATGATGTCTACCCTGCCTTAATTTAAGAACCAAATATGCCTTACGAATAATGAAATATAACTTTTTAATTTTATATACCTCTATTAAATCTCCGTCATTTTCCTATGGCTATGTTCTAGATCATAGATGCATACTTGGGCTGGCTCCCTGCAGGAATGGCAGAAGTCTGTTCCTGCCGTCTTGTCATAATTAAATAAAGTCATAACATTTGCTTTCAGTCTTATTCTGATTTGGTGTGAAAGTCATGAAAGAGGCAATCCTTGCATCAATAACAAATTGATAAAAATCAAAGTGTTTGGGGTCATAATCTGGAATGCTCCGTTGGCGTTGAACGAAATTTAGTTTTGCTTCTTCACCTTTCGTGTCCAAATCTTTCGTCTTTGTTGGTCTTTCGGAAATGTAAACAAACATAATCCCTGACTTGATCCAGTATTACAGTTGTATGCAACACAAAACAACATAGCCGGTTAACGTTGTTTACAATTTTACGTTCTAACACATGTATTCGATACCAATGTAACAAAGGACTCATATGACGTCACAGCGAGAAGGAAATAAAGGGAGATAAACAAGGTTGGTATTTCCCGTATTTTTCGACACCAATATTTACCTGTTATTTTTAGTACCAACGAGGTTTGGAATTATTGAATAAATATAAATTTCAACATTTTAAACATAAATTCTTGCGATTTACACCTTTTCCTCAATTTTTTTTTCTACCTTTGCATTTCACCTTTAAACATAAAATTATGTTGACGACAAAACAGGTACATATAGATGGTTGCAATCTCTCTTCTGTAAATATCTTAAATGGACAATTCCCTAAAGTACATAAGTTGATTAACTACAAATCTATCATATAATGCTGAACTATTTGAATAAACCTGTCACTACATATTTATAATTTTAACGCTTTTAACCATACAAAATTATTGCTGTATATTGTCATAATCTGGTTTTTTTTTGTTTATATTTAGTTCATAAATCAAGTCATTAGATTTCCTTGTTTGAATTGTTCTACATTTTTGGGCCTTTTAAGGCTGGCTATGCTGTATGTTTATCGAGTGTAAAGGCCGCGCAATGACCTGTAGATGTTAACCTCTATGTCATTTGGTCTCTAATGGACATTTGTGTCATTGGCAATCATACCACATTTTCAATAAAACTGAAACCTACCATACAATGCTGGGATATTGTACTCTTTCAACCAATCGGAAAGAGATTTAATAGCACTCCAATGACTATACTGTTCAGAAAAATCTCCCACAATTAATGCAGCAACATGGATCTTTGCCGACTCAAACCATGTCTTCAGTCCAAATTCATCACAATCATCAGCAGGTATCCCATAATTCCCAATCAGTGGATAAGTCAAGATCAAAATCTGTCGACTGTAGGATGGATCAGTGAGGGATTCTGGGTAACCAACCATTCCAGTCTGAAATACTACAAGAGTGCACACGCTGAAATGTCTCGCCTTCTATACTAATCATTGATATTATGTTGATAGTCCTAAGTATAAAGCTAAGCTTTATTACAACTGTCACATAAACTTAACATTAACCAAGATAACTAAACAAAGACCAATGAACCTTGAAAATGAGGTCAAGGTCAGATGAACCATGCCAGGCAGACAACTACAGCTAACAATGCTTCTATTCAACATATATAGTTGACCCATTACTGATAGTTTAAGAAAAATAGACCAAAACACAAAAACTTAACACTGTGCAATGGACCGTGAAAATGAGGTCACGGTCAAATAAAACCTGCGCGACTGACATAAAGATCATAAAATATTTCCATACACCAAATACAGTTGACCTATGGCATATAGTATTAGATAAAAAGACCAAAACTCAAAAACTTAACTTTGACCACTGAACCATGAAAATGAGGTCAAGGTCACATGACATCTGCCCGCTAGACATGTATAGCTTACAATCATTCCATACAACAAATACAGTAGACCTATTGCATATAATATGAGAAAAACAGACCAAAACACAAAAATTTAACTATAACCACTGAACCATGAAAATGAGGTCAAGGTCAGATGACATCTGCCAGTTGGACATGTACACCTTACAGTCCTTCCATAGACTGAATATGCTAGCCCTATTGCTTATAGTATCTGAGATATGGACTTGACCACCAAAACTTAACCTTGTTCACTGATCCATGAAATGAGGTCGAGGTCAAGTGAAAACTGTCTGACAGACATTAGGACCTTGCAAGGTACGCACATATCAAATATAGTTATCCTATTACTTATAATAAGAGAGAATTCAACATAACAAAAAATTTGAACTTTTTTTTCAAGTAGTCACTGAACCATGACAAGAGTGCACACGCTGAAATGTCTCGCCTTCTATACTAATCATTGATATTATGTAGATAGTCCTAAGTATAAAGCTTTATTACAACTGTCTCATAAACTTAACATTAACCAAGATAACTAAACAAAGACCAATGACCCATGAAAATGAGGTCAAGGTCAGATGAACCATGCCAGGCAGACATGTACAGCTAACAATGCTTCTATACAACATATATAGTTGACCTATTACTTATAGTTTAAGAAAAATAGACCAAAACACAAAAACTTAACACTGTGCAATGAACCGTGAAAATGAGGTCAGGGTCAAAAGAAACCTGCGCTACTGACATAAAGATCATAAAATATTTCCATACACCAAATATAGTTGACCTATGGCATATAGTATTAGATAAAAAGACCAAAACTCAAAAACTTAACTTTGACCACTGAACCATGAAAATGAGGTCAAGGTCACATGACATCTGCCCTCTAGACATGTACACCTTACAATCATTCCATATAACAAATATAATAGACCTATTGCATATAGTATGAAAAAAACAGACCAAAACACAAAAATTTAACTATAACCACTGAACCATGAAAATGAGGTCAAGGTCAGATGACACCTGCCAGTTGGACATGTACACCTTACAGTCCTTCCATACACCGAATATACTAGCCCTATTGCTTATAGTATCTGAGATATGGACTTGACCACCAAAACTTAACCTTGTTCACTGATCCATGAAATGAGGTCGAGGTCAAGTGAAAACTGTCTGACAGACATGAAGACCTTGCAAGGTACGCACATATCAAATATAGTTATCCTATTACTTATAATAAGAGAGAATTCAACATTACAAAAAATTTGAACTTTTTTTTCAAGTGGTCACTGAACCATGAAAATGAGGTCAAGGACATTGGACATGTGACTGACGGAAACTTCGTAACATGAGGCATCTATATACAAAGTATGAAGCATCCAGGTCTTCCACCTTCTAAAATATAAAGCTTTTAAGAAGTTAGCTAACACCGCCGCCGCCGCCGCCGCCGCCGCCGTAGCCGCCGCCGCCGGATCACTATCCCTATGTCGAGCTTTCTGCAACAAAAGTTGCAGGCTCGACAAAAATGAGGTCAAGGTTATTGGACATGTGACTGACGGAAACTTCGTAACATGAAGCATCTATATACAAAGTATGAAGCATCCAGGTCTTCCACCTTCTAAAATATAAAGCTTTTAAGAAGTGAGCTAACACCGCCGCCGCCGCCGCCGCCGCCGTAGCCGCCGGATCACTATCCCTATGTCGAGCTTTCTGCAACAAAATTACAAAATAGATATAAAGTTGTAAGCTAAAATTGTTACTAAATATCCTGGAAAATCAAGAAATGTCAAACCATTTTGAAATCAAAAGTAAATCTTTGTACACCTTAAATGGAATGGTATCTTATACATTCATCAATAAAATTTGTTGGACCCAAATTTTTGAAAAATTCCACTTTCATCTAATCCAAAATTTTAGGTCTGTCTAATTTTACTGAGATTAATATTTCCTATTCTCTTGAAGTGATGAAGATCGTAAATCTTGGAATATTAGTGAAACCATTTTGAAACCAAAGTAGATCCTTCTTTGAACACATCAAATGGAATCGTATCTTATTTAACAGGGCTTTCCAAAGTAGCCGGTAGACGGCGGATTTCCCCCATTTACGGTGGCTTCAAGTGACGACAGCAGCTACTTCACTGACACAAATATAAATTCATAAAGATTTTTTTTTATCTTTTTCAAATGTTAACAGGCAGCCAAGAGACGTATTGTCACAAGTCACAGTCACGATAAACAAGGATGAAAAGACAGTGTTTACCTTGGGCTAAACATGAATTAGGGTCACTGATTGGTTGTCTATTTAAAGTCAGAATGCATTGGTTTTTTTTTCAAAGATAACAAGAGAGACGTTCCTGTGGTCTTTGAACGATAAAAATAGAGACGTTCCGAAGGTCTTTAACTCGTTGGTTTTGGCTTTTAAAACATGAAGACGAAGATAGGATGACAATCTTGTGTTATGGAATAATATCAGTCAAATAAAAGAAAGTGTAGTAGAGCATGTTGTTCAGAATCTGGAAAACAGTATCTTTTGAAGTTCATATTTCAAACCCCACGTGGTGTTCAGAGAATCAAGGTCAAAAACGAAAGTAGAATATTGCCGACTCGACCACAAATAAATAACATTTCCCAATGATTTATGTATCCGACTTATTGAACAGTTAACAAATAAAAAGAGAAAATCAGAGGGTATATCAATTTTCTGTCAATGTTAGAAATAATTGTATGATTTAAATACGGGTAACAGGAGAAAAAAGGGGGGTCATTTGTTTACAAATGCAAGTAGTTATGCAAAATAAATCGATCAAGATCTCTAACAAATAGGATTATTATATAAATGATACTCCTTTATAGCAAATAAATGTTAAGCATAAGGTAAAGAAAATAAAAAACAAACTTTTTACATGAAAAAAAAATGAAATTTCTTTGAGATTTTTTTTTTTTTTAATTTCAAACATAAAAAAGGGTCATTTGAAAGATGAAATTAGGTGCCAGGAGAGAGCGAGAATGCAGGATTTTGCTCTATTTATGCCAGAGCTTCTGGGGGCCTTGAGTGGCCCCCAAACCCCCTTCCGTAAGGCACCAAGCTTACAGCTTACGCCAAACGCATGTTACAGCCGCCTATAATTCTAATTTAGCTTTCTACTTCAATTTCAAGGGAAAGCCCTGATTTAATCATATCTTTTGTATATTTCTGGAAATATTTTGCACCAAATAACACACAACAGCACAACTGATAAGACTTTGAATCTGCAAAATTTCAAGTGGTTAATGAAGATTTTATGCTAAAAATTGTGTCTAAGTGAGTATTTGAAAAATTCTCTCTCAAAAAGGCCAGACGCAAATAAAACCTTTGGCATTGTGATGTTGTAAAAAGGTGTTGCATAAAAAAAATAAAGAAAAACTTTTCTATACCTCTTAATCATTTGGACTAAAGAAATCCATGCATGTTTCCAGGCATCTGTTCTGTTTCTGTGAAGTTTTCCCGTATGTTTCAAAGCACTAATTCACCCGAATGAAAATCTGCCCCTTTTCAAAAAGGCTACACTAACCATGAAGATTTTTCATTAAAATTAACATGCACTTGTGGCCGTATGAACAAAAAATGATGTAATATGATTTTAAAAAAAAGAAAAAAATGCAGCACATAAATGCTTGTTTTGGGCCCCTTGGACTCCTAATTCCTAAACCTTATACCAGGGACCATAACCCCCAAAATCAACCCCAAGCTTCCTTTCGTGGTTATAAAAATTGTGTTAAAATTTCATTGATTTCTATTTACTGATACTTAAGTATTATCCGGAAACCATCCATTGGACAACTCTGAGGACGTGATACCAATAATTTTTGCGGTCATGCCTGCAGTCGGTCATGCCTGCAGTCGTATAAAATTTCTGGCGATTGTATAATCTTAAGGTCATATTGCCACAAATGTGTGTTATTATTGTCTTGCTACTTATGCATGTGTTATGATTTCCATCTAGGAGCATATAACGTGTACCGAGTGACTATTAAAAAACATATTTATCATGACTAGACATGAGTATCTTCACTTATGACAGGTCTTGCATCGTCTTTTTGGTGTTTCATTTAAGAATTGTATGATAAACTCCCTTACCAACTTCTCCTGGGATACTATTATTCGCTCCAAAATGGATTCCTTCGACTTCAAATCCATCCTCGAGAAGTAACCGTCCTTTCATTTTAGAATCAGCTGAGCCCATAAACCACGTGTTGTTGTTTTTCTACAAAATAAAACGAAGTATGCTCAGTCATCGAGAAAAGACAGGTGTATAACTAAATTTAAACTGAGAGATAATTTTGTTTACTAAACCTATGTAGTATGCATACTTCCTAAAACTTATTCTTTCAAAGATAAATTGCGAACTATTGTGGAGATCAACAACTTTTATGCACTCTAATGACCCGCCATTCCTAGTGGGGTTTAACCAAAGACCAGTTCACAAACCAGAAAAAGATCCGAACAGAGAAGTACACATATACATTTATATGTAGCTGTTTCTCTGAATTGATATTATTCAAATATGTTTTATTGAAGGACAGTTATATAAATCAAAATAGATCAAATCAATTTTATATAATTCAAAGATACTTGGTACCGTCAGACAATTACATCTATTTATAGAAAGGCTTATAACTTGAGGGGCACCAGAGTCGGCAGAGATACATAAACAAATTAAATATGATTTTCTTTGTTCAATCATTAATGAAAAAGAAACAGTGGAATTATAAACCGCTTTTAGCAGCCAGTATTGTTTAATTTGATCAAAATATAAAACTACTTGAGAAACACCCATAATGAATTATTCACTTGCAAGTCAATTTAGTTTAAACATATTTTATTTGCAAAAGTAGCAAAAGGGATTGTACACAAGTTATAACAACATTAGTGACGTCCTCTCCAAAGTCAACAATTCGACCTCATTGAATCCGTATTCATGTGACCTTTAATTTAACCCTTCAGCTCACTGAAAGAATGTGTATGCATGGATTATGCATGTTCATGTATTAGAAAGTAAACAATGTCAACAGTGTAAGTAAAACAAAGTTAAATCATTTAATTGACATCCAAACTGCTATATCGGTCATATTTCATATCCGTCCATATTCTTGTACGACTGACCTGTGAGGAAAATACTACTTTATTATCATTTGAATGTTGTTGCCAATCATAGTGCAGCGGAAGTTCAACTGGCTAACTTGCAGAAGAAAAATAAGGAATAGAGTCGTTGTCAGTTTTCTGGAAATCATCAAAGCTATAAAATGACCACAAAGTGCATGGCCATACTCCACTTGAAATTACCATATTTATCGTATACAAAATTAAACTTTTTATAATTATCCCGGCAAATCATCTTACAATTTCCTGTTTAAAGATGGAAAATACAATGTAGATTGAATCAATGATATTATAAAGGCTTTAAATAGTAGTTGTATTGGCTATGGTTTCAGATTTATCTTAATGTTTTTATCGTATTTGATATTTAGTCAACTACATAACGAAAACGGGTTTGCTTGCTGTAATATAGATTCTAACACACCCTTTATTTTTTATCTAAAAGAGCCTCATCACTAACTTTACATATACTAGGTATAATAATGGAAATATAAAAAGATAAATCTGTAAATAATATCAATAGACTAGTCATTGACATATAAGTAAGTATATAGATAAGTAGCTCCGTATTTTTTTTTAGCTTGTTCACTTGGTAACGGGATTTTTTTCCAAGACACCAATGGGTCATCATGGCACATCCGTATCTATATCATCATTATAATCAATGTTTTGTTTTTATAGGAAAAAAAAAAAGTTTTGAAGTTAAAGTATCAGTTGTATTAAAATATATCCCAAATTCCGTAATTTCTGTTATATCTCTTTGTGCATTTAAAATGATATTCCCAGTTCCATTAAAACCGCAAATTTTAGATTTTGTTCATACAAATCCTTGGTTCATATGAATTATTAAGAAGCCGGCACATCCTTCTTTGTTTTACTTGAATTGACGTTAATGAAAATAAAGACCGGCTTTCACCCCTTAAATAATACAGAAAATGGCACTGTTATGGTTAACACCATTTGACCATTCCTGATAATGATTTATAACGTGTTGTTTTTACAGCACTGAGTCGATACCTCTGCTGGTGGACTATGAGTTCCAGAGGGTATCAATAGCCAAGTAGTCAGCACTTTGGTACTGAGTGAAATGATTTAGGACAAACTATCTCAGTTAATTGCCCGTTTATAAAACTTTAAATTATAATGAAACTAAACTTTCAACTCTCTCAAGCAAAGTTGGCCTCAGATGGATTTTGCTATATTTCAGCCAATTTTGGTGTATCATATTTCTCTGTTTTTTGGTCCTGATAGTTATACATCCTTGACTTTAGAATATTCGGCTTTCGGCGTTCTTGGTAAAGATAAATTCAGAATAGCGCTTCGAACGCATGAAAGTAATATTACGTGTTTTTTTCATTTTTTTCAGCACTATGTCGATATCTATGCTGGTGGACTATCAGTCCCCGGTGGTATAGTCGGTAGTTCGATACTTACATAGCTTATAAAAATCTTTTCTAAACTTATCTGTTTATTCATTTTGAAATTACAAAAAAAAAAAATAAAAAGTTTCAACTCCACAATGGAAAAGTTGACATTAGATGGATTTGGCTATTGTTATGTTAAAATAAATGTTATATTTCAAATACACCGTAACATTACCGTTGATGAAAAAATATCTCTATTGGTCAATAATAGCTCAGCATTATTACTTAGACTGTCTTTCTCTTTCATATCAGAGTGTCTAAATATAAGAAATAGTGAACTTATATGATACATCATTTTGTAACTTTTCATAATCTAGCATGATATGTTATCATGGAACCTTTCATTCTACCATGTCAATTATTATAGTTGTATGTATACGTAATGCCATAGGTCTTAACCATTTATTGTTGATGAGTTTGTGCCAATAAAAATATTTGTATTTGTATGTTCTTTTTGGTAATATAGCTACTCCTTGACTTTCAAATATTCGACATTGAGCATTACTGATGAAATTGAATCCAGAAAAGCGTTTTGGATGCATCAAATTGATAAGGTGCTGTTCATATCTAGGGATTTTTTGTTATCAAAAGTTTTTCTCTCATATAGACAGACCGACCTTCTTGTTGTAAATTTACTGATATTGTCATTGTTTTAACTTTATTTCTTCACTGAAGCGTTACTTTAAAAGCAGTTTTTTTAGTCCACAAACAAAGTGTTGATAATGTCATTAGTTTTCGTTGGGTAGGTAAATATACTTCAATCAAGCTGTCATAGAAGACATGGGATGGCTTTCGATGTACCTTACAAAGTGAAAGAGAATAGTTGGAGAGTGACATGAATAAATAAACATGGAACTATATCGATTTAACATGAATATCTTGATTATGGATGTGGTCAATTGACTTTGCAGATGTTTTACATACGAATACTAGTTTTAATGATAAAACTCATTTGGATGATAGTGTTGTAAAAAAAAAGATAAATATATAGGGAAATTGAAAATACTAATTAACCCTTTTTCAGACAGGGCAATCGGTCGTTTAAGTTAAGAATCTATACATTCATTATGTTTAAACATGGTTGTGTTCTTGAAACTTATTTCAAGTTTTTGATGTCGTTTCTGTGTATATTGGCGTTTGGATAGGTAAATATGATACTTCTTTTTTTTTTGCACTTTAGCATTCCTGTTGTTTCTTTGTTTTACTCTTATAGTTAATGTGCTTTCCTCTGTTTTAGTGTGCAGCATGGATTAGTTTTCTCTCAATCAAAAAAATGAAATAGACACAATGTGTTTACGTGTCAAAATATTGCTGGAAGAACAAGAAGGGGTTAATGAGCTAAAAACAGTCTTTCTGGTATTTGTTTTGACTTTCGACTAAAGGAGGTGTCGGAAATAATAGACTGTTTGACAAATGGGGAATTCGGACTCGTGGAGCTGTCGGAATACAGCTACGCACCCTTCTCAGCTCACAAAACTAACCAGCACATTAACAATAAAAAAAAGAAGAAGTGGTTTGATTTCAAATGAGACAACTCTCTACAAGAGACCAAATGACACAGAAATTAACAACTATAGGTCACCATACGGCCTTCAACAATGAGAAAATCTCATACCACAAAGTCAGCTATAAAAGGACTCATATAATTGATCCTTATCGCCCAAACTACTTTACACAGATGTAGATTTATCGAGTCTCTGTTTAGGGGTGTGTGCCTGTAATCATATAATAAATCATTGGTGTGCGTTGGTAGTCATTCAACCATTTCCTTCAGTTATGAAATTACCACACCAATGAAATAACGCAAACAATTATTCATTAGAAATAACACATTTTGATAAAATAATCAGCCTCAAAATGCCCTCATGTAATCATGCAATCAAAAACCCTAACATAGTGCCGTATCATTATAAACATACAGTAAAGATTCTGTCTTGATCTTGCATTGTGGTGAGACCGTTGAAAGCATCACTGTGACTTTGAGATGAAAAACAGCAATAAAACTGCTGTTCCGTTTCTTTGGGCTTTGTCAAGTATATGTAGAAATTTTGTGTCATGAATTTATACACCATATTAGTTGTTCTGATTACCAAAACAATTATTGACGACAGATCTAGACCTACACATTAATACTATAATAAATCAAGTATTTACACCAGTATAGACATTTGGAAATATGTGTGCAAGATATAAAAGTTGAGGGGAGTTTTTGTTTATGATTTTCTTCACATAATGAATTTAACAGTTCTACATTTTGTACGTGTTTCTGGTACAAGTTAACTAGGATTTGAATAAAAAGAGTCAAAAATGATCAACATAAATAAAAGAAATAAAAAAAAATACGTTTTGATATGCAAGCAAACATGTACCTATCAATAGGTATAGGAAGATGTGGTGTGAGTGCCAATGAGACAACTCTCCATCCACATATCAATTTATAAAAGTAAACCATTATAGGTCAATGTACGGCCTTCAACACGGAGCCTTGGCTCACACCGAACAACAAACTATAAAGGGTCCCAAAATTACTAGTGTAAAACCATTCAAATGGGAAACCCAACCGGGTCTAATCTATATAAAAAAACGAGAAACTAGAAACACGTATAAATTGCATAAACAAACGACAACTACTGTACATCAGATTCCTGACTTAGAACAGGTGCAAACATTTGCAGCGGGATTAAACGTTTTAATGGTACCAAACCTTCTCCCCTTTTCTGAAACAATAGCATAACATCACAACATAGAAAAACACACGATAAAATATCAATTGGCAGGCTTATTAAACTCAATCAAAAAACGTAAATTAACACACTACCAAGACTTCAATTTGGTAAATGATGTCCATTACCCAAATATCATTGATAAGAAACCGTTAAATTCTGTTCTAAATGAGGGATAATTTTCGTAGCTCTTTGTTACTTCCAAAAGTTTGCAACATGACCCAGACTATCTTGTAAAACAAACTGAATGGAATATCTGCCATGTCTATCAACATTAAGTCAGACGCTGTACAAAAGCATAAAAACAATTTTAATTTGGCCTGGACTATTTCTTTGATGTATTTTCTCAAGTACTGCATGACATCTCTATCAGCAGAAGAAAGGTTTTCAAGAAAGATAAGGCTTCCCAAAACGTTCTTAACAGTCGATTGTAACGTATTGTAAAGCTGTTGTTATTTCGTTGGATTGATCAAGGTTCTCTAGTCCGAACAATGTACTTTGGTTGTTGAACTAGTTCTTAATGTGGAATTTCCTCTATGATTTATAGGTTGAAATTGTCAGGTTTCCCCACTTTTTACAAGAGTGGCTATCAAGAAAATCTGCAAATATTATTTTATCGATCTCTGCAAAGTTTCAAAAGCACATAACAGAGCTTCATTCTCACATGGAGTCCGGTACTAAAAAGATATCCACAATATCCAGTTTTACCTAACCAAACATTGCTTCTTCTAATATAACTCAGTCTAGTGCAATTGAACCATACAAATTTTAAAGTTGTGAGCACAAGATTAAAAAAGTTGTGCGCACAAGATTAAAAGTTGTGCGCACAAAATTTAGTCGCGCGCACAAATATTCTAAATTTTATTTTTGGCACTTAAGGGGTTCCATAGATTCGCTTTTTTTTAGTCCTGAATACACGAT
This sequence comes from Mytilus galloprovincialis, assembly GCF_965363235.1. Classification (NCBI taxonomy): domain Eukaryota; kingdom Metazoa; phylum Mollusca; class Bivalvia; order Mytilida; family Mytilidae; genus Mytilus; species Mytilus galloprovincialis. Next base: position 54,102,256 of record NC_134850.1, read on the forward strand.
ATCTTTTAAATGTTATTTTCTATGAACTAGCTTTTATTAATGCCTTCTATTCTTAGATCAATAGTGCGTGACTTCAAGTCAAATGAAACGAGTGACTGGTGAAAAATAATGTTTATTCAATTATTGAACCAATGTAAATTAATGTATATATCATAATCATGAAAATATGGCAGCTCATTAACTGTCGTTTTTTGAAGCCGTAGTTTACCGATTGTCACCTTATAGTAAACAATCAACAAAGAAGCATATATATTGAACACGAGTATAACATGTACAATCAGATAATATTTTATTTCAGTGACAGATCCATGCGTATTGCGATCGCCGGACTTTTACGAGAGGTTCACGCTGAGGTCACTTTGAATACTTCGGCGAATTGCTTCCTGGAAGCAAGCAATTAAAAAAGTAAACATCTTCTAAATGTGGACAAATTAAAGAATTTTCTTCAGAAAAAAGTATATTCGTGTGTTTCACTGTCCTATATGTTCTCCCATTTATTTGTATTGTAGTCCTGTCATTTAATGTTGTCATTTTAATGTTATATTTAACATTGCCATACCAGCGGGAGGTTTGGCATGCCACAAAACCAGGTTCAACCCACCATGTCCTGTACCAAGTCAGAAAAATGGCCATTGTTATATTATAATTCATTTCTGTGTGTGTTACATTTTAATGTTGTGTTTCGGTTGTGTCGTAGTTCTCCTCTTATATTTGATGCGTTTCCCTCAGTTTTTGTTTGTAACCCGGATTTGTTTTTTTCTCAATCGATTTATGAATTTCGAACAGCGGTATACTACTGTTGCCTTTATTTATATGTGCATATAAGTTTAATGACAACTATCCGTGTTGTTATAAAAAAACATATATATGCCACAAGTCTCTTTGTGCGTTGTTTGTACGTGCTTTGTGTTGGTCAGATAAGATACACCTTATACAACTGATTTTATAGTCAACTTTGTTCTTTCACTCTTTTGTTCCGCTTTTGTCCCAGACGTTCCTGATGATAGCAAATTCAGTAAAGCACTTCGAACGCAATACATTTATGACGTATTGCTTTAGATTTTTTACACCTTCGGGTGCTACCTCTGCTCTCTGATTTTCAATTCTCCGCGGGTAACATTGGCTCAATATTCATAATCGGACGCGTTGAGTTTATAACATATTTGGTTTTTTTTTATATTTGGTCTCTGATGGCAGGTTTCTAATATATCTTCTTATCTTAATATCTGACAATTCTTTTAACTTCATATCTGTAAAATTGATGTAAGGAAAACTGGAATAATATGGTTTATATATAATAACGAAATACTCATCTACAATACCACTTTAATAAATGCTTGTAACAATATATATATTTGTTTTGACGAAATCGTAGTTTCTTTAGTATCTTATATATATATACTTGTTGTCTAAGTTGCTATAAAACCAGGTTCAATCCACCATTTTCTACATTTGAAAATGCCTGTACCAAGTCAGTTAAATATGACAGTTGTTATCCATTCGTTTGATGTGTTTTATCATTTAAAGTTGCCATTTAAATAAGGAACTTTCTGTTTTAATATTTTCCACTCTGAGGTTGTGTATTCATACGCCAACATGTGTGTACGTTGTTATTCATGTTATTGTTAATACTATTAACAAGATTTATACAAATAATAAAAAAAGTTATTTGAGCTTCCCTATTTTTGATAGAAAAATAACTTAAAAAAAATGGCTTCGCGGATTATTCAATATAAAGAGTCAAAAACTAATTTTATGGTTCAATAAATACAAAATGAATTATTGCCATTCATTAATTAAATACACATGTAGTATTTGGGGTCATTTTTTTAAACTTAATTTTCTTTATAAGAAATGAATCAAAATGTCCACTTTCGACAATAATTGATTGGATGTCATAAGGCAATGAGAGATCACCCTGTATTTCTTATATATATATTTGTTCTAAAAAATAACGACAATAAAAGTAAAGCAAATGATATCAAAGATACCAGCGGCAAAGAAATACATGAATAAAGTGGATTAATCATTTATCATCTTTAAAATAACTTTATACATAATCATTCTTCTCAACTGCATAAATTATTTCTGATCAAATAGATAACTTTTACATTATTACAGGAATACTTATTGTACAAATTATGTCTAACCGATTAGTTGTTTGCTTGATATGCAAAACTAAGAAGTTTTTTTTTAAGAGCTTCAAGTGGTAAAGATGAAGTCATTCCTTCGAGATTTTACGGACGCCATCACGAGTTGCTTCACCGTTATGGAATATCTGTTTCACAGATGTTCCAATTTGTCGTAATCATAAGTCCGTCTTCTTCCACCAAATGTAACATACCTAATTATACTTATCATCGCATTTGATTTAACATAAACAACACGACGGGTGCCACGTGAAAGTGGGATCTAAAATCCTGTGCAGAGCACCAGAGATCAACCCGGTTGTTGATTTGGTTCGTGCTTCTCAGTCATCAATTTCCTATTGTATGTTTTTGTATATATAATTGTTGATTGACCTCCTGTCATATTTTTTTTGCCATGGTGCTATAAACTCAAATTCATTCTCCTTACTTGCGGACCATAATAACAACATAAGCAATGACGAAGAAGAAACAGAGCTTAAAGCTCCAATCTCTAATCAACATCATTGTGAAATTAGATTTGTTATGGATTCCCATGGAAATGGGATAGATCCAAAAAGAATTTATAAAAACAAAGACGCAGAACTAATTATATTGGGAAAAGGAGAAAAATCCATAAATGGAGCAAAAAACTACTGTGATTCACACTGCTCCCCTAAACATCTTGTTTTAGGGGTAGGAAACAATGATTTGGAAAAGAAACCCACTGATACATGTATTGCAGACATAAAGTACTTTATTCTAACATTTCTTCAAAAGAATAAGGATACAACCATTCATGTTTTACCTGTATTTGAAAGGGTAAACAAAGCGACTTTCAACTCAAAATGTGCAGATTTTAATGCAGAAATTAAATGGTTTTGCTCACAAAATGAAAAGTGTGAATTCATTGAAAACAAATTAATATCATCGCTAGATCCATCACTGTTCTCAGATGGTATTCACTTCAGTAATTCTGGAAAGAAAAATTAGTGCGAATAATCAAGGCCCATCTTAACCCACACATTGGTCTTAAGCCATATAAGGACTACTTCCGTCCACAGAAAAACAGATCTTTTCAACAATCAAAAGTGACAAAACAAAACTCAGGAAAGGGAAAATTCACTGGTAATCATGGAAATAAGAACAAAGAATTTGAAATCAACAACCTAGTCCAACAGCTGTTACAACTTGCTAGTTAAACTGTTATTTTCGAAATACAAATGTACTGTAACAGTAGCCTAATTACAGACATTCATTTTTATAAATTTATTTTATTATTTAGAATGATCATATTTTATGTCTTTTTAGGAAAATAAAGACTTTTTATTACTGTTATGTAATTTAACCCCCCCCCCCTATTTTTGAAAAAAGAAAAAGGTATGGCCCACAGACTCAGTAAAAGATAACCAGAAACTTGAGCTTGTATTTTGGTCAGATGAACCAACATGTTTAATTGTTATTCTTGAAATACTAATGTACAAAATGTAGTAAATGGTTAAAAAAAAATGCTTCCTAATGAAAAAGATGAAAAAAAAATCAAAAAAATGATATTTAAATTGTTTTACTGTAATTCAATTTGCCCCCCCCCCCTTTTCTTTTTCTTAGAGAAATATAGCCCCTCAGTTTGGATTAGTTTCAGGATTTAGATTGATTTCTTTTTTCAATTTTAATGTAATGGTTATTTCATTTTCAATTTAAGTTAAAATTATTAATTCAGTTCTTAAAACTGAAAAAAAAAACAAAAAAAAAACCAAAAAAAAACCAAATATTTTTGTTCTACACATACAATGTATATACATGACGTCGACATGTAAACAAAGATGTCAAACCATGTCTATCGGATTGATTCAATCCAAAGTTATCGATTTTATGATAACCCTTTTATTCTCACATATATATATACATATCTTTTTGAAAAATGAGTAAGCTTAATATAGGTTTTTGGAATACTCATGGCTTAAATAGTCACAAAATTGAAGATGTAGATTTTGTTACTTATGTAAATAGTTTTGAGATAGTTGGTTTTGTTGAAACTTTAGTATCTGACTCGCCTGGAAATCTCCCAGATTTTTCTATGCCTTTTACTGTAAAACCTATTAAACGCAAAAGAAAGGGAAGGGCATCAGGTGGTATAGCAGTATACTGCAAACCGCATGTCATAAAGGCAGTAAAAGAGATAAAATTAAAGATCAACATTTTCAATTTGGTTAAAGCTGGATAAGCAAATACTTGGACTATCTTACACAGTTTACTTGTGTTTTTGTTATATAAAACCATATATGAATAAAGATGATTCAGAATTGATATTTACACAGCTTCAAAATGAAATCATGCAGTTTAAACATCAGGGAGAAATTCTAATCTGTGGTGACTTTAATGCCCGAACAGGAGGACTGTAGGACTACATTAAAAAAAAAATGATGATGGAAATGAAAATTTCATTAATTTTCAAGTCCCTATTAATTATTCCCCTGATATTCCCTTAGTAAGACGCCAAATGGATAGAGAAAAAATATACATGGCACTCTTCTTGTGTCCCTTTGTAAAGATTTGCAGTTGAGACTTCTTAATGGGAGATTTCTAGGCGATTCCTTAGGATTTTTTACTTTTTATAATTCTAATGGCCAAAGCACAGTTGATTATATGTTAACAACCCCTAATTTATTCTATTGTGTACAGCATTTTATTGTTAAATCTCCAGTGGAATTGTCTGACCACTGTTTATTATCTGTATGCTTTAAATCATGTACTCAAAGAGAGACAACTCTTGAGTCTCTTTCTGATGTTGGTAAATTTCAATGGGAACATTCCATGTCAGACAATTATCATGATGCTTTATTACATAAAGAGTCTGTAAATGATATATTAGATCTAATGAACAATATTGATGATGAAAACTGATGATATTGATTTTCTTGTCTCATCAGTTAATAAAATTTATGTAAATGCAGCATCAGAAACTTTAGTATTAAAAAAGAAAAGTTCTCGTCCATCTAATAAGAGAAAAAGAGCTAAACCAAAAAAAGCATGGATGTCCAATGATTGTCTTTTGCTAAGGAAAGAAGTAAGGTCTCTTGGTAAAAGACTCCAAAAGGATAAAAATAATGCTAACCTTCGCCAAACATATTCTAATTGTGTAAAACATTATAATAATTAAACAAAAAAAGAGCTTAAAAGCAGAGTTTTTATAGGACATTTATTAGTAAATTGAATAGCCTAGAACACAAAGACTCTAAGTCCTTTTGGAAATCTATTAACAATCTAAAAAATAATCACCAACAGGCACCAAGTCCATTATCAAAGCAGGAATGGGTAGAACATTACAAATCCCTATTAAACTCTGATTCAGAACTTAATTTTCCTGATGATCTTGAAACATCAAAAGACAATCATTGCTCTCTGGATTACCCATTTACTTGTAGTGAAGTTAAAAAGGGTATCACTAGACTTAAATCTGGTAAGTCTGGTGGTCCTGATTTGATATTGAATGAGTTTAGTAAATATAGTGCCTCATCCATGGTACTAGTTATAGTAAAACTTTTTAATAAAATACTACAATGTGGAAAATTTCCAAAAGCATGGAATCTGTCATATATTTCTTCAATTTTTAAATCAGGTGATCCAAATGATTGCAATAACTATAGAGGTATATGTGTCTCTAGCTGTTTAGGTAAATTATTTACTTCATTACTGCAAAACAGATTAACTGTGTTCATAGAGTCTAAAGACTTGTTGAGTGCCAAGCAGGGTGGTTTTCGTGAAGGATATAGAACAAGTGACCATATATTCATAATGAAAACTTTAATTAATAAATATTTAAATAAGTGTAAGAAAAATCTTTACATTTGTTTTGTGGACTTTAAAAAGGCATTCGACAGTGTTGTAAGAAAGGCATTACTACATAAATTGCTCAAAAAGGGAATAGGTGGGAAATTTTATGACTTGTTAAAACATATGTATAGTAATACATTATATTGTTGTAAAACAGATGGTTTTATTAGTGAATCATTCCATGCTAATTTAGGGGTGAAACAGGGGGACAGTCTTAGCCCCACCCTTTTTAATATTTTTGTTGATGACATAGATTCCTATTTCAACCCCGTTTTGTCTGATCCAGTTAATTTAAATCAGAATAACTTTAGTCATCTTCTTTATGCAGATGATTTAATCTTAATTTCAGAAACACCTAATGGCTTGCAACACTGTGTGGATGCCTTACAATCTTTTTGTATTGATTGGGGCCTAAATGTGAACACCAAGAAAACCCAAACTATGATTTTATCAAATAGTAAAAATAGATCTTTATTAGATAAACATTATTTTTACTTTGGTCCCCAACCATTAGAATCTGCTACAGAATATAAATACTTAGGTATAGTCTTCAACAATAGAGGTAAACTTAATATAGCAGCTGAAAATCTTGCTGATAAAGCACGTAAGGCATATTTCGCCTTGAAATCAAAATTACCATATTCTAATTGTATTGCAGTGGAAAAATAGGTAAGACTTTTCAACTCATTAATTTCACCAATTATGACTTATGGATCTGAAATTTGGATCTCAGATTTTAATATAAATCTCGACACTGCTGATAAACTGCATTTGAAATGTTCAGAATATGATTATGAAAAATATTCTTGGTGTTCATGGTAAGGCTTCCAATTTAGCTTTACATACAGAACTTGAGCTATATCCAGTGTGTTTTATATCATATAAACTAATGTTTAAATACTATGCTAGATTAACTGACATTGAAGTTGGAAACAACCCAAAATTTGATTTATTAAAATCTGCATTCATTGAAGATAAAAAATTGTATACACAGAAGAGCTCTTGCTGGGTACAATCATTACATAAACTAAAAAAGTTAATCAACTTTGATTCACTTCAAATATCACATAATGTGTTTGAGGACTCACTAAAAAACTTTTATAAATGCAAGATTTTGGGTCAACTTGAGCATATCAAATCTAATAACACAGGTAAACTAAGATTTTATAGTAAAATGTGCTTATCTTTTGACTTAAAAGCTTACTTAAGATTTGATATTAAGAAATATGATAATAAGTGCACATTCACTTGCAATTGAAACTGGGAGGTATAGCAAACCAAATATTTTAGCAAGTGAAAGATACTGCAAACTTTGTAAAGATAAAGTTGAAGATGAAGTTCATTTTCTTTTATATTGTCCTCTATATAAAGACCTTCGAGACAAGTTTGATATTCTCAAAAACCTTAATAATGATGATGATATTAAATCAACGATTTATTTACTTAACCCAGTAAATCTGGTTGACACCAGACAAATATGTAATTATTTAAGTCAAGCTTTTGAACTTCGTAATAAAAATCTAATGTAAGTTGGTCTACCATAAGTATAATACTGTGTAATACTGTGATATTATATATATAATTAGTACTTGAAATGCTTTCTTTATGTTGTATTTGCATAAATTGTCATGTTTAATGTGTTTGTATCTTGGATTACGCATTGTATCATATGTGCTTTGTCCAATAAAATATTTGAATTTGATAAACAGTTTCGTATAAAAAAAACTAGGGTTATTCCCCGACTAAAAATAACCATGAAGGGAAACCCCTGTTTATTTACTCAATTGGTGAAAAAGTATAATGTTTTTTGTATTTGATTCTAAAAATTAGTTAATTAGCTTTCAATTAAAACAGGTTGAGTGATTGAAATAATCTAAAAAATTATATTAACTTTACATGTTTTGAGAAGAGACAACACTGAATCAACACTGTAAACATCCTGTTTTTTTGGCAGTGAAAATTGAAAACTTTTTTGCAGCCACTGTAGCTTTTTTCGGAGCAGGATACCTTACCCTGAAACAAGATTTTTTTGAAAGGCCAGGTAAAACCTACAAATTTTATACAGCTTTGATTATGTAAAATGTGCGTGGGTCATATTTTCATGGGTGTGTACATGACCTGGTTTCAAGTTTTTCATGTTCAAATTAGAACTTTTTTTCCCCATGTTCATTGAATGGAATATTTTTAATATATGAAAAGTACACATTATTTTCATTTCATTATAAACTAGTACTTAGTAATATTTAGAAAATGGATCCCATCTGTAATTGCAGTAATGTTCAAAGGGGTTTGCTTTAAAGAATGGTCCTATCTATATGCTATAAGAATCAGCATAATGCTATGCTTTAAGAATGAACCTAGTGTGTTGCTATACTAATGAACCTAGCTAAATATTCATTGGCTATGGGAATGGACCTCATGCTATGCTATAAGAATGGACTTTCTTAATTTTGTGCTATAAGAATGGACTTAATTTTATGCTTCACAATTGGCTTAAGTGTTTCACTCTAAATATGTACCTAGTGTTCTGCTATACAATTATTCCTAATGTTATGCTATTAAAATTGACCAAGTGTAAAGTTCTTATAATGTACCTAGTGTTTTGCTATAAAATTGGACTTAATGCTTTGCTATAAGAATGGACCTATTTTATTGCTATAAAAATGTAGGCATTTGGTTCGCTATTAAGCTTTGAGTAAGAATACACCCTCTCATACATGTGATTAAGAAGGGATACATCATATATGTCTGTATGATGGTTTAGGGTGAAGCTTTCTCATACATCTGCTAGAGATCCCAAGCTTGTCTCATATGCATCTGTTTCAGTAGTGGCACAGCTTTGCAAACATATCAGAATATGGTTCAAGAATTTACATTTTATTGAGTAATTGTACAGCTTCTCATTCATCTGATTTAGTCCTAGTACTTAAAAGTATTTCGAAAATGGATCCCATGTATATGTGTAGTAATGTTCATAGTGGTCTTCTTTAAAGAATGGACCTATTGATATGCGATAAGAATGGACGACTTAGTGTTCTGCTATAAGAATCAGCATAAAAGTATGCTTTATGAATGAACCTAGTGTTGCTATACTAATGGACCTAGGTGAATAGTCATTGGCTATGGGAATGGACCTAATGCTATGCTATAGGAATGGACGTTCTGAGTGTTGTGCTATAAGAATCGACTTAACTTTATGCTTTAAAATTGGCTGTAGTGTTTCACTCTAAATATGTACCTACTGTTCTGCTATACAATTATTCCTAATGTTATGCTATTAAAGTTGACCTAGTGTAAAGTTCTTATAATGCACCTAGTGTTCTGCTATAAAATTGGACTTAATGCTTTGCTATAAGAATGGACCTAGTTTATTGCTATAAAAATATACCCATTGGTTCGCTTTTAAGCTTAGAGAAATACACACCTTCTCATACATGTGTTTAAAAAGGGATACATCATATGTGTCTGTATAGCTTAAGGTGAAGATTTCTCATACATCTGCTAGAGATCCCAAGCTTTTCTCATATGCATCTGTTTGAGTAAGGGCACAGCTTTGCAAACATATCAGAATATGGTTCCAGTCTTATCTTCATTTTATTGAGTAATTGTTTAGCTTCTGATTCACCTGATTTAGTCCTAGTACTTGAAAGTATTTCGAAAATGGATCCCATGAATATTTGTAGTAATGTTCATAGTTATCTGCTTTAAAGAATTGACCAATTCATATGAGATAAGAATGGACGACTTAGTGTTCTTCTATAAGAATCAGCATAATGCTATGCTTTAAGAATGAACCTATTGTGTTGCTATACTCATGGACGTAGCTATATAGTCATTGGCTATAGGAATGGACCTAATGCTATGCTATACGAATGGACTTTCTTAGTGTTGCGCTATAAGAATGGACTTAACTTTATGCTTTAAAATTGGCTTTAGTGTTTCACTCTAAATATGTTCCTAGTGTTCTGCTATACAATTATTCTTAATGTTATGCTATTAAAGTTGACCTATTGTAAAGTTCTTATAATGCACCTAGTGTTCTTCTATAAAATTGGACTTAATGCTTTGCTATAAGAATGTAGGCATTGGTTCGCTAGTAAGCTCTGAGTAAGAATACACCTTCTCATACATGTGATTAAGAAGGGATACATCATATGTGTCTGTATGGCTTAGGGTGGAGCTTACTCATACATCTGCTAGAGATCCCAAGCTTGTCTCATATGCATCTGTTTGAGTGAGGGCACAGCTTTGCAAACATTTCAGAATATGGTTCCAGTCTAATCTACATTTGATTGAGTAATTGTACAGCTTCTCATTCATCTGATTGTGTACTAGTACTTAGTAGTATTTCGAAAATGGATCCCATGTATAATTGTAGTAATGTTCATAGTTATCTGCTTTAAAGAATTGACCAATTCATATGCGATAAGAATGGACGACTTAGTGTTCTGCTATAAGAATCAGCATAATGATATGCTTTAAGAATGAACCTAGTGTGTTGCTATACTAATGGACCTAGCTATATAGTCATTGGCTATGGGAGTGGACCTAAAGCTATACTATAAGAATGGACTTTCATAGTGTTGTGCTATAAGAATGAACTTAACTTTATGCTTTAAAATTGGCTGTAGTGTTTCACTCTAAAAATGTACCTAGTGTTCTGCTATACAATTATTCCTAACGTTATGCTATTAAAATTGACCAAGTGTACAGTTCTTATAATGTACCTAGTGTTCTGCTATAAAATTGGACTTAATGCTTCGCTATAAGAATGGATCTAGTTTATTGCTATCAAAATGTTCCCATTGGTTCGCTATTAAGCTCTGAGTAAGAATACACCTTCTCATACATATGATTAAGAAGGAATATATCATATGTGTCTGTATGGCTTAGGGTGAAGCTTTTTCATACATCTGCTAGAGATCCCAAACTTGTCTCATATGCATCTGTTTGAGTAAGGGCACAGCTTTGCAAACATATCAGAATATGGTTCCAGTCTAATCTACATTTTATTGAATAATTGTACAGCTTCTCATTCATCTGATATAGTCCTAGTACTTAAAAGTATTTCTACAATTGATCCCATGTATAATTGTAGTAATGTTCATAGTTGTCTGCTTTAAAGAATGGACCTATTGATATGCGATAAGAATGGACGACTTAGTGTTCTGCTATAAGAATCAGCTTAATCCTATGCTTTAACAATGAACCTAGTGTATTGCTATACTAATGGACCTAGTCATTGGCTATGGAAATTGACCTAATGCTATGCTATAAGAATGGACTTTCTTAGTGTAGTGCTATAAGAATGGACTTAACTCTATGCTTAAAAATTGGCTGTAGTGTTTCACTCTAGATATGTACCTAGTGTTCTGCTATACAATTATTCCTAATGTTATGCTATTAAAGTTGACCTAGTGTAAAGTTCTTATAATGTACCTAGTGTTCTGCTATAAAATTGGACTTAATGCTTTGCTATAAGAATGTAGCCATTGGTTCGCTAGTAAGCTCTGAGTAAGAATACACCTTCTCATACATGTGATTAAGAAGGGATACATCATATGTGTCTGTATGGCTTAGGATGGAGCTTACTCATACATCTGCTAGAGATCCCAAGCTTGTCTCATATGCATCTGTTTGAGTAAGGGCACAGCTTTGCAAACATATCAGAATATGGTTCCAGTCTTATCTTCATTTTATTGAGTAATTGTTTAGCTTCTGATTCACCTGATTTAGTCCTAGTACTTGAAAGTATTTCGAAAATGGATCCCATGAATATTTGTAGTAATGTTCATAGTTATCTGCTTTAAAGAATTGACCAATTCATATGAGATAAGAATGGACGACTTAGTGTTCTTCTATAAGAATCAGCATAATGCTATGCTTTAAGAATGAACCTATTGTGTTGCTATACTCATGGACGTAGCTATATAGTCATTGGCTATAGGAATGGACCTAATGCTATGCTATACGAATGGAATTTCTTAGTGTTGCGCTATAAGAATGGACTTAACTTTATGCTTTAAAATTGGCTGTAGTGTTTCACTCTAAATATGTTCCTAGTGTTCTGCTATACAATTATTCTTAATGTTATGCTATTAAAGTTTACCTATTGTAAAGTTCTTATAATGCACCTAGTGTTCTTCTATAAAATTGGACTTAATGCTTTGCTATAAGAATGTAGGCATTGGTTCGCTAGTAAGCTCTGAGTAAGAATACACCTTCTCATACATGTGATTAAGAAGGGATACATCATATGTGTCTGTATGGCTTAGGGTGGAGCTTACTCATACATCTGCTATAGATCCCAAGCTTGTCTCATATGCATCTGTTTGAGTGAGGGCACAGCTTTGCAAACATTTCAGAATATGGTTCCAGTCTAATCTACAATTGATTGAGTAATTGTACAGCTTCTCATTCATCTGATTGTGTACTAGTACTTAGTAGTATTTCGAAAATGGATCCCATGTATAATTGTAGTAATGTTCATAGTTATCTGCTTTAAAGAATTGACCAATTCATATGCGATAAGAATGGACGACTTAGTGTTCTGCTATAAGAATCAGCATAATGATATGCTTTAAGAATGAACCTAGTGTGTTGCTATACTAATGGACCTAGCTATATAGTCATTGGCTATGGGAGTGGACCTAAAGCTATACTATAAGAATGGACTTTCATAGTGTTGTGCTATAAGAATGAACTTAACTTTATGCTTTAAAATTGGCTGTAGTGTTTCACTCTAAAAATGTACCTAGTGTTCTGCTATATAATTATTCCTAACGTTATGCTATTAAAATTGACCAAGTGTACAGTTCTTATAATGTACCTAGTGTTCTGCTATAAAATTGGACTTAATGCTTCGCTATAAGAATGGATCTAGTTTATTGCTATCAAAATGTTCCCATTGGTTCGCTATTAAGCTCTGAGTAAGAATACACCTTCTCATACATATGATTAAGAAGGAATATATCATATGTGTCTGTATGGCTTAGGGTGGAGCTTTTTCATACATCTGCTAGAGATCCCAAACTTGTCTCATATGCATCTGTTTGAGTAAGGGCAAAGCTTTGCAAACATATCAGAATATGGTTCCAGTCTAATCTACATTTTATTGAATAATTGTACAGCTTCTCATTCATCTGATATAGTCCTAGTACTTAAAAGTATTTCCACAATTGATCCCATGTATAATTGTAGTAATGTTCATAGTTGTCTGCTTTAAAGAATGGACCTATTGATATGCGATAAGAATGGACGACTTAGTGTTCTGCTATAAGAATCAGCTTAATCGTATGCTTTAAGAATGAACCTAGTGTATTGCTATACTAATGGACCTAGTCATTGGCTATGGAAATGGACCTAATGCTATGCTATAAGAATGGACTTTCTTAGTGTAGTGCTATAAGAATGGACTTTCTTAGTGTAGTGCTATAAGAATGGACTTTCTTAGTGTAGTGCTATAAGAATGGACTTAACTCTATGCTTAAAAATTGGCTGTAGTGTTTCACTCTAGATATGTACCTAGTGTTCTGCTATACAATTATTCCTAATGTTTTGCTATTAAAGTTGACCTAGTGTAAAGTTCTTATAATGTACCTAGTGTTCTGCTATAAAATTGGACTTAATGCTTTGCTATAAGAATGTAGCCATTGGTTCGCTAGTAAGCTCTGAGTAAGAATACACCTTCTCATACATGTGATTAAGAAGGGATACATCATATGTGTCTGTATGGCTTAGGGTGGAGCTTACTCATACATCTGCTAGAGATCCCAAGCTTGTCTCATATGCATCTGTTTGAGTGAGGGCACAGCTTTGCAAACATATCAGAATATGGTTCCAGTCTAATCTACATTTTATTGAGTAATTGTACAGCTTCTCATTCATCTGATTGTGTACTAGTACTTAGTAGTATTTCGAAAATGGATCCCATGTATAATTGTAGTAATGTTCATAGTTATCTGCTTTAAAGAATTGACCAATTCATATGCGATAAGAATGGACGACTTAGTGTCCTGCTATAAGAATCAGCATAATGATATGCTTTAAGAATGAACCTAGTGTGTTGCTATACTAATGGACCTAGCTATATAGTCATTGTCTATGGGAGTGGACTTAAAGCTATACTATAAGAATGGACTTTCATAGTGTTGTGCTATAAGAATGAACTTAACTTTATGCTTTAAAATTGGCTGTAGTGTTTCACTCTAAAAATGTACCTAGTGTTCTGCTATACAATTATTCCTAACGTTATGCTATTAAAATTGACCAAGTGTACAGTTCTTATAATGTACCTAGTGTTCTGCTATAAAATTGGACTTAATGCTTTGCTATAAGAATGGACCTAGTTTATTGCTATCAAAATGTTCCCATTGGTTCGCTATTAAGCTCTGAGTAAGAATACACCTTCTCATACATATGATTAAGAAGGGATATATCATATGTGTCTGTATGGCTTAGGGTGAAGCTTTCTCATACATCTGCTAGAGATCCCAAGCTTGTCTCATATGCATCTGTTTGAGTGAGGGCACAGCTTTGCAAACATATCAGAATATGGTTCCAGTCTAAACTACATTTGCTTGAATAACTGTACAGCTTCTCATTCATCTGATATAGTCATAGTACTTAAAAGTATTTCCACAATTGATCCCATGTATAATTGTAGTAATGTTCATAGTTGTCTGCTTTAAAGAATGGACCTATTGATATGCGATAAGAATGGACGACTTAGTGTTCTGCTATAAGAATCAGCTTAATCCTATGCTTCAAGAATGAACCTAGTGTATTGCTATACTAATGGACCTAGTCATTGGCTATTGAAATGGACCTAATGCTATGCTATAAGAATGGACTTTCTAAGTGTAGTGCTATAAGAATAGACATTCTTAGTGTAGTGCTATAAGAATGGACTTAACTCTATGCTTAAAAATTGGCTGTAGTGTTTCATTCTAGATATGTACCTAGTGTTCTGTTATACAATTATTCCTAATGTTATGCTATTAAAGTTGACCTAGTGTAAAGTTCTTATAATGTACCTAGTGTTCTGCTATAAAATTGGACTTAATGCTTTGCTATAAGAATGTAGCCATTGGTTCGCTAGTAAGCTCTGAGTAAGAATACACCTTCTCATACATATGATTAAGAAGGGATACATCATATGTGTCTGTATGGCTTACGGTGGAGCTTACTCATACATCTGCTAGAGATCCCAAGCTTGTCTCATATGCATCTGTTTGAGTGAGGGCACAGCTTTGCAAACATATCAGAATATGGTTCCAGTCTAATCTACATTTTATTGAGTAATTGTACAGCTTCTCATTCATCTGATTGTGTACTAGTACTTAGTAGTATTTCGAAAATGGATCCCATGTATAATTGTAGTAATGTTCATAGTTGTCTGCTTTAAAGAATTGACCAATTCATATGCGATAAGAATGGACGACTTAGTGTTCTGCTATAAGAATCAGCATAATCCTATGCTTTAAGAATGAACCTAGTGTGTTGCTATACTAATGGACCTAGCTATATAGTCATTGGCTATGGGAGTGGACCTAAAGCTATACTATAAGAATGGACTTTCATAGTGTTGTGCTATAAGAATGAACTTAACTTTATGCTTTAAAATTGGCTGTAGTGTTTCACTCTAAAAATGTACCTAGTGTTCTGCTATACAATTATTCCTAACGTTATGCTATTAAAATTGAACAAGTGTACAGTTCTTATAATGTACCTAGTGTTCTGCTATAAAATTGGACTTAATGCTTTGCTATAAGAATGGACCTAGTTTATTGCTATCAAAATGTTCCCATTGGTTCGCTATTAAGCTCTGAGTAAGAATACACCTTCTCATACATATGATTAAGAAGGGATATATCATATGTGTCTGTATGGCTCAGGGTGAAGCTTTCTCATACATCTGCTAGAGATCCCAAGCTTGTCTCATATGCATTTGTTTGAGTAAGGGCACAGCTTTGCAAACATATCAGAATATGGTTCCAGTCTAATCTACATTTTATTGAATAATTGTACAGCTTCTCATTCATCTGATATAGTCCTAGTACTTAAAAGTATTTCCACAATTGATCCCATGTATAATTGTAGTAATGTTCATAGTTGTCTGCTTTAAAGAATGGACCTATTGATATGCGATAAGAATGGACGACTTAGTGTTCTGCTATAAGAATCAGCTTAATCCTATGCTTTAACAATGAACCTAGTGTATTGCTATACTAATGGACCTAGTCATTGGCTATGGAAATTGACCTAATGCTATGCTATAAGAATGGACTTTCTTAGTGTAGTGCTATAAGAATGGACTTAACTCTATGCTTAAAAATTGGCTGTAGTGTTTCACTCTAGATATGTACCTAGTGTTCTGCTATACAATTATTCCTAATGTTATGCTATTAAAGTTGACCTAGTGTAAAGTTCTTATAATGTACCTAGTGTTCTGCTATAAAATTGGACTTAATGCTTTGCTATAAGAATGTAGCCATTGGTTCGCTAGTAAGCTCTGAGTAAGAATACACCTTCTCATACATGTGATTAAGAAGGGATACATCATATGTGTCTGTATGGCTTAGGGTGGAGCTTACTCATACATCTGCTAGAGATCCCAAGCTTGTCTCATATGCATCTGTTTGAGTAAGGGCACAGCTTTGCAAACATATCAGAATATGGTTCCAGTCTTATCTTCATTTTATTGAGTAATTGTTTAGCTTCTGATTCACCTGATTTAGTCCTAGTACTTGAAAGTATTTCGAAAATGGATCCCATGAATATTTGTAGTAATGTTCATAGTTATCTGCTTTAAAGAATTGACCAATTCATATGAGATAAGAATGGACGACTTAGTGTTCTTCTATAAGAATCAGCATAATGCTATGCTTTAAGAATGAACCTATTGTGTTGCTATACTCATGGACGTAGCTATATAGTCATTGGCTATAGGAATGGACCTAATGCTATGCTATACGAATGGAATTTCTTAGTGTTGCGCTATAAGAATGGACTTAACTTTATGCTTTAAAATTGGCTGTAGTGTTTCACTCTAAATATGTTCCTAGTGTTCTGCTATACAATTATTCTTAATGTTATGCTATTAAAGTTGACCTATTGTAAAGTTCTTATAATGCACCTAGTGTTCTTCTATAAAATTGGACTTAATGCTTTGCTATAAGAATGTAGGCATTGGTTCGCTAGTAAGCTCTGAGTAAGAATACACCTTCTCATACATGTGATTAAGAAGGGATACATCATATGTGTCTGTATGGCTTAGGGTGGAGCTTACTCATACATCTGCTAGAGATCCCAAGCTTGTCTCATATGCATCTGTTTGAGTGAGGGCACAGCTTTGCAAACATTTCAGAATATGGTTCCAGTCTAATCTACATTTGATTGAGTAATTGTACAGCTTCTCATTCATCTGATTGTGTACTAGTACTTAGTAGTATTTCGAAAATGGATCCCATGTATAATTGTAGTAATGTTCATAGTTATCTGCTTTAAAGAATTGACCAATTCATATGCGATAAGAATGGACGACTTAGTGTTCTACTATAAGAATCAGCATAATGATATGCTTTAAGAATGAACCTAGTGTGTTGCTATACTAATGGACCTAGCTATATAGTCATTGGCTATGGGAGTGGACCTAAAGCTATACTATAAGAATGGACTTTCATAGTGTTGTGCTATAAGAATGAACTTAACTTCATGCTTTAAAATTGGCTGTAGTGTTTCACTCTAAAAATGTACCTAGTGTTCTGCTATACAATTATTCCTAACGTTATGCTATTAAAATTGACCAAGTGTACAGTTCTTATAATGTACCTAGTGTTCTGCTATAAAATTGGACTTAATGCTTCGCTATAAGAATGGATCTAGTTTATTGCTATCAAAATGTTCCCATTGGTTCGCTATTAAGCTCTGAGTAAGAATACACCTTCTCATACATATGATTAAGAAGGAATATATCATATGTGTCTGTATGGCTTAGGGTGGAGCTTTTTCATACATCTGCTAGAGATCCCAAACTTGTCTCATATGCATCTGTTTGAGTAAGGGCACAGCTTTGCAAACATATCAGAATATGGTTCCAGTCTAATCTACATTTTATTGAATAATTGTACAGCTTCTCATTCATCTGATATAGTCCTAGTACTTAAAAGTATTTCCACAATTGATCCCATGTATAATTGTAGTAATGTTCATAGTTGTCTGCTTTAAAGAATGGACCTATTGATATGCGATAAGAATGGACGACTTAGTGTTCTGCTATAAGAATCAGCTTAATCGTATGCTTTAAGAATGAACCTAGTGTATTGCTATACTAATGGACCTAGTCATTGGCTATGGAAATGGACCTAATGCTATGCTATAAGAATGGACTTTCTTAGTGTAGTGCTATAAGAATGGACTTTCTTAGTGTAGTGCTATAAGAATGGACTTTCTTAGTGTAGTGCTATAAGAATGGACTTAACTCTATGCTTAAAAATTGGCTGTAGTGTTTCACTCTAGATATGTACCTAGTGTTCTGCTATACAATTATTCCTAATGTTATGCTATTAAAGTTGACCTAGTGTAAAGTTCTTATAATGTACCTAGTGTTCTGCTATAAAATTGGACTTAATGCTTTGCTATAAGAATGTAGCCATTGGTTCGCTAGTAAGCTCTGAGTAAGAATACACCTTCTCATACATGTGATTAAGAAGGGATACATCATATGTGTCTGTATGGCTTAGGGTGGAGCTTACTCATACATCTGCTAGAGATCCCAAGCTTGTCTCATATGCATCTGTTTGAGTGAGGGCACAGCTTTGCAAACATATCAGAATATGGTTCCAGTCTAATCTACATTTTATTGAGTAATTGTACAGCTTCTCATTCATCTGATTGTGTACTAGTACTTAGTAGTATTTCGAAAATGGATCCCATGTATAATTGTAGTAATGTTCATAGTTATCTGCTTTAAAGAATTGACCAATTCATATGCGATAAGAATGGACGACTTAGTGTCCTGCTATAAGAATCAGCATAATGATATGCTTTAAGAATGAACCTAGTGTGTTGCTATACTAATGGACCTAGCTATATAGTCATTGGCTATGGGAGTGGACCTAAAGCTATACTATAAGAATGGACTTTCATAGTGTTGTGCTATAAGAATGAACTTAACTTTATTTTTTAAAATTGGCTGTAGTGTTTCACTCTAAAAATGTACCTAGTGTTCTGCTATACAATTATTCCTAACGTTATGCTATTAAAATTGACCAAGTGTACAGTTCTTATAATATACCTAGTGTTCTGCTATAAAATTGGACTTAATGCTTTGCTATAAGAATGGACCTAGTTTATTGCTATCAAAATGTTCCCATTGGTTCGCTATTAAGCTCTGAGTAAGAATACACCTTCTCATACATATGATTAAGAAGGGATACATCATATGTGTCTGTATGGCTTAGGGTGAAGCTTTCTCATACATCTGCTAGAGATCCCAAGCTTGTCTCATATGCATCTGTTTGAGTGAGGGCACAGCTTTGCAAACATATCAGAATATGGTTCCAGTCTAATCTACATTTTATTGAATAATTGTACAGCTTCTCATTCATCTGATATAGTCCTAGTACTTAAAAGTATTTCCACAATTGATCCCATGTATAATTGTAGTAATGTTCATAGTTGTCTGCTTTAAATAATGGACCTATTGATATGCGATAAGAATGGACGACTTAGTGTTCTGCTATAAGAATCAGCTTAATCCTATGCTTCAAGAATGAACCTAGTGTATTGCTATACTAATGGACCTAGTCATTTACTATGGAAATGGACCTAATGCTATGCTATAAGAATGGACTTTCTAAGTGTAGTGCTATAAGAATGGACTTTCTTAGTGTAGTGCTATAAGAATGGACTTAACTCTATGCTTAAAAATTGGCTGTAGTGTTTCACTCTAGATATGTACCTAGTGTTCTGTTATACAATTATTCCTAATGTTATGCTATTAAAGTTGACCTAGTGTAAAGTTCTTATAATGTACCTAGTGTTCTGCTATAAAATTGGACTTAATGCTTTGCTATAAGAATGTAGCCATTGGTTCGCTAGTAAGCTCTGAGTAAGAATACACCTTCTCATACATATGATTAAGAAGGGATACATCATATGTGTCTGTATGGCTTAGGGTGGGGCTTACTCATACATCTGCTAGAGATCCCAAGCTTGTCTCATATGCATCTGTTTGAGTAAGGGCACAGCTTTGCAAACATATCAGAATATGGTTCCAGTCTAATCTACATTTTATTGAGTAATTGTACAGCTTCTCATTCATCTGATTGTGTACTAGTACTTAGTAGTATTTCGAAAATGGATCCCATGTATAATTGTAGTAATGTTCATAGTTGTCTGCTTTAAAGAATTGACCAATTCATATGCGATAAGAATGAACGACTTAGTGTTCTGCTATAAGAATCAGCATAATGATATGCTTTAAGAATGAACCTAGTGTGTTGCTATACTAATGGACCTAACTATATAGTCATTGGCTATGGTAGTAGACCTAAAGCTATACTATAAGAATGGACTTTCATAGTGTTGTGCTATAAGAATGAACTTAACGTTATGCTTTAAAATTGGCTGTAGTGTTTCACTCTAAAAATGTACCTAGTGTTCTGCTATACAATTATTCCTAACGTTATGCTATTAAAATTGACCAAGTGTACAGTTCTTATAATGTAACTAGTGTTCTGCTATAAAATTGGACTTAATGCTTTGCTATAAGAATGGACCTAGTTTATTGCTATCAAAATATTCCCATTGGTTCGCTATTAAGCTCTGAGTAAGAATACACCTTCTCATACATATGATTAAGAAGGGATATATCATATGTGTCTGTATGGCTTAGGGTGAAGCTTTCTCATACATCTGCTAGAGATCCCAAGCTTGTCTCATATGCATCTGTTTGAGTAAGGGCACAGCTTTGCAAACATATCAGAATATGGTTCCAGTCTAATCTACATTTTATTGAATAATTGTACAGCTTCTCATTCATCTGATATAGTCCTAGTACTTAAAAGTCTTTCTACAATTGATCCCATGTATAATTGTAGTAATGTTCATAGTTGTCTGCTTTAAAGAATGGACCTATTGATATGCGATAAGAATGGACGACTTAGTGTTCTGCTATAAGAATCAGCTTAATCCTATGCTTTAAGAATGAACCTAGTGTATTGCTATACTAATGGACCTAGTCATTGGCTATGGAAATGGACCTAATGCTATGCTATAAGAATGGACTTTCTTAGTGTAGTGCTATAAGAATGGACTTAACACTATGCTTAAAAATTGGCTGTAGTGTTTCACTCTAGATATGTACCTAGTGTTCTGCTATACAATTATTCTTAATGTTATGCTATTAAAGTTGACCTAGTGTAAAGTTCTTATAATGTACCTAGTGTTCTGCTATAAAATTGGACTTAATGCTTTGCTATAAGAATGTAGCCATTGGTTCGCTAGTAAGCTCTGAGTAAGAATACACCTTCTCATACATGTGATTAAGAAGGGATACATGATATGTATCTGTATGGCTTAGGGTGGAGCTTACTCATACATCTGCTAGAGATCCCAAGCTTGTCTCATATGCATCTGTTTGAGTGAGGGCACAGCTTTGCAAACATATCAGAATATGGTTCCAGTCTAATCTACATTTTATTGAATAATTGTACAGCTTCTCATTCATCTGATATAGTCCTAGTACTTAAAAGTAATTCCACAATTGATCCCATGTATAATTGTAGTAATGTTCATAGTTGTCTGCTTTAAAGAATGGACCTATTGATATGCGATAAGAATGGACGACTTAGTGTTCTGCTATAAGAATCAGCTTAATCCTATGCTTTAAGAATGAACCTAGTGTATTGCTATACTAATGGACCTAGTCATTGGCTATGGAAATGGACCTAATGCTATGCCATAACAATGGACTTTCTTAGTGTAGTGCTATAAGAATGAACTTAACTCTATGCTTAAAAATTGGCTGTAGTGTTTCACTCTAGATATGTACCTAGTGTTCTGCTATACAATTATTTCTAATGTTATGCTATTAAAGTTGACCTAGTGTAAAGTTCTTATAATGTACCTAGTGTTCTGCTATAAAATTGGACTTAATGCTTTGCTATAAGAATGTAGCCATTGGTTCGCTAGTAAGCTCTGAGTAAGAATACACCTTCTCATACATGTGATTAAGAAGGGATACATCATATGTGTCTGTATGGCTTAGGGTGGAGCTTACTCATACATCTGCTAGAGATCCCAAGCTTGTATCATATGCATCTGTTTGAGTGAGGGCACAGTTTTGCAAACATATCAGAATATGGTTCCAGTCTAATCTACATTTTATTGAGTAATTGTACAGCTTCTCATTCATCGGATTGTGTACTAGTACTTAGTAGTATTTCGAAAATGGATCCCATGTATAATTGTAGTAATGTTCATAGTTGTCTGCTTTAAAGAATTGACCAATTCATATGCGATAAGAATGGACGACTTAGTGTTCTGCTATAAGAATCAGCATAATGATATGCTTTAAGAATGAACCTAGTGTGTTGCTATACTAATGGACCTAGTTATATAGTCATTGGCTATGGGAGTGGACCTAAAGCTATACTATAAGAATGGACTTTCATAGTGTTGTGCTATAAGAATGAACTTAACTCTATGCTTAAAAATTGGTTGTAGTGTTTCACTCTAGATATGTACCTAGTGTTCTGCTATACAATTATTCCTAGTGTTATGCTATTAAAGTTGACCTAGTGTAAAGTTCTTATAATGTACCTAGTGTTCTGCTATAAAATTGGACTTAATGCTTTGCTATAAGAATGTAGCCATTGGTTCGCTAGTAAGCTCTGAGTAAGAATACACCTTCTCATACATGTGATTAAGAAGGGATACATCATATGTGTCTGTATGGCTTAGGGTGGAGCTTACTCATACATCTGCTAGGGATCCCAAGCTTGTCTCATATGCATCTGTTTGAGTGAGGGCACAGCTTTGCAAACATATCAGAATATGGTTCCAGTCTAATCTACATTTTATTGAGTAATTGTACAGCTTCTCATTCATCGGATTGTGTACTAGTACTTAGTAGTATTTCGAAAATGGATCCCATGTATAATTGTAGTAATGTTCATAGTTGTCTGCTTTAAAGAATTGACCAATTCATATGCGATAAGAATGGACGACTTAGTGTTCTGCTATAAGAATCAGCATAATGATATGCTTTAAGAATGAACCTAGTGTGTTGCTATACTAATGGACCTAGCTATATAGTCATTGGCTATGGGAGTGGACCTAAAGCTATACTATAAGAATGGACTTTCATAGTGTTGTGCTATAAGAATGAACTTAACTTTATGCTTTAAAATTGGCTGTAGTGTTCCACTCTAAAAATGTACCTAGTGTTCTGCTATACAATTATTCCTAACGTTATGCTATTAAAATTGACCAAGTGTACAGTTCTTATAATGTACCTAGTGTTCTGCTATAAAATTGGACTTAATGCTTTGCTATAAGAATGGACCTAGTTTATTGCTATCAAAATGTTCCCATTGGTTCGCTATTAAGCTCTGAGTAAGAATACACCTTCTCATACATATGATTAAGAAGGGATATATCATATGTGTCTGTATGGCTTAGGGTGAAGCTTTCTCATACATCTGCTAGAGATCCCAAGCTTGTCTCATATGCATCTGTTTGAGTAAGGGCACAGCTTTGCAAACATATCAGAATATGGTTCCAGTCTAATCTACATTTTATTGAATAATTGTACAGCTTCTCATTCATCTGATATAGTCCTAGTACTTAAAAGTATTTCCACAATTGATCCCATGTATAATTGTAGTAATGTTCATAGTTGTCTGCTTTAAAGAATGGACCTATTGATATGCGATAAGAATGGACGACTTAGTGTTCTGCTATAAGAATCAGCTTAATCCTATGCTTTAAGAATGAACCTAGTGTATTGCTATACTAATGGACCTAGTCATTGGCTATGGAAATGGAACTAATGCTATGCTATAAGAATGGACTTTCTTAGTGTAGTGCTATAAGAATGGACTTAACTCTATGCTTAAACATTGGCTGTAGTGTTTCACTCTAGATATGTACCTAGTGTTCTGCTATACAATTATTCCTAATGTTATGCTATTAAAGTTGACCTAGTGTAAAGTTCTTATAATGTACCTAGTGTTCTGCTATAAAATTGGACTTAATGCTTTGCTATAAGAATGTAGCCATTGGTTCGCTAGTAAGCTCTGAGTAAGAATACACCTTCTCATACATGTGATTAAGAAGGGATACATCATATGTGTCTGTATGGCTTAGGGTGGAGCTTACTCATACATCTGCTAGAGATCCCAAGCTTGTCTCATATGCATCTGTTTGAGTGAGGGCACAGCTTTGCAAACATATCAGAATATGGTTCCAGTCTAATCTACATTTTATTGAGTAATTGTACAGCTTCTCATTCATCTGATTGTGTACTAGTACTTAGTAGTATTTCGAAAATGGATCCCATGTATAATTGTAGTAATGTTCATAGTTATCTGCTTTAAAGAATTGACCAATTCATATGCGATAAGAATGGACGACTTAGTGTTCTGCTATAAGAATCAGCATAATGATATGCTTTAAGAATGAACCTAGTGTGTTGCTATACTAATGGACCTAGCTATATAGTCATTGGCTATGGGAGTGGACCTACAGCTATACTATAAGAATGGACTTTCATAGGGTTGTGCTATAAGAATGAACTTAACTTTATGCTTTAAAATTGGCTGTAGTGTTTCACTCTAAAAATGTACCTAGTGTTCTGCTATACAATTATTCTTAACGTTATGCTATTAAAATTGACCAAGTGTACAGTTCTTATAATGTACCTAGTGTTCTGCTATAAAATTGGACTTAATGCTTTGCTATAAGAATGGACCTAGTTTATTGCTATTAAAATGTACCCATTGGTTCGCTATTAAGCTCTGAGTAAGAATACACCTTCTCATACATATGATTAAGAAGGGATATATCATATGTGTCTGTATGGCTTAGGGTGAAGCTTTCTCATACATCTGCTAGAGATCCCAAGCTTGTCTCATATGCATCTGTTTGAGTGAGGGCACAGCTTTGCAAACATATCAGAATATGGTTCCAGTCTAAACTACATTTGATTGAGTAATTGTACAGCTTATCATTCATCTGATATAGTCCTAGTACTTAAAAGTATTTCCACAATTGATCCCATGTATAATTGTAGTAATGTTCATAGT
Organism: Mytilus galloprovincialis; assembly: GCF_965363235.1. Classification (NCBI taxonomy): domain Eukaryota; kingdom Metazoa; phylum Mollusca; class Bivalvia; order Mytilida; family Mytilidae; genus Mytilus; species Mytilus galloprovincialis. The sequence goes on from NC_134850.1 coordinate 54,127,529, forward strand.
TGTCTGCTTTAAAGAATGGACCTATTGATATGCGATAAGAATGGACGACTTAGTGTTCTGCTATAAGAATCAGCTTAATCCTATGCTTTAAGAATGAACCTAGTGTATTGCTATACTAATGGACCTAGTCATTGGCTATGGAAATGGACCTAATGCTATGCTATAAGAATGGACTTTCTTAGTGTAGTGCTATAAGAATGGACTTAACACTATGCTTAAAAATTGGCTGTAGTGTTTCACTTTAGATATGTACCTAGTGTTCTGCTATACAATTATTCCTAATGTTATGCTATTATTAAAGTTGACCTAGTGTAAAGTTCTTATAATGTACCTAGTGTTCTGCTATAAAATTGGACTTAATGCTTTGCTATAAGAATGTAGCCATTGGTTCGCTAGTAAGCTCTGAGTAAGAATACACCTTCTCATACATGTGATTAAGAAGGGATACATCATATGTGTCTGTATGGCTTAGGGTGGAGCTTACTTATACATCTGCTAGAGATCCCAAGCTTGTCCCATATGCATCTGTTTGAGTGAGGGCACAGCTTTACAAACATATCAGAATATGGTTCCAGTCTAATCTACATTTGATTGAATAATTGTACAGCTTCTCATTCATCTGATATAGTCCTAGTACTTAAAAGTATTTCCACAATTGATCCCATGTATAATTGTAGTAATGTTCATAATTGTCTGCTTTAAAGAATGGACCTATTGATATGCGATAAGAATGGACGACTTAGTGTTCTGCTATAAGAATCAGCTTAATCCTATGCTTTAAGAATGAACCTAGTGTATTGCTATACTAATGGACCTAGTCATTGGCTATGGAAATGGACCTAATGCTATGCTATAAGAATGGACTTTCTTAGTGTAATGCTATAAGAATGGACTTAACTCTATGCTTAAAAATTGGCTGTAGTGTTTCACTCTAGATATGTACCTAGTGTTCTGCTATACAATTATTCCTAATGTTATGCTATTAAAGTTGACCTAGTGTAAAGTTCTTATAATGTACCTAGTGTTCTGCTATAAAATTGGACTTAATGCTTTGCTATAAGAATGTAGCCATTGGTTCGCTAGTAAGCTCTGAGTAAGAATACACCTTCTCATACATGTGATTAAGAAGGGATACATCATATGTGTCTGTATGGCTTAGGGTGGAGCTTACTCATACATCTGCTAGAGATCCCAAGCTTGTCTCATATGCATCTGTTTGAGTGAGGGCACAGCTTTGCAAACATATCAGAATATGGTTCCAGTCTAATCTACATTTTATTGAGTAATTGTACAGCTTCTCATTCATCTGATTGTGTACTAGTACTTAGTAGTATTTCGAAAATGGATCCCATGTATAATTGTAGTAATGTTCATAGTTATCTGCTTTAAAGAATTGACCAATTCATATGCGATAAGAATGGACGACTTAGTGTTCTGCTATAAGAATCAGCATAATGATATGCTTTAAGAATGAGCCTAGTGTGTTGCTATACTAATGGACCTAGCTATATAGTCATTGGCTATGGGAGTGGACCTAAAGCTATACTATAAGAATGGACTTTCATAGTGTTGTGCTATAAGAATGGACTGAACTCTATGCTTAAAAATTGGCTGTAGTGTTTCACTCTAGATATGTACCTAGTGTTCTGCTATACAATTATTCCTAATGTTATGCTATTAAAGTTGACCTAGTGTAAAGTTCTTATAATGTACCTAGTGTTCTGCTATAAAATTGGACTTAATGCTTTGCTATAAGAATGTAGCCATTGGTTCGCTAGTAAGCTCTGAGTAAGAATACACCTTCTCATACATGTGATTAAGAAGGGATACATCATATGTGTCTGTATGGCTTAGGGTGGAGCTTACTCATACATCTGCTAGGGATCCCAAGCTTGTCTCATATGCATCTGTTTGAGTGAGGGCACAGCTTTGCAAACATATCAGAATATGGTTCCAGTCTAATCTACATTTTATTGAGTAATTGTACAGCTTCTCATTCATCGGATTGTGTACTAGTACTTAGTAGTATTTCGAAAATGGATCCCATGTATAATTGTAGTAATGTTCATAGTTGTCTGCTTTAAAGAATTGACCAATTCATATGCGATAAGAATGGACGACTTAGTGTTCTGCTATAAGAATCAGCATAATGATATGCTTTAAGAATGAACCTAGTGTGTTGCTATACTAATGGACCTAGCTATATAGTCATTGGCTATGGGAGTGGACCTAAAGCTATACTATAAGAATGGACTTTCATAGTGTTGTGCTATAAGAATGAACTTAACTTTATGCTTTAAAATTGGCTGTAGTGTTTCACTCTAAAAATGTACCTAGTGTTCTGCTATACAATTATTCCTAACGTTATGCTATTAAAATTGAACGAGTGTACAGTTCTTATAATGTACCTAGTGTTCTGCTATAAAATTGGACTTAATGCTTTGCTATAAGAATGGACCTAGTTTATTGCTATCAAAATGTTCCCATTGGTTCGCTATTAAGCTCTGAGTAAGAATACACCTTCTCATACATATGATTAAGAAGGGATATATCATATGTGTCTGTATGGCTTAGGGTGAAGCTTTCTCATACATCTGCTAGAGATCCCAAGCTTGTCTCATATGCATCTTTGAGTAAGGGCACAGCTTTGCAAACATATCAGAATATGGTTCCAGTCTAATCTACATTTTATTGAATAATTGTACAGCTTCTCATTCATCTGATATAGTCCTACTACTTAAAAGTATTTCCACAATTGATCCCATGTATAATTGTAGTAATGTTCATAGTTGTCTGCTTTAAAGAATGGACCTATTGATATGCGATAAGAATGAACGACTTAGTGTTCTGCTATAAGAATCAGCTTAATCCTATGCTTTAAGAATGAACCTAGTGTATTGCTATACTAATGGACCTAGTCATTGGCTATGGAAATGGACCTAATGCTATGCTATAAGAATGGACTTTCTTAGTGTAGTGCTATAAGAATGGACTTAACTCTATGCTGAAAAATTGGCTGTAGTGTTTCACTCTAGATATGTACCTAGTGTTCTGCTATACAATTATTCCTAATGTTATGCTATTAAAGTTGACCTAGTGTAAAGTTCTTATAATGTACCTAGTGTTCTGCTATAAAATTGGACTTAATGCTTTGCTATAAGAATATAGCCATTGGTTCGCTAGTAAGCTCTGAGTAAGAATACACCTTCTCATACATGTGATTAAGAAGGGATACATCATATGTGTCTGTATGGCTTAGGGTGGAGCTTACTCATACATCTGCTAGAGATCCCAAGCTTGTCTCATATGCATCTGTTTGAGTGAGGGCACAGCTTTGCAAACATATCAGAATATGGTTCCAGTCTTATCTACATTTTATTGAGTAATTGTACAGCTTCTCATTCATCTGATTGTGTTCTAGTACTTAGTAGTATTTCGAAAATGGATCCCATGTATAATTGTAGTAATGTTCATAGTTATCTGCTTTAAAGAATTGACCAATTCATATGCGATAAGAATGGACGACTTAGTGTTCTGCTATAAGAATCAGCATAATGATATGCTTTAAGAATGAACCTAGTGTGTTGCTATACTAATGGACCTAGCTATATAGTCATTGGCTATGGGAGTGGACCTACAGCTATATTATAAGAATGGACTTTCATAGTGTTGTGCTATAAGAATGAACTTAACTTTATGCTTTAAAATTGGCTGTAGTGTTTCACTCTAAAAATGTACCTAGTGTTCTGCTATACAATTATTCTTAACGTTATGCTATTAAAATTGACCAAGTGTACAGTTCTTATAATGTACCTAGTGTTCTGCTATAAAATTGGACTTAATGCTTTGCTATAAGAATGGACCTAGTTTATTGCTATTTAAATGTACCCATTGGTTCGCTATTAAGCTCTGAGTAAGAATACACCTTCTCATACATATGATTAAGAAGGGATATATCATATGTGTCTGTATGGCTTAGGGTGAAGCTTTCTCATACATCTGCTAGAGATCCCAAGCTTGTCTCATATGCATCTGTTTGAGTAAGGGCACAGCTTTGCAAACATATCAGAATATGGTTCCAGTCTAAACTACATTTGATTGAGTAATTGTACAGCTTCTCATTCATCTGATAAAGTCCTAGTACTTAAAAGTATTTCCACAATTGATCCCATGTATAATTGTAGTAATGTTCATAGTTGTCTGCTTTAAAGAATGGACCTATTGATATGCGATAAGAATGGACGACTTAGTGTTCTGCTATAAGAATCAGCTTAATCCTATGCTTTAAGAATGAACCTAGTGTATTGCTATACTAATGGACCTAGTCATTGGCTATGGAAATGGACCTAATGCTATGCTATAAGAATGGACTTTCTTAGTGTAGTGCTATAAGAATGGACTTAACTCTATGCTTAAAAAATGGCTGTAGTGTTTCACTCTAGATATGTACCTAGTGTTCTGCTATACAATTATTCCTAATGTTATGCTATTAAAGTTGACCTAGTGTAAAGTTCTTATAATGTACCTAGTGTTCTGCTATAAAATTGGACTTAATGCTTTGCTATAAGAATGTAGCCATTGGTTCGCTAGTAAGCTCTGAGTAAGAATACACCTTCTCATACATGTGATTAAGAAGGGATACATCATATGTGTCTGTATGGCTTAGGGTGGAGCTTACTCATACATCTGCTAGAGATCCCAAGCTTGTCTCATATGCATCTGTTTGAGTGAGGGCACAGCTTTGCAAACATATCAGAATATGGTTCCAGTCTAATCTACATTTTATTGAGTAATTGTACAGCTTCTCATTCATCTGATTGTGTACTAGTACTTAGTAGTATTTCGAAAATGGATCCCATGTATAATTGTAGTAATGTTCATAGTTATCTGCTTTAAAGAATTGACCAATTCATATGCGATAAGAATGGACGTCTTAGTGTTCTGCTATAAGAATCAGCATAATGATATGCTTTAAGAATGAACCTAGTGTGTTGCTATACTAATGGACCTAGCTATATAGTCATTGGCTATGGGAGTGGACCTAAAGCTATACTATAAGAATGGACTTTCATAGTGTTGTGCTATAAGAATGAACTTAACTTTATGCTTTAAAATTGGCTGTAGTGTTTTACTCTAAAAATGTACCTAGTGTTCTGCTATACAATTATTCCTAACGTTATGCTATTAAAATTGACCAAGTGTACAGTTCTTATAATGTACCTAGTGTTCTGCTATAAAATTGGACTTAATGCTTTGCTATAAGAATGGACCTAGTTTATTGCTATCAACATGTACCCATTGGTTTGCTATTAAGCGCTGAGTTAGAATACACCTTCTCATACATATGATTAAGAAGGTATATATCATATGTATCTGTATGGCTTAGGGTGAAGCTTTCTCATACATCTGCTAGAGATCCCAAGCTTGTCTCATATGCATCTGTTTGAGTAAGGGCACAGCTTTGCAAACATATCAGAATATGGTTCCAGTCTAATCTACATTTTATTGAATAATTGTACAGCTTCTCATTCATCTGATATAGTCCTAGTACTTAAAAGTATTTCCACAATTGATCCCATGTATAATTATGGTAATGTTCATAGTTGTCTGCTTTAAAGAATGGACCTATTGATATGCGATAAGAATGGACGACTTAGTGTTCTGCTATAAGAATCAGCTTAATCCTATGCTTTAAGAATGAACCTAGTGTATTGCTATACTAATGGACCTAGTCATTGGCTATGGAAATGGACCTAATGCTATGCTATAAGAATGGACTTTCTTAGTGTAGTGCTATAAGAATGAACTTAACTTTATGCTTTAAAATTGGCTGTAGTGTTTTACTCTAAAAATGTACCTAGTGTTCTGCTATACAATTATTCCTAACGTGATGCTATTAAAATTGACCAAGTGTACAGTTCTTATAATGTACCTAGTGTTCGGCTATAAAATTGGACTTAATGCTTTGCTATAAGAATGGACTTAATGCTTTGCTATAAGAATGGACTTAATGCTTTGCTATAAGAATGGACCTAGTTTCTTGCTATCAAAATATTCCCATTGGTTCGCTATTAAGCTCTGCGTAAGAATACACCTTCTCATACATATGATTAAGAAGGGATATATCATAGGTGTATGTATGGCTTAGGGTGAAGCTTTCTCATACATCTGCTAGAGATCCCAAGCTTGTCTCATATGCATCTGTTTGAGTAAGGGCACAGCTTTGCAAACATATCAGAATATGGTTCCAGTCTAATCTACATTTTATTGAATAATTGTACAGCTTCTCATTCACCTGATATAGTCCTAGTACTTAAAAGTATTTCCACAATTGATCCCATGTATAATTGTAGTAATGTTCATAGTTGTCTGCTTTAAAGAATGGACCTATTGATATGCGATAAGAATGGACGACTTAGTGTTCTGCTATAAGAATCAGCTTAATCCTATGCTTTAAGAATGAACCTAGTGTATTGCTATACTAATGGACCTAGTCATTGGCTATGGAAATGGACCTAATGCTATGCTATAAGAATGGACTTTCTTAGTGTAGTGCTATAAGAATGGACTTAACTCTATGCTTAAAAATTGGCTGTAGTGTTTCACTCTAGATATGTACCTAGTGTTCTGCTATACAATTATTCCTAATGTTATGCTATTAAAGTTGACCTAGTGTAAAGTTCTTATAATGTACCTAGTGTTCTGCTATAAAATTGGACTTAATGCTTTGCTATAAGAATGTAGCCATTGGTTCGCTAGTAAGCTCTGAGTAAGAATACGACTTCTCATACATGTGATTAAGAAGGGATATATCATATGTGTCTGTATGGCTTAGGGTGGAGCTTACTCATACATCTGCTAGAGATCCCAAGCTTGTCTCATATGCATCTGTTTGAGTGAGGGCACAGCTTTGCAAACATATCAGAATATGGTTCCAGTCTAATCTACATTTTATTGAGTAATTGTACAGCTTCTCATTCATCTGATTGTGTACTAGTACTTAGTAGTATTTCGAAAATGGATCCCACGTATAATTGTAGTAATGTTCATAGTTATCTGCTTTAAAGAATTGACCAATTCATATGCGATAAGAATGGACGTCTTAGTGTTCTGCTATAAGAATCAGCATAATGATATGCTTTAAGAATGAACCTAGTGTGTTGCTATACTAATGGACCTAGCTATATAGTCATTGGCTATGGGAGTGGACCTAAAGCTATACTATAAGAATGGACTTTCATAGTGTTGTGCTATAAGAATGAACTTAACTTTATGCTTTAAAATTGGCTGTAGTGTTTTACTCTAAAAATGTACCTAGTGTTCTGCTATACAATTATTCCTAACGTTATGCTATTAAAATTGACCAAGTGTACAGTTCTTATAATGTACCTAGTGTTCTGCTATAAAATTGGACTTAATGCTTTGCTATAAGAATGGACCTAGTTTATTGCTATCAACATGTACCCATTGGTTTGCTATTAAGCTCTGAGTTAGAATACACCTTCTCATACATATGATTAAGAAGGTATATATCATATGTATCTGTATGGCTTAGGGTGAAGCTTTCTCATACATCTGCTAGAGATCCCAAGCTTGTCTCATATGCATCTGTTTGAGTAAGGGCACAGCTTTGCAAACATATCAGAATATGGTTCCAGTCTAATCTACATTTTATTGAATAATTGTACAGCTTCTCATTCATCTGATATAGTCCTAGTACTTAAAAGTATTTCCACAATTGATCCCATGTATAATTATGGTAATGTTCATAGTTGTCTGCTTTAAAGAATGGACCTATTGATATGCGATAAGAATGGACGACTTAGTGTTCTGCTATAAGAATCAGCTTAATCCTATGCTTTAAGAATGAACCTAGTGTATTGCTATACTAATGGACCTAGTCATTGGCTATGGAAATGGACCTAATGCTATGCTATAAGAATGGACTTTCTTAGTGTAGTGCTATAAGAATGAACTTAACTTTATGCTTTAAAATTGGCTGTAGTGTTTTACTCTAAAAATGTACCTAGTGTTCTGCTATACAATTATTCCTAACGTGATGCTATTAAAATTGACCAAGTGTACAGTTCTTATAATGTACCTAGTGTTCGGCTATAAAATTGGACTTAATGCTTTGCTATAAGAATGGACTTAATGCTTTGCTATAAGAATGGACTTAATGCTTTGCTATAAGAATGGACCTAGTTTCTTGCTATCAAAATGTTCCCATTGGTTCGCTATTAAGCTCTGCGTAAGAATACACCTTCTCATACATATGATTAAGAAGGGATATATCATAGGTGTATGTATGGCTTAGGGTGAAGCTTTCTCATACATCTGCTAGAGATCCCAAGCTTGTCTCATATGCATCTGTTTGAGTAAGGGCACAGCTTTGCAAACATATCAGAATATGGTTCCAGTCTAATCTACATTTTATTGAATAATTGTACAGCTTCTCATTCACCTGATATAGTCCTAGTACTTAAAAGTATTTCCACAATTGATCCCATGTATAATTGTAGTAATGTTCATAGTTGTCTGCTTTAAAGAATGGACCTATTGATATGCGATAAGAATGGACGACTTAGTGTTCTGCTATAAGAATCAGCTTAATCCTATGCTTTAAGAATGAACCTAGTGTATTGCTATACTAATGGACCTAGTCATTGGCTATGGAAATGGACCTAATGCTATGCTATAAGAATGGACTTTCTTAGTGTAGTGCTATAAGAATGGACTTAACTCTATGCTTAAAAATTGGCTGTAGTGTTTCACTCTAGATATGTACCTAGTGTTCTGCTATACAATTATTCCTAATGTTATGCTATTAAAGTTGACCTAGTGTAAAGTTCTTATAATGTACCTAGTGTTCTGCTATAAAATTGGACTTAATGCTTTGCTATAAGAATGTAGCCATTGGTTCGCTAGTAAGCTCTGAGTAAGAATACGACTTCTCATACATGTGATTAAGAAGGGATATATCATATGTGTCTGTATGGCTTAGGGTGGAGCTTACTCATACATCTGCTAGAGATCCCAAGCTTGTCTCATATGCATCTGTTTGAGTGAGGGCACAGCTTTGCAAACATATCAGAATATGGTTCCAGTCTAATCTACATTTTATTGAGTAATTGTACAGCTTCTCATTCATCTGATTGTGTACTAGTACTTAGTAGTATTTCGAAAATGGATCCCACGTATAATTGTAGTAATGTTCATAGTTATCTGCTTTAAAGAATTGACCAATTCATATGCGATAAGAATGGACGACTTAGTGTTCTGCTATAAGAATCAGCATGATGATATGCTTTAAGAATGAACCTAGTGTGTTGCTATACTAATGGACCTAGCTATATAGTCATTGGCTATGCGACTGGACCTTAAGCTATACTATAAGAATGGACTTTCATAGTGTTGTGCTATAAGAATGAACTTAACTTTATGCTTTAAAATTGGCTGTAGTGTTTCACTCTAAAAATGTACCTAGTGTTCTGCTATACAATTATTCCTAACGTTATGCTATTAAAATTGACCAAGTGTACAGTTCTTATAATGTACCTAGTGTTCTGCTATAAAATTGGACTTAATGCTTTGCTATAAGAATGGACCTAGTTTCTTGCTATCAAAATGTTCCCATTGGTTCACTATTAAGCTCTGAGTAAAAATACACCTTCTCATACATATGATTAAAAAGGGATATATCATATGTGTCTGTATGGCTTAGGGTGAAGCTTTCTCATACATCTGCTAGAGATCCCAAGCTTGTCTCATATGCATCTGTTTGAGTAAGGGCACATCTTTGCAAACATATCAGAATATGGTTCCAGTCTAATCTACATTTTATTGAATAATTGTACAGCTTCTCATTCATCTGATATAGTCCTAGTACTTAAAAGTATTTCCACAATTGATCCCATGTATAATTGTAGTAATGTTCATAGTTGTCTGCTTTAAAGAATGGACCTATTGATATGCGATAAGAATGGACGACTTAGTGTTCTGCTATAAGAATCAGCTTAATCCTATGCTTTAAGAATGAACCTAGTGTATTGCTATACTAATGGACCTAGTCATTGGCTATGGAAATGGACCTAATGCTATGCTATAAGAATGGACTTTCTTAGTGTAGTGCTATAAGAATGGACTAAACTCTATGCTTAAAAATTGGCTGTAGTGTTTCACTCTAGATATGTACCTAGTGTTTTTTGCTATACAATTATTCCTAATGTTATGCTATTAAAGTTGACCTAGTGTAAAGTTCTTATAATGTACCTAGTGTTCTGCTATAAAATTGGACTTAATGCTTTGCTATAAGAATGTAGCCATTGGTTCGCTAGTAAGCTCTGAGTAAGAATACACCTTCTCATACATGTGATTAAGAAGGGATACATCATATGTGTCTGTATAACTTAGGGTGGAGCTTACTCATACATCTGCTAGAGATCCCAAGCTTGTCTCATATGCATCTGTTTGAGTGAGGGCACAGCTTTGCAAACATATCAGAATATGGTTCCAGTCTAATCTACATTTTATTGAGTAATTGTACAGCTTCTCATTCATCTGATTGTGTACTAGTACTTAGTAGTATTTCGAAAATGGATCCCATGTATAATTGTAGTAATGTTCATAGTTATCTGCTTTAAAGAATTGACCAATTCATATGCGATAAGAATGGACGACTTAGTGTTCTGCTATAAGAATCAGCATAATGATATGCTTTAAGAATGAACCTAGTGTGTTGCTATACTAATGGACCTAGCTATATAGTCATTGGCTATGGGAGTGGACCTACAGCTATACTATAAGAATGGACTTTCATAGTGTTGTGCTATAAGAATGAACTTAACTTGATGCTTTAAAATTGGCTGTAGTGTTTCACTCTAAAAATGTACCTAGTGTTCTGCTATACAATTATTCCTAACGTTATGCTATTAAAATTGACCAAGTGTACAGTTCTTATAATGTACCTAGTGTTCTGCTATAAAATTGGACTTAATGCTTTGCTATAAGAATGGACCTAGTTTATTGCTATCAAAATGTACCCATTGGTTCGCTATTAAGCTCTGAGTAAGAATACACCTTCTCATACATATGATTAAGAAGGGATATATCATATGTGTCTGTATGGCTTAGGGTGAAGCTTTCTCATACATCTGCTAGAGATCCCAAGCTTGTCTCATATGCATCTGTTTGAGTAAGGGCACAGCTTTGCAAACATATCAGAATATGGTTCCAGTCTAATCTACATTTTATTGAATAATTGTACAGCTTCTCATTCATCTGATATAGTCCTAGTACTTAAAAGTATTTCGACAATTGATCCCATGTATAATTGTAGTAATGTTCATAGTTGTCTGCTTTAAAGAATGGACCTATTGATATGCGATAAGAATGGACGACTAAGTGTTCTGCTATAAGAATCAGCTTAATCCGATGCTTTAAGAATGAACCTAGTGTATTGCTATACTAATGGACCTAGTCATTGGCTATGGAAATGGACCTAATGCTATGCTATAAGAATGGACTTTCTTAGTGTAGTGCTATAAGAATGGACTTAACTCTATGCTTAAAAATTGGCTGTAGTGTTTCACTCTAGATATGTACCTAGTGTTCTGCTATACAATTATTCCTAATGTTATGCTATTAAAGTTGACCTATTGTAAAGTTCTTATAATGCACCTAGTGTTCTGCTTTAAAATTGGACTTAATGCTTTGCTATAAGAATGGACCTAGTTTATTGCTATTAAAAAAACCCATTGGTTCGCTATTAAGCTTAGAGAAATACACACCTTCTCATACATGAGTTTTAAAAAGGGATACATCATGTGTGTCTGTATAGCTTAAGGTGAATCTTTCTCATACATCTGCTAGAGATCCCAAGTTTGTCTCATATGCATTTGTTTGAGTAAGGGCACAGCTTTGCAAACATATCAGAATATGGTTCCAGTCTTAACTACATTTTATTGAGTAATTGTACAGCTTCTCATTCATCTGATTTACTCCTAGTACTTAAAAGTATTTCGACAATGGGTCCCATGTATATTTGTCGTAATGTTCATAGTGGTCTTCTTAAAAGAATGGACCTATTGATATGCGATAAGAATGGACGACTTAGTGTTCTGCTATAAGAATCAGCATAATGCTATGCTTTATGAATGAACCTAGTGTGTTGCTTTACTAATGGACCTAGGTTAAATAGTCATTGGCTATGGGAATGGGCCTAATGCTATGCTATAAGAATGGACGTTCTTAGTGTTTCGCTATAAGAATGGACTTAACTTTATGCTTTAAAATTGGCTGTAGTGTTTCACTCTAAATATGTACCTAGTGTTCTGCTATACAATTATTCCTAATGTTATGCTATTAAAGTTGATCTAGTGTAAAGTTCTTATAATGCATCTAGTGTTCTGCTATAAAATTGGACTTAATGCTTTGCTATAAGAATGGACCTAGTTTATTTGTATAAAAATATACCCATTGGTTTGCTATTAAGCTTAGAGAAATACACACGTTCTCATACATGTGTTTAAAAAGGGATACATCATATGTGTGTGAATAGCTTAAGGTGAAGCTTTCTCATACATCTGCTAGAGATCCCAAGCTTGTCTCACATGCATCTGTTTGAGTAAGGCCACAGCTTTGCAAACATATCAGAATATGGTTCCAGTCTAACCTACATTTTATTGAGTAATTGTAGAGCTTCTCATTCATCTGATTTAGTCCTAGTACTTAAAAGTATTTCGAAAATGGATCCCATGTATATTTGTAGTAATGTTCATAGTGGTCTTCTTTAAAGAATGGACCTATTGATATGCAATAAGAATGGACGACTTAGTGTTCTGCTATAAGAATCAGCATAATGGTATGGTTTATGAATGAACCTAGTGTGTTGCTATACTAATGGACCTAGGTAAATAGTCATTGGCAATGGAAATGGACCTAATGCTATGCTATAAGAATGCACGTTCTTAGTGTTGTGCTATAAGAATGGACTTAACTTATGCTTTACAATTGGCTGTAGTGTTTCACTCTGAATATGTACCTAGTGTTCTGCTATACAATTATTCCCAATGTTATGCTATTAAAGTTGACCTAGTGTAAAGTTCTTATAATGCACCTAGTGTTCTGCTATAAAATTGGACTTAATGCTTTTCTATAAGAATGGACCTAGTTTATTGCTATAAAAATATACCTATTGGTTCGCTATTAAGCTTTGAGAAATAAACACCTTCTCATACATGTGTTTAAAAAGGAATATATCATATGTGTCTGTATGGCTTAGGGTGGAGCTTTTTCATACATCTGCTAGAGATCCCAAACTTGTCTCATATGCATCTGTTTGAGTAAGGGCACAGCTTTGCAAACATATCAGAATATGGTTCCAGTCTAACCTACATTTTATTGAGTAATTGTACAGCTTCTCATTCATCTGATTTAGTCCTAGTACTTAAAAGTATTTCGAAAATAGATCCCTTGTATATGTGTAGTAATGTTCATAGTGGTCTGCTTTAAGGAATGGACCTATTGATGTGCGATAAGAATGGACGACTTAGTGTTCTGCTATAAGAATCTGCATAATGGTATGCTTTATGAATGAACCTAGTGTGTTGCTATACTAATGGACCTAGGTAAATAGTCATTGGCTATGGGAGTGGACCTAAAGCTATACTATAAGAATGGACTTTCATAGTGTTGTGCTATAAGAATGGACTTAACTTTATGCTTTATAATTAGCTGTAGTGTTTCACTCTAAATATGTACCTAGTGTTCTGCTATACAATTATTCCTAATGTTATGCTATTAAAGTTGACCTAGTGTAAAGTTCTTATAATGTACCCAGTGTTCTGCTATAAAATTGGACTTAATGCTTTGCTATAAGAATGGACCTAGTTTATTGCTATAAAAATGTACCCATTGGTTCGCTATTAAACTTTGAGTAAGAATACACCTTCTAATACATGTGATTAAGAAAAGATACATCATGTGTCTGTATGGCTTAGGGTGAAGCTTTGTCATACATCTGCTAGAGATCCCAAGCTCGTCTCATACGCATCGGTTTGAGTAAGGGCACAGCTTTGCAAACATATCAGAATATGGTTCCAGTCTTTTTTTCATTTTATTGAGTAATTGTTCAGCTTCTGATTCACCTGATTGAGTCCTAGTACTTAAAAGTATTTCGAAAATGGATCCCATGAATATTTGTAGTAAGGTTCTTGGTGGTCTTCTTTAAATAATGGACCTATTTATATGCGATAAAAATGGACGACATAGTGTTCTGCTATAAGAATCAGCATAATGCTATGCTTTATGAATAAACCTAGTGTGTTGCTATACTCATGGACCTAGCTAAATAGTCATTGGATATTGGAATGGACCTAATGCTATGCTATAAGAATGGACTTTCTTAGTGTTGTGCTATAAAAATTGACTTAACTTTATGATTTAAAATTGACTTTAGTGTTTCACTCTTAATATGTACCTAGTGTTCTGCTATATAGTTATTCCTAATGTTATGCTATTAAAATTGACCTAGTGTAAAGCTCTCATAATGTACCTAATGTTCTGTTATAAAACCGGACTCAATGCTTTGCTATAAGAATGGACCTAGTTTATAGCTATAGAAATGTACCCATTGGTTCGCTATTAAGCCTTGAGTAAGAATACACCTTCACATACATGTGATTAAGAAGGGACACATCAAATGTGTCTATGTGGCTTAGGGTGAAGCTTTCTCATACATCTGCTAGAGATCACAAGCTTGTCTCATATGCATCTGTTTGAGTAAGGGCAAAGCTTTGCAAACATATCAAATATGGTTCTAGTCTAATCTACATTTAATTGAGTAATTGTACAGCTTCTTATATATCTGATTGAGTACTAGTACTTAGTAGTATTTCGAAAATGGATCCCATGGATAATTGTAGTAATGTTCATAGTGGTCTGCTTTAAAGAATGGACCTATTGCTATGCGATAAGAATGGACGACTTGGTGTTCTGCTATAAGAATCAGCATAATGCGTTGCTTTAAGAATGAACCTAGTGTATTGCTATAATAATGGACCTAGTCATTGGCTATGAGAATGGACCTAATGCTATGCTATAAGAATGGACTTTCTTAGTGTTGTGCTATAAAAATTGACTTAACTTTATGATTTAAAATTGGCTTTAGTGTTTCACTCTTAATATGTACCTAGTGTTCTGCTATATAGTTATTCCTAATGTTATGCTATTAAAATTGACCTAGTGTAAAGCTCTTATAATGTACCTAATGTTCTGCTATAAATTGGATTAAAGGCTTTGCTATAAGAATGGACCTAGTTTATTGCTATACTAATGGACATATTGCTTTGAGTAGAAATACACATTCTTATATATGTGATTAAGAAGAGATTCATAATTTTTGTCTGTATGGCTTAGGGTGGTCAACTGTACTTTTGGACCTGATGATATGCTATAAAAATATACCTAGTGTTTTACTCTAATAATATACCTAGTGGTCTGTTTTAGGATTTGACCTAATGCTATGCTGTAAGAATGAACCTAGTGTATTGCTATACTAATGAACCTAGTCATTTGCTATGGGAATGGACCTAATGCTATGCTATAAGAATGGAATTTCTGACTTTCTTAGAGTTGTGCTATAAGATTGGCCTACAATCCTATGTTAAAACTATGCTATAAATGTGAAGCTAGTGTATTGCTATTATAATATATCTAGTGGTTGAACCTAGTTATATGCTATAAGAATATACCCAGTGTATGGTTTTACTAATATACCTAGTGTATTGTTTTACTAATCTACCTAGTGTATGATTTTACTAATATACCTAGTGTATTCTTTTACTAATATACCTAGTGTATGGTTTTTTTAAATAATGTACTTAGTGTTCTGATATTCATACATCATTACCAGTGAGGCTATTCTCCACTAGAGACCAAATGATGAAGACGTTAAAAAATAGTTTACTGTACATCTTTGAAAAAATGAGAAAAACCTAAACCGTATAGTAAGCTGTAAAAGACTTTGAAATAACAGATGTAAAAGAATTCAAAGGAGAAAGCTTATAATGGGATAATGTAAAATCCAATGGATTTATGCAGAATCCCGTGGGAATATCCAGAATCCCATGGGAATATGCAGAATCCAATGGGAATATGCAGAATCCCATGGGAATATCCAGAATCCCATGGGAATATTCAGAATCCAAAATCAAATGTTTTTTTAATTCAAATTCCATATCAACTTTATAGTTTAGAGAATTAAAACTATGTATTTAATGAATCCTAATTTATTGTGCACATTTTGATTATTCATATAACCGCTTGTCTTAAAGAAAAGGCAGCGACGGATTGGCAAGTGATTGGTTTGCAAACTATAGTGTCCAGTGTAAAACCACAAAAACAAGAAATATGAATGTGGGTCAAGGTCAAGTGAAACCGGCCAGATAGATACGATACAATATTTCCATATACCAAATATGGTTGCCTAATTGCTTAAAGTATCTGAGATATATAACACAAACATGTGACATGTCATCATGTTATTCAAATTAAAGGATTTTATTTCATTGACTACAAATAAAATCATTCAAACCTTTTTATCGTAGTTTAATCTACATTACTAGTAACTATTTTATAAACTTATAACAGTTAACTCGCATACATAATTGATTTTAACATACACATAACTGTATATCTATAATTTTAACCCCATTGGATTTTATTTTGTTCCATGGGATTGGATTTGTGCAATCCATGGATTTTCATTCGACGCATATAATTTATTTGTCCAATGGGATTTTTTCTGTTCATGCGATAGATTAAATTCCATTGGACTACAAATATCACATCGCCATGGTATCGTATGGGATGATGTAAATTCCAATGGAATTATGCAAAATCCCATGTTTTTTTAATACAAATTCCATATCAACTGTTTATTCTAGAGATTTAAAACTTCGTGTTTAATGAATCCCATTTTATTGTGCACGTTTTGGTTATTTATATAATCCCGTATATTTAAGTAAGGTCGGCGGCGGTTTTGCAAATGATTATTTTTCAAATTAGAGTGTCCAGAGTAAAACCTCATAAACAAAACATTGTTCAATGAAATATGAAATAGAGGTCAAGGTCATATGAAAATGGCCAGATAAATACGATACAATATTTCCATACACCATATATGGATAACTTATTGCTTACAGTATCTGAGATATATAACACATGCATGTGACATGTCATCATTTTATTCAAATTAAAGGATCAACTTCATTGACTGCAAATAAAACATTTCAAACTTTTTATAATAGTTTAAGGATGTTCGCTGGTCATAATTTTGAATTTTTGTCAGATTTTCGGAATTCTCTGGGGTTTTATCCATCTGAATACCTTAAAGAATTGCCCATTGACCCCCATTTTTCTTTTTATAAATCTTTTACATGTATAATGATAAGCCATCTGTTAATATTTGTTGAGAGCTTAAACTTGTCAATGATAAAGCTATAAGTCAAGACTTAGAGACAACATTTTCCCGCCAAAATTTCAATGGCTAATATCTCGAAAACAAGCACATTGACCCATATATTTTTTTTTTGCTCTTTTGATTCCTTTGTTAATCCCCTATCAATATGGTCCGAGACCATTCCATTCACAAATATAGTCCCTAGTGTTGACAGTGGGTTACTTGCCATTAAATTTATACCCCTTCCAAATTTATGTCTCCATGTTTAATGCCTCAAATTGCAAGAAGGGGGGGGGGGGGTGAAATTACACTGTAAAAAAATTTGGGTCCCGAATTTTTAAGGAAAGTAGTGATTTGGTCCAGCTGAAAAAGGTGAAAAATTAGCACTTCGGGAGCTGTCAAAAGATTTCAAGACGTCCTTAACATAAAATTGTCCATATTTTGAGTTAGAGCCGTTGACGTTTTCTATAATTTTGATATCATTTGTCCCAAAAGTAATACAACACACTGTAAAAATTTCATTGAGAAAGCGCAGGTGGGATTTTTTAAATTTTCATTTATGTTCTAAAAGAAATGCACTACGAAATAATTGTGGTCTCGGACCAACTAGTGGTTTGAAAAACTAATTATTTTGAAACTGATAAGCAAACTACCTTAATCTACATTGACTATTTTATAAACTTATAACAGTTAACTCGCATGCATAATTCATTTTAACATACACATAACTGTATATTTATATATGAATCCCATTGGATTTGATTTTGTTCCATGGGATTTTATTTGTGCCATTCATGAATTTTTATTCGACGCATATAATTTGATTTATCCCATGCGATTATTTTTTTGTCCCATGGGATAAATTAAATCCCATGGAACTACAAATATCACATAGCCATGGTGTCCTATGGGATGATGTAAAATCAAATGGGATTATGCAACATCCCATGTTTTTTAATACAATACCATATCAACTTTTTAGTCTAGAGATTTAAAAGTTCGCATTTAATGAATCCCATTTTCGGTTATTTATATAACCCCGTATCTTTCAGTAAGGAGGACAGCGGATTTGCAAATGAGTGTTGTGCAAATTAAAGTGTCCAGTGTATAACCACAAAACAAAAAAAATAGGAAATAGGAGTCAAGGTCAAATGAAACCGGCCAAACAGATACGATAAAAAATTCCATACGCCTTATATGGTTGACTTATTGCTTATAGATTAGTATATGAGATATATAACACAAGAATGTGACATGTCATCATTTTATTCAAATTAAAGAACTTTATTTCATTGACTACAAATAAAATCCTTCAAACCTTTTCTTTATATTATAGTTTAATCTACTTTAACTATTTGATAAACTTATAACAGTTTACTCGCATACATAATTCATTTAAACATACACATAACTGGTTTTTTTTTATAATTGAATCCCATTGGATTTCATTTTGTTCCATTGGTCTTTATTTGTGCCATCCATGGATTTTTATTTGACGCATATGATTTAATTTGTCCCATGGAATAAATTAAATCCCATGGCAGTTTAAATATCACATAGCCATGGTATCCTATAGGATGATGTAAAATACAATGGGATTATGCAAAATCGCATTTTTAAAAGAATTTCATGGAAAAATGCAATATCCCATGTTTTTTTAAATACAAATTCCATATCAACTTTTTATTCTAGAGATTTAAAACTTCGTATTTAATGAATCCCATTTAAATGTGCACATTTTGGTTATTTATATGACCCGTATCCTTAAGTAAGGGCGGAGTCGTATTTGCAATTGAGTGTTTTGCAAATTAAAGTGTCCAATGTTAAACCACAAAAACAACACAAATATGTCATGCATGCTAAGGACCAGAACACAAAAAAAAACCCCAGTATGTTGGTCCTTTTATAGAGGCTGTCCAGGGTGAAAGAAGAAACATATGGACTTCCTGGGATTGGGGACTGGAAAATGAGTTTATACTGGATAGGGACAATCAAACAGAAGCCCCTCTGTTGCAAAGTTGACTATATTTCTCTTCACTCTTCATCCTTTGGAGTTTTATTTACTATTTATAAAACTATAAACTTTTATTAATTTAAAAAAATAATTGAATGAAAACAATTCCTTACCTTGCCTTTTAACAATTTTCGTCTGTCTTGTGAGATTATACATATCCTTGATATTAACCAATTTTCGTCTGTTTTAGATCCTAAAATGCTGTTTTCATTGTCTTTGTCCCTGTCCTTTTGGTCGATAGCTGAAAAAAGAATATTGACATAAAGACATGAGCTGTACACTTTTTTTATATCGATGCTTAAGGATGTACTTAGGTGAACTTAAAATGACATATAATTTAAAATTGACACTATAGGTCAGAGGGAGGGTTGGGATCCCGCTAACATGTCTACCCTCGCCACCCAATGTACAAAAATGTATGTATGTGCCTGTCCCAAGTCAGCAGGAGCCTGTAATTCATTGTTTGTCGTTTGAATTGTTCATGTGTTACATATTTGTTTTTCTTTCATTTTTTGTACATAAATTAGGCCGTCAGTTCTTTCGTTTGAATAGTTTTGAATTATCATTTCGAGGTATTTTATTGCTGACTAAGCGGTATGGGTTTTGTTTATTGTTGAAGGCCGTACGGTGAACTATTGTTGTTAATTTCTGTGTCATTTTGGTCTCTTGTGGACAGTTGTCTCATTAGCAATCGTACCACATCTTCTTTTTTATACTTTGAATCAGAAAAGCATTAGTTTAAAAACAAAATAAGCTACAAATATTAATAGGGTATCGAGCTCCTTTTCGAAATAATATTTTCAAATGACAGGAAAAATCTGACTCAGTAATGTACCTTATATGTGCGTTGGTATTATTTGGGTCTCAAATCGAAAGAAAAGAAATCTAGATAGGCTAGATATAAAAAGATGTGGTATGAGTGCCAATGAGACAGCTCTCCGTCCAAGTCACAATTTGTAAAAGTAAACTGTTAGAATCTGCTTAAATTTTAGTAAATTTACTTTAAGAGCTATAGCAGTCTTATATGAAAAAATAATGTGTGAAAAATATAATACATGTATACAGTATCGTAAGAAAAAACAAGAACTTAGAATAAATGAATGCGCAGGGACGTTAAAGCTAATTTCATAATGCTTGTCGAGTAAGACTTTGGTTAGCTTGGTTGCTTTGTTTGTATAATGGATTACTCAAGCATTGTAATTAAGATTGACATCTGCAAACAATATAGATAGGCATAGTTAGACCTTTATATATCATATTTAGGCATAGTTAGACCTTTATATATCTTATTTATATCTAATTAGACATCATCTCATATACAATTGTACAATATAAAAACAAAGCAAGCAAGATAACCACAGTCTTACTCTACAAGCATTAGGAAATTTGCTCTAAATCTTCGATCAGATAGCATCTACTGGTAACTTTGACCTTGATCTTTGTCAAAAGAACGCTCGATATGAATTCATTAATGACCAGTATCATATTGATTGATTATTTTTTGCTTGACTTTCTGTCACGTCAGACACTTACTTTTTGGACCTTATGGATTATAGCTCTTCATCTTTTATATAAGCTTTGGATTTCAAATATGTTGGCCACGAACATCACTGAAGAGACATTGATTGTCGAACTGTGCATCTGGTGTAGGAAATTGGTAGCGTTAATGTTATTACTACCACTGGGTCGATGCCTCTGCTGGTGGATTGTTAGTCCACAAAAGTATCACCAGCCCAGCAGCCAGTACTTCGGTACTGACATGAAACTGCGGATTTTTTGTGTTATTAAAATTTGCTGTTACAAAATGTTAGAAATTATTATAAATTAAGGAACGTATCTCCCTCATGCAAAGCTCTGATTCCTTTCACGGATTTGGCTATACTTTTTGGACCTTTTGGATTATAGCTCTTCATCTTTTATATAAGCTTTGGATTTTAAATATTTTGTCCACGAGCATCACTGAAGAGACAGGCAGGTATTGTCGAAATGTGCATCTGGTGTAGAAAATTGGTACCGTTAATGTTGTTGTTAATACTTCATATATATTCAGGACGATCAAATAAATTGAAAAAAAAGTCTTAAAATCTAGAAACTTGACAAACAATTAAACAAAATGGGGGTTTAGGGCAGGTAAATCTAGTATGAAGTTAAGTTGACTGCATTGGCTCAGAATAATAAAGGTATGACGTTACGCACGATATTGCGTCTCAAATGGTAACGTCAACTTTTTACGTTTTACGGCGATTAATGATTATTTGGAATATTTTCTTATTTCGCTTGCAATTTTTGTTTTGCACATCAATATGGATACTTCTTAATGTTTGGTTGTACTGAATATGCATGAAATATTGCCCACTGGAATTAACTTAAGCAACAAACAACACAATATATCGTACTTTGGTACTTCAGAAGTCTATATGAAATGAGAAGATATATACATTGTACGGTATGATGAGTGTCAATGAGACAACTCTCTACCAGAGACCAATTGACATAAATCGTATTAAAATGCAATGTTTCCCCATTTAGATCCGAAAAGTAGGAAGATATATATATTTTGCTTTAATATAAAAAGTTTGTCGGGAATTACAAGTTAAACGGGTCTTGCTTATAAAATTCAATTTACTTTCTTTAATAGCGGTACAATTAGATTAAGAAATGAAACTATTGTCAGAAAAAAATGTTAATTTTAATTCATCTCATATGCTTACATGATTTGTATGATGTGGAGAGGTATATATAGCCAATGGCACGCTTTAGGCCCAATTTTATTTTCACTTTCAAGTTCTATACATATGAATCTTATTGCAGGGAAATAAAAAAAATCGAAGTTTTACGCTTTCCAAATTTGAAAAAGAGGATTTTTTATCCTCTCGTGATACAAAACTTTTTCACAACTTAAGAACCTCATATAAATGAACAACCCCAGTCATCGGATTTTTTTTATACTTTGTTGTCTTGTTGATAGTATCTGACCATCAAGAAAATTCCATCTGAGGAAATATATACAGATGATCCACCATAAATAGCGTACCCCGAATCGACAACGTTGAAAACGTATGAAAATCGTCCAGTGGACAAACTTGCAAGACATTTCATTTCTTTAAAAACGAAGTCGTTTTGACTACGCAAATTATTAAAAAGTATGTAGCTGTTTTGTAAAGTTAAATTACAATTACGGAAAAGCACTATGTAGCATGCAACTAATCTAAATTTTCAATAAATAACGTCGCAAATAACAATTTATTTGTAAAAAGCGGCGAAATCCGACATTGGACATCTTGCAAGACATTTGCCAGAAGCCGTTGCATTTTAAAATTTAGTGTGAGTGTTGCAAAATTTCGATTTTGATATGGTCTATGTATGTACCTTTGTGAGCATAATTTACACAAACGAAATATCATATCATCTTATATTTTAAAACCTATAAATTTTGATAACTTAACATTTTCCAAAACCTGACCATAATGAACACTACTTGTTTTTGCCAAAAAATAGCGTTGGTCGTTACAGGAACGCATATCGATTAGTGTTGTAATACTTTATATATAAAGCATATCATTCATTCGAATTTTCGTGGATATACATGTAACACTGTTTTGAAGAACACAAACACCCCTGCTAAAGTTATAAGGCGGATAGTATGTTACGTCTGACATGCATATTTTTGACGTTTTGTCAATATGTTGTCCTTATTTTAGACTTTAGTAAAATATGATAAAACAATTTGTACTTTTTTTCGAAATAGTATTTACCTGTCTGTCATTGGGTATAAATTTTATATAACCCAACTATTATGATTTTATAGAAAAGCTGTTTATTAGTCTGGACTGGTTGATTACACGGTATTGACGCAATAACGTGCTTAACGTCTAATATACAAGTGTTTCCTTAATATACATGTAGGCTATTGGCTTCTTTTTTTTTTAAATATTTTACCGGAAAAAAAAGCCAATAGCCTATTTATCATTTCAAGGTGCTTCTAATCGCCAGACCACCACGAAACGTCCATAATTGTAGACGTGTGTTGAGACTGATACACTTAGAATTATTGTAAAATTCTCAAATGACATGTACTATTCTAGAAATGCTTTATTGAGTAATAAATAACTTTTGTTAACCATCTCCTCAGCAGAGAATAGATATATATATATATATTAATATGATCATTTTCTTTTTATAATACTAGTAATAAATACCAATTTATATATACAATGTTTATAAATGTGGTCAGATATATATGTTGTATGTTTATGGACCCTCCTTTGTGTAAAGCCAATGTTAATTGTCTTGGTAACAATCCTATAATTTTGGATTTTAAACAAATGGACAATTTAAACTGATCTTATCTTAATTAAGATTTTTTATTTACAAAAACATTGAGGAAAAAAAAGGGGGGGTTCATCCCGGTTTGACACGAGCACTTCAAAAATTCCAAAAAGGGTACATCTATTTCTTTGATCTTTTCTTTATCTTACTGGTGGCCATAACTTCATCGACAATTCAACGTCAGATAATTTTATGTATCATATGCAAAATCTATTAGAAAATGAAAAAGATTTTAAAGTCACGTTTTGATCATTCACTAACTTAAAAGATAATTTGAAATGATAACATTAAAGAGGAAAGGGGCGGATCCAGCCATTTGATAAAAAGGGGGGTCCTAATCAAGGAGAAAGGGGGAAGGTTGGGGGTTCCAACTTTATATCCACATTCAAATGCATTGATCGTTCCAAAAAGTGGGTCCCAATCCCCAGGACCCTTCCCCTGGATACGCCACTGGAGGAGGTATGTTGTCAAAAATAATTGTAGTAAATATTAACGTTTTCTTTTTTCCAATGCTGCATGTATTGTTTATTGTCGTAACAACTATATCATTGTTTGGATTTTAAACTAACACACTTCTTATTCTTATTCATAAAACTATTATAATGATCTCGAGAAATATGAAGAGTAAATATCTACCTTGTACATGTGGTCTTTAGAACAGTTTCAAATGTAACATCATATATTTTTCTTCTTTACAATTGTCCGACGGGAAGTAATCTTCTGGTCAAAATTTTGGAAAAGCATTCATCAAACCAATGAAAACCCACAAAACAGGACACACCCTCGGAACTGAAAAACTACTCACCATATGCTTTTGACCACAGCCTTAATAATTGTTGATCAATTAACTTTCACCCATTCGAGAAAAAAATGTAGCCTACGGACAAGTGATAGGTAAAAACGAACATTTAATTTAAATTGTCAAATTGAACTATTGTTTTTAAAGGATATTTGAACAACATATATATACCAATGGAAATCTTAAATACGACCTAACCGGCGAAATAAGTTAAACCTTTAACGGATGTACACCTGATATATAGATTTTAATAATTTCCGGATTTGAATCTATATGCAACTTATCATTTAGATATTTCCTGGCGCAAGGGGAAGTGTTTAAACTTTATACTTTGAAGACACAATTCCGACAGAGATAGACCAACATCTCAGCCCTGCATCAAATGACCTACAATATACGTATCATTTTGTTCCTTTCTAGAATGTGCATGATATATTTGCAACTGGACGACTTCCAAATCGTATATAATTATTTGATCAGCATATCTAAATGAAATGGTGGGAAAATAACGAAGCAAATTATTTACATAAAGCCATACCATTACCGGTAAATGTAACCGTGATATATGGTTTTTAACAGATAAACTGTAATGTTTATCCTATTCTTTAACTTTTGCAGTAATTGCTTATAATTATAACCACCCTATTATTCTCTATATATTTTTTCTATCTTTCTTGTCCTTTCTTCGCTTTACTCTATTTTTCTCCTCATTATTCTCTATTTTATTCTGTAAACCCAATCCACACCCGCGTTAATCATAATAGTTAACTAAAAATTCACCCAGCTTATTTTACAGTTTTGATATGGGGTTACGGGAGCCTGTAACTCAGTGGTTATCTTTTGTTGTTGTACATGTCATATTTGATTTGTTCATTGTTTTGTACATCAACCAGGCTGCTAGGCTAGTTCTTGTTTGAATTTTGTTGCATTATACAGCCGTTTTGGTTGTGCTCATTGTTGAAGTCCGTACGTTGACCTATAGTTGTAAAACTTCTATGTCACCTGGTCCTTGGTGGAGTCTGGATAATTGTCTAATTGACAATCATACTACATTTTCGTATTGGAAATTTACAGACATGTTTAATCCGCCACATTCTGTGTGTGCCTGTCCTACATCAGGATTCTGTAGTTCAGTGGTGGTAATTAGTTCATGTCCGTTAAAATTGTTTTTCGTAAATTTTCAAAAATTAGGCCGTTAGTTTAGTCGTTTTATATTTTTCTCGTCGGGTTCTTATATAGCCGACTATACGATGTTGGTTGTTCTCATGGTTAAAGTCCGTATGGTTGTCTATAATATTGCTTACATTCACTTAATTAATTTGATCTCTAGTAGATACTAGATGTAAAACGTTAGCAAGAAAAAAAATCCATTTTATAGATCGGGATGTCGGAATAGGGTGGTTAAATCTGGTGTTCAATGTAATGTGAATAACACGTTTACTGAAAGTTAAAGAATCCTTGCCGTTACTACCAATGTTTATTTTCCGCGGTTAATTATTCAAATTTTCTACCTTTATCTACTATACTTCACATCTAAAGGGATGGTCGAAATTACCAGTCTTAGTGTCGATATGTATCATGGTCTGAATTTTACCCTTGTGTTTGTATAAATACTTTTTTGAATTTCTGTAATCTTTATTTTTCTGGCCATTTTCTCTATTCTTTATAATTTTCCCCCATCAATCTCTATTTTTTATAATTAAGCCCCCCCCCCCCCTCCTCCCCTTTAATCTCTTTTGTTCATTTTATGTCCATTATATGAGTTAAAGAAATAGAAGAATAAAGGCGGACACAACTAGACACAACATTATTTCTATATAGAAATTATAGAAACTGGTTGCTACAGGCGGAAACAACTACAACTACTCTATCCTTTGAGGATAGCTGAAAGAAAAATTACAATAATTTGTTTTGATTTCCTCAATAAAGTGGGTCTGGATGGGGTTTCTTCATATCTGTATTGTTTTTTCCCGCTATTTTTCTCTATTCTTTATTTTCCAATTATTCTCTATCTTTTAAAATTTAGCCCTCTTCCCCCATCATTCTTTTTTGTTTGTTTCAAATTATATAAATTAAAGAAAATTGGAGACAAAGGCGGACATAACTTGACACCACTTTACTACTATATAAAAATTCTAGAAACAGGTTGCTAGAGGCGGAAATAACTTGATGCGGTGTTATTTCTATATCCTTTTGGAAAATTACGTTGATTTGCTTTGATCTTACTTGATTACAATTATGACAGTTATTGTTCTATCGCTACCCCCCCTTTTCCCCCCTAATAGAAACCATAAAATAAAGAAAATACAGAGGATCTCCAGGCGAACATTTGTAAATGAAATATTGGGCTTTAAATTGCTTAAATGCGAACAGTTCTTTAAGGGGCACTAGCTACGCGATATGAAAAAATAAAATAAAAATAGAATACGATTTCGTTTGGTTTAATCATTTATAAAAGTGAAATAAAGAAATAATAATTCGTTTTAGCCGCCAGCTTGGTTCAATTTTGTCAAAATGAATAAAGAAATATTGTCAATTCATTATTCATTTGCAAGTGAATAATTCGACCTTATTAAATCCGTATTCCTATGACCTTCGATTTAACCCATTAGCCAGATATTGGTTACGCATGCATAAGTCGTGTTGACACAGGTAGTAACGTCGTCATATATATAACTTTATTTCCTCTATTATTGAGATTTGGTGTACAAGAAATATATAAATCAGAAAATCAAAAACAAAGAATTAAAGTCACTGTTTAAAGTTAATATAAGAAAACATGAGCACTGTCAATAATATCGATAACGGACACATCGTCTATCGATTGTAGAAATCTGTGCAGATTTTTTCATCTTGAGTCAATGACGAACACAAGTCTTAGAGAAAAACGTTAATTCATCATTTTCTAATTCATATGACGTATTCCAAGAGAGAATTGTTCTTATGAATTCATGTAGTTTGGTTAAAGTCATATGCAACAAGTGACTGGTGAAAAATAATGTTTATCCAATTCTTGAACCAAATGAATGAATGTATATATCATAAACTAAGTCTTCTGTGCACGATTTTATCATTTTTTACGCAAAAATATCGTATAATCTCATTTTTTTCTCTCTCTGTCTGTTATGAAGTAAAACTATGGCAGCTCATTAATTGTCGTTTTGAAGTCGTACTTCACCGATTGTCACCTTATAGTAAACAATCAACAAAGAAGCATGAATATTGAGCACGTGTATAACATGTACAATCAGATAATAGTTTATTTCAGTGACAGATCCATGCGTATTGCGATCAACGGATGTTTACGAGAAGGGCCACGCTAAGGGCACTTTGTATACGGAAAATATGTCGGCGAATTGCTTCCTGGAATCAAGCAATTAAAAAAAAGTAAACTCCTTCTAAATGTGGACATATAAAAGAATTTTCTTCAGGAAAAAGTATATGTACATAAGTTGAATAATGACAAATATCCATTTTGTTATAAAAAAAACATATGCATCATTTTTTTTTTAATTTGAGGTTTCATATGACTTTAAGTTTATTTTAGATTAGATGTTGAGTTAAATAAATATTTCTTCGTAAACGATTTTCATACTGTAGAATATATAATATCGGATGTTGAGGTGCATTTTGTAATTTTGTAATATATTTACGAAGATTTGATATTTGGTAAGGGAGCTACCATTTGATTTTTATGGGGGGGCTAGGATGAAAAATTTTGTCCTGCATTTTTTTTTAGTTGTAATCTCTGTCCTGCCTTTTTATTTTTCACTCTATTCGGTGCTGCTTTTTTTTTTTTAGTTTATCCTGACTTTTTTTACATAAATTGTCATCCTGATTTTTTTTTTGGCAAGTGTCTCATCCTGCCTTTTTTTTAACTCGAAACTCCTGTCCTGCCTATTTTTTTCAAATTTCATCCTAGCCCCCCCATAAAAATCAAATGGTAGCTCCCTAAGTGGATTTATGGTATGTCACAATAACTGATTTATACACTGACACTTGTATTTGAACAAAATTACCTATATGCATATAGATAAATTTTATCGTACCTCCTGTACATTTCTAGAAATAAGATTGGTTAAAAGCAACACTTTTCTTAAATTTCTTGCATATTCATTGTGCATATCAAAATAAAATTTGTTTCGATTTGCCTTAGTGTCACAAGGGTAAAGCAATTATTGCATATCGTTTATTATTTTTTCTAAACTTGTCTACTCTCGATCTTGGAATTAAATATGTCATACCGACAATGTTCCTATGTCATATACAGTCACTAGAAAAACACATAGAGGTTGGTCCGATATGATCAGAAGTGGTTTATTTGATATCAACCTACGGAGTACACTAAGATCTGTACTTAGTGTCTTTTTGTTGTTGGGATGTACAAATACCCGGCCACCTCCACTTGTGTGTGTACTATTTGTATTTTTATTGCTCTAATGAGTTAAACCTTTTTCAACTGATTTTTATAGTTCGTTCTTATGATGTACTGTTACATCTGTCTCAGGTTAGGAAAGGGTTGTGTTCCCGCTAACATGTTTCATCCCACCACATTCTTATGTTTGTGACTGTCCCAAGTCAGGAGCCTGTAATTCAGTGGTCGTCGTTTATTTATGTGTTACATATTTGTTTCCGTTCATTTTTATTACTTAAATTTGTTTTACATTGTCATTTCGGGGCTTTTATAGCTGACTATGTGGTATGATCTTTGCTCATATTTGAAGGCCATAGGGTGACCTATAGTTGTTAATTTGTGTCATTTGGTCTCTTGTGGAGAGTTGTCTCATTGGCAATCATACCACATCTTAGAACAGTACAGATTGAAAGTTCACATAAATATTCCAGTGATATACTTCTTGAACATCAAAAACAAACATGCCTATCTGCATGAATCGGAGGTCCTGAAAATAGACATGTGAATTAATTATATAATATGTAAATAAAATGTCTATGTACATGTATATAAAACTCAAATACAAATTTCTGATAGAAATAGTTAGTAAAAAGCAAGTAGATGTCACTACAAAATAAATACATCCTGAGTGCCTTTCTATTGAAATAAGAACAAACTTTCACCTTATCTCGGTAAACAGGTGAAGAAAAAAAGCATTCAAAACTAAAAAGTTTTCAGTGTCTATTACCATCACCACTGAATCAACACATTTGTATAGTACATGTACATGTATTTGCATCAGTGTAAAAATGTGCTAAAAAGTTATAAATTTTTTACTAAAATAAATAATTTACGTTGGTGTATGGCTGTATGTAATTGTTTCGCGCCTACATCATGATTAATATTCATAGTGCTCAGTGAGAAAATTAGTTGTTATATTTTATATATTATTCACGCAATACTTCGCTAAACAAATTAGCTTCATCGGGCGTGCGAATCTATCTATGTGAAATCGGATGCATGACAAAAAATATCTTTGTAGCTTGACGGCTATACATGATATACAGAAGGCTGGTGTGGACGAATGGACTACATCTAGACATAAGGTCGATATGCAATTTTGATAAATATATACATGTATGGATGCACAAAAAATCTAGATACAATGTACATGAAGATAGAGAGAGAGAGGTATTGATGATTTTATACAGAGTTTTATGTACTTTACTTTCGAAAAAAAGACATTCCAATGAAATGGATGTATCAGACATGTTAGATGCAGAAGCTAATCTATTTAACTCCCCCAGTCATCCATTATGGAGTCAAAGTCTCGTGACAGTACTCATGTACAACTAAAACTATGCCTAGTAATTCATCTGATTCAACAAATGCATTGCAGCAAGTACTGTGAAATGTTTGAAAACAACCTATTAATTGTGAAGTAATTACAGGTCTCCCCACTTATGCAAGATATAACAAATTGACAAATAGTTAGATGACCATTATTCCATGTAGTCCAAATTAAGCAAGGTGTCACAGAAAAGAAAAAAAGCTAACAAATTGACAAATAATTAGATAACCGTTAGTCCAAAGGAATGCGTCACAGGAAAACAATAAAATAGCCTTTCAACATGGTCAAGACGTCATAATTATTTGGCTAAGATGACCATTTGATAATTTGGGGGGCCAGAAGTAATTTTTCCAAATTGAATATTTATTTTCATCTGAACATTTATGCTTATTTTATTCTGTGGACATGTGGATTTGATCTTCATTTTCAAAATAATCCTCCCCAAAATATCAAAGAATAATTCTCTTTCCTTTCAACTTTATACCTATATGTACTACCTCTGTACCTTTGTCTTCAGATCTAATTCTCTTGCACACTGTTTTTGTTGATCTCGAGAACATACAGTGTATCTATATTAAGTTTAGCTTTTACAGACCCCTTATCTTGGATCTGGGAAATGTCCTACTATAGTGAGAATTTCTTCTTACAATCGATAGGGATTTTTGTTTGGGGGGTCAAAGTTTTGAAGCTATGTGGTAAGGGGAGGGTGGCCATTATGTGGTTCATAAAGTTTGGTTTTTTTTTTTGGGGGGGGGGTCAATAAATTTGAACATACCCCTCAGCTGATAAACAATGACCGTTCCCTAAGTTTAGCTTCTACAGACACCTCTACTATAGTGAGAATTTCTCCTTGCGTAAGGTTCCAGTTCTCATTATTTAAATCCGACTGAAAACATATGAAAAAGCATTCCGACCTGGGAGTCCTTGCCTTCACCTGTGATAAATCTTCGTGTCAAGAGACAGATTATTTCACTGGTCAACTGAGAACAAATTTTACTGACGAATAGAAATATTTGCAACAAAAAGACACTAATAATTACCTTTTCTTTGATGCAAAATATCCAAAAGAAATGATAAATGTCCAACAGGCGATATATACGATGACCTAATTTTGGGAGAAAAAATAAATTAGAGAACTCTATCAAAATTTCACGGAGCTGAATTTCCGGATTATATAAATCGAACGTTTTGAAAAATCTTTCAGGTTTCCCACACAAAACGAAGGTGTCAAGTTAAGAATTTTGAAACAAAAAGATCGTTTCAGCGATACAGGCCTAATTTATATGTATGTTTATGTGCTTCGTGTCAACCCCATAACAAATTAAAAGTTAATTAAAAGTTTTCAAATAATACACTTCCGCTCGCCATGATCCAGTCTGAGGATCCAGTAAATATATATTATGTTATAAGTGTAGTTAACTAGTCTAAGAGAACATTCTGATTCCAGTGATATCTAGTTTTATACAAGTATTTTTATTAATAAGTCCACCACTAAGGGTCACTTATGCATTGTCCCTCACTGTTGATTGCACCCCATGGTGTTGATAATTCATTTTCGACTAATAACGTTAAATTTCCCTTTCTTCTTTTTCGTCTTTCGTATAGATTCGTTTTGTATGTACCCTATACTGTGTTTATTTTAGGGTAATTAGATGTGGAATATCTATGTCCTTATTGTTGCAGTTATATGCTCTTTTTCGTTCGACTGTTCTCATAATAAAGACCCAACTATATATTTTTCAACAAGACACGCATATATAATAGACTATGTTTCCATATACATAATCCAACTATTTTTTAATATACCAACGAAAATTACCATCCTCAACTTTTTCTTACTTTTTATTTCCATTTTAGTCAGTAAGCTATTGTATTTAGATTGTTCCATACATTACTAAGGATTGATATGCATGTCTGTCAACGATCAGTTGATGTATATGTTGTGAACAAGTTATCATTTTGTACAAATTATAATTGGTACAAAAAAATTGTACAAATTATTATTTGTATTTTGACTTTGTACAAATTGTAATTTGTACAAAAAGTGCCTGTACAAATTACAATTTGTACAAAATTTGACGAAAATTCACTTATAACTTGTACAATATTTTATAATATGTATATTGGTGGTAAAATCATTGATACACACTACATAAATGCTAATAACTGACCACACAATTTACCGTTTTTATTAAATACTAAAACATTTCTTTATCATGTTTATCATTCGGTTGAGATGGCATTGGGATCACTCAACATCTTTTGACTTTCACATTTTAACATTTAAAAGTACTGTACCCGCCTATGCATTTACGTAAAGAAACCCCTGGCAACCTGTTTTTAAAGGCTGTTTAACTGCTTCACATAGCGAAAGTTGAAGCTCAAGAATCGTTGCTGTAAATAAACATGTGCTTTTCAGAGCTTCAATTTAACTCTAAGACATAAATATCCTGTTAAAATTTATACAGCTTGTATTATGACATTAACGTTTTGGAAAAATTTCTCCTTGTATTCAATAATGCCATGCATGTTTACATCACTTGGTCAATACCTCTGCTGGTGGACTATCAGTTCCCGAGGGTATCATCAGCTCAGTAGTCAGTATTTCGGTACTGATATGGTTTAACTAACTTTACTAAGATTGTCCGTTTATAAATTTAGAAATTATTAAGACACTAAGGTTTCAACTCCCTCAAGCAAAGTTGGCTTTAAATGAATTTGGCTATTTATTTTAGGTATTTTTGACATATAACTCTTCACCGGTTTCGGTACTTATACATCTTCGGATTTGGCTTTGAGCGTTCCTGATCATGAAGGTAAATCCAGAAAAGCGCTTTGGACGCAAGAAATTAATAATGTGTTGTTTTCAATTTTTTACACTATTACATCAATTTACTAATTGACTAAACATGTAAAAGAGTGAAAATAATAAATCTTAAAGGCCATAATTCAATCACCTGCCCAAACGAATGATAAAGAACAATTTTGTATTTTGTAAATGAGATGTACTGTATAGTCAATTTATAACAATGGTGTGTTTCATGCTTTTTTCGCCAAAATCCATATTATGAATTATTGTAAAAGTAGAAGTGGATTTTCGTCAAATATTGTACAAATTGTAATTTGTACAGGCACGTTTTGTACAAATTACAATTTGTACAAAATGATAACTTGTACACAACATATATATAGATAAATGTAATTTTGCAAATGTTGTTGACAAAATATAAACGTAATGCGTATTATTATGACAAAACTTATAACAAAATTAAGTATGTTTTAAAACTATTTTATTAAAAGTTCAAAAGTATAGACTATTTAGACTATATAAAAATTACTATGAGCTAATCAATAAAACAAGAATCTTAAATAATGATGAAAACTGAAATCACAAACAAATAAGTTTATATATACACTGGTTACAGGGCAGAGAGCACTACTAATCTTTTTGCATGGATTAAACGAAAGATTAAGAAAACATAGACTAGTAATATAAAGTTACAAACAATATGGAATATGTTTAAACCATGAGGTTCGACCTAAATACAGTCTTCATAAATAGTCCTGGAGGAATGGGTGATTTAGCGTTGGAATAACATATATGTCATAACAGTTTCGGTAATATAAATATGAACAAAAAAAAAAAAAAAAAAACATAACTAGCTAGTACTTTCATCTGATTTCTGATAAAAGATATGAATCATATGCAATTAATCATCTTTGGTAAAACCCTAAATGATTTTAAAACAGATTTGTTAATTTCAGCTGTATTAGTTACTAATTGACATCAAACCATATATTTTGTTATCTTTTACCATGTATAACCATTAAAATGGATCTTACAAGGATTTTAGAAATAGATGTACTAAAAACCACTATATAAACACAACTAGACGATAATGTACAAATGAAATGATGGTGTTATTAATAATTATAATATTGTATTAGAAATACAAAAGTATGCCCAAATAAAGGTCTCCAATTTCTAGCGTCTGCAAGGACCTACACATTAAATAGTAAATATCAGGTATTTGTTTATAAGAGCAAATTAATCTTTCGAAAATTACGAAAGGTCTCTGAGAGTCATAGACTCCAATCGATCAGAACCGGAATTTTCCTCATTATTGATATCTATTGGGACTGTTTCTACAGCCCATGGCTGTAAATCACCACTTGCAAAAATCACATAGAATATTGCGCCAAAAATGTAAATACCCGCAGACATGTAAAATACAATCTGCCATTCAGTCCTTGTCTGTGCCTGAAAATAGAAAAGTATCAATATCCTTTGAGAGGACTTCTTTACACTTCACGTAAATAAACCATTTTAATAATAAGAAAAAAAAGATGGTATTTACACTCTATATAAAAAAGACTTCTTCATGATTTTTTTTAATAATTCTGCGATTGCACTTGTAAACGCTCATGTACTTTTAGCATGTTCAACTAATACCATTTGTGAAAATCTACTTTTTTGTGTTTTTTATACGCTTTGGTAATCATGCACTGTTGCTTTTAATTTTGTAATGTATTTTAACCAATTATGAGTCGTATATATAAAAAAAGAAGATGTGGTCAATTCAATCGCAGTCCTCGAAAACGTATATTTGTATTTTAAGTAAAAATAAATTATACCAGAGAAAAGTTCTTTTATTTATCACACTAATTTGAAAATTAACCTCTTTCGTTATTTCACCGACTATAATAGGAGAAACAAAGCCGCCAATAGCAGATAATGCATTTGATATCCCAAACAATATTCCTGCATACGCCGGTGCTATATCCACATGGTTGACAATAAACCCGCTGTACTGAAACCCAGACAGACCGACACTTAGGACTAGCAACACAACAGCTAATGCTGTGGCAGAGCATTCTACATAGCCTAGAGCAATCATCAACACAGCTGGTACTATCTTTCCTGGATTAGAAAACAATTGATCATTTCAATCAAAACATATATTTGTTTTTTATAAAGTATGATTGTGCTATTTGATTGTTGTCTAATTGGCGGTCATTTTGTATTCTAATTTTTTTAGGAACTGGCAAAGAAAGGTTTATTTTGTTTAGTTCTTTTGTTTAGTTCATTATTATTCCACATGTTCAAATTTAAATGGTAAGTTGGTCTGTAACTGTTTAAAATCCCTTTTCAACTCTCTGTCTAGTTATGAAATTCGTAGTCCCGAAATAATGGCTTTGTTTGATATTATAAAAAAACCAACACTTTTACTTTGAAATTTGAATAGTTACATGTATCATCGTTGAGCTTTTTCAAACAATACTCTTACCAAATGCATCAAACACTTTTCTTGTCAGCGTTGTTGACATCAGTTCTCGTACTCTGACGAAATCAGCAACCCATCCTGCTACATTAATCATTGCCCAGAAGGCAATATAAGGTAAAGCTGATAATATACCATTCTATAAAAGTATACAAATGCATTTTTATACAATGTGTTTTAATCATTCCATTAAATGATAAACACTTAAAATTTCAGGGTGAGCATGATCTTGTATCATACAAGAAATTGCAGTGATATGGGACTTTAAATTAT
This sequence comes from Mytilus galloprovincialis, assembly GCF_965363235.1. NCBI lineage: Eukaryota > Metazoa > Mollusca > Bivalvia > Mytilida > Mytilidae > Mytilus > Mytilus galloprovincialis. The sequence goes on from NC_134850.1 coordinate 54,163,431, forward strand.
TAGCAATAACGTTAGAAAAATTTAGGCATGCAAGAGAAGGAAGCCAGTCCATATTTATTGTGATTGAATGAGAAGGACAATAAAATTGTGAATGAAAATGGGGGCAAACAACACCATAAGTCAACTAATGGTTCTTCAACGCAGGATATATAAGTTAATTCCATATTTCTTCTGCAGCTTTTATATGTTTGCATTGCCGTGATAAAGGTTTGCAACTATAACATGAATGAATCAAATCTACATGTATTTCCAAATGGTAATCACATAAGGATATTTTTGTGATAGCGTTGCTTATACGCTGATCAATCAGTATCACCTGATGCACAATGATTCATTAGACGATAAGCAAGATAATGTAATGTCTTGTTGATTTAAAATAGTAAAGCATGAATACTGGGTCATTGTCCGTACTGATGAAATACATCCCTCCCCTGCAATTTACAGTAACCAGCTAATCGTAATGCCTGGCGGATTATTAAGCTGAAAGGATAATCTAAAACCCTTGTTCCGAATGGAGATGTATCACTATTTCTTTAGGTTTAATATTTTACAAGCTTTAGAGAGGCAAACAATACAAAAATGTTATTTGAAATCTTAATTGGAAAACAAACTGACAATGCAAGGTCTAAAACGATAAAGACCAACAGACAACTAACGATACACAAAACAATAAGTTAGAAAACTCTCGAATCAACCGTAACAAGTGATGATCTTATGTGTTCCGGAAGTGAAAAGTGGATGCTGCTCCACATATGGCATTTTTATAATGTTAAATGAGTAGAGAAAGTAGTTTATAGCATGTGAACTTAATTGGAAATCAAAATAATATCTGTCGATGTATCAACTGTTTACAGATGAAATATTTGTTTTTAATTTGAATGAAGTTGCAAATTCTATACATTACCGAAGTAAGGTTCAGCTTAAAAACATCATTCATATACGTTGGTATATAGGATAAGAGTGTATATCCTCCCCAATCTGAAGTAATGTTGGATACTATGATAGCGTTACTCGGCATAGACTTTATTATAGCCATCCAAGGTACCTTTAAATCCTGTAATTTTAGAGATTTTTACTAATATTTCCTTTTCAAAACTTTCAACTATAACTTGGCATATATATAAACGATACAGATTGAGGCAAATGATGAAACTTGATCGATATCGGACAATTATTTAAAACCCAATATATACAAATTAGTCGGGTTTCATCAAGATTTTTATTCAAATCTCGTTTTCTCGTAGTGGAATTAACTATTTGTGGATTCTTATAATTCTATATAACTTTTGGACTATTTTAAATCTCAGTCTATTTCTGAAATTGATTATTACATACTTTTAATTTTTTTAACCCTGTATGCTAACATTGCCTATATGAAAATTTTAAATTGTTTGTATGTACATTGAACGACAAATATATGTGACGCATACAATTTTCTGACGTCAGACACGCAAATCAATGAATGTGTTTGTAGATGTTTTTGTGTTCTGTTAATTTGTTCCTTTTAAAATTGTTACACGATGATGACTGCAGTACCCATATTTTGACTATTTTATTTATTGTGTCTGTTTAGTTAACGCATCATTGTAAATATAACGGAATTTGAAGAGACTGTCCTCAAAGTGAGAGGGTTAGCGCTATAAAACCAGGTTTAATCCACCATTTTCTACATTTGAAAATGCCTGTACCAAGTCAGGAATATGATAGTTTTTGTCCATTCGTTTTTGATGTGTTTTGTTTTTTGAATTTGCCATGTGATTTTCCTCTAAGTTCAGTATTTTTGTGATTTTACTTTTTTCTTCTATAGTTGATATCGCGACTTGCTAGTAGCTGCTAATAAATAATAAGTGTTTGTGTTTTTGATTGAAAATCTACTTCTATTCTTAGACCTGCTCTTACAGATTGTCTGATGCATTATAAAATTGGCTGAAAAAAAAATGCAATACCATCAACCATTTTTATCCTTGTATCTCTATGTGTTTATTTTCATCTGAATTGGCTATGCTATAATTTAAATTTTGAATTCTTTCTCTGTGATGCATAATATATTGGGAAACAAAAGTCGCATCTCATTCAGATTTTAAGACCAAACAAAATAATGTTTAATTTACCAATTTTATTATCTGAGTTAAACCAAGAAAACCACTTGGACAGATGATTGACATTAATCGTAGTGCCTTACATTCACAATGATTGTACATTATTAAAACGAATGTTTATCTTGACACATCATAAAATTGAGAATGGAAATGGAAAATGTGTCAATGGGACAACAACCAAACCAAAGGAAAGAAAACAGCCGAAATCCATCAATGGGTCTATTTAAAAAAAACATCTACGTACTTGGTATTGAGAATGAATGTTTTTGTATTATTTTGACAAAATTGCTTTTATAGATTTTACGTACAAACTATACACGTAAACTGTCTAAATGATTTGCATCCAATAGCATATTAGAACAATAACTGTAGAACAAATATTATTTTTTAAGTTTTAGTTGGCGATATGAATTAAAAGATGAACGTAAAATATATGTCTAGAATACATAATGCAAACTATGATACCATTATGAATCTCGCAATGTCAATTGCGATCATAGTAGTTATATGTATCTTTAATGTACACTATTCTAAGTACCCTCCTATTTTTCTTGTGAGCACTTTCAACTAATGAGGCTATTATGTAATCTTTTTCTTCATGTGAGATCCGTTTATGTTCTACAGGTGAATCACTAACAAAGAACATCCACAAAACAAACCATAAAAAACTTGCCATACCTGTAAAATTGAGAGAGAGAAAAAATAATTAGAAAAAAAATAGAAAAACGGAAAACGACAATAACAAAATGTCACACAGACAACTAAAGTTTTAGCAAAACGAGCCCCATCAAAATCCTTGGATGATACAAATGCATGACACCTGATGATAAGATGTATGTGTATGATGATAATTAAACTGTTTAGTTTATTTTTGAATTGGTTATGAATACTTACTATTAATGTCTGTATCTCTATATACCTTTTTATTGTTGTAAGCATAAAACCTTATCTTAAAGATTTATTTACTTAGTTTTCTATATATGATAACTTTGAGTTACAGGACAAGTGGTTCAATGAACCTGATTAAGTGAATTGAACCACTTTATTTTTATCAAAAACTTTTATCTAAAGCTATAATTGCTATCAAACACAGAAAACGCTTGAATATATAGCAACAGTAATATACGGCTGTTCGAAAATCATAAATCAATTGAGAAAAAAAAAATTCCGGTTTTCAAATTAAAATTGAAATAAACACATCAAATATAAGAGGAGAACTACGACACTAAAATGTAACACACACAGAAACGAACTATAATATAACAATGGCCATTTTCCTGACTTGGTATATGACATTTAAGAAAAAATGATGGGTTGAACCTGATTTTGTGGCTAGCCAAACCTCCGGCTTTTATGGTAATGTTATATATAACATTAAAATGACAACATTTCATGATAGACGTATAATATAAAATATACAAAACTAATCTCATGCAAATGTTTTGAATTTTAATAAGGTATAAACAAATAATCATGAAGCATTTATTGTGTTTTGATTTTTTAACCCAGTATTCCACCATTCTCCATGTAAAATTATAATTGTTTTGAATAAACATTGAACGACAAAATTTCTTTTTATGTGTCGTAACTTTCAAAGCTTTGTGACAAGAAATAAGAAAAAAATGACCATACAATTGATAATCATGTCAACACCAAAGTGCTGACTACTGGACTAGTAATACCCATGGGGACGAAATGTACACCAGCATATGCTTGTCATTTGATTGAGAAGTGTATGTATGTATTGTAGTAGTATAATGTGAAAAATAAATAGCAATTTTAAATATCAGTTTACCACAAACATAAAAAATAGAGGGCCAGCCTCCTCCAAATCCGTTTTGACAAAGGTAAGCTCCCAGTGGAAAAGTTATCACTATACCAGCTTGAGTTCCTGTAATGCAAAACACGTAATTTTCGTTATCCTACAAATAGTTTTGATAATAGTAATTTTCATAAAACATACGTTAAAGGCATATGAGAATTATTTTCAAAAATAAAATAACGGCTCCCATTAAGTTCCATGGTTGGTGCGTACGAAAATCGAGAAAGGTCTATTATGGCAGAAATATGGAGATATGAAAAACTGCGAATAGAAAGTATTTCTTTTTTTTAAATTTATGTAAATATACATTTTCAAATAACAAAGGAGTAGGTTCAGTAAGACCCCTTTTTGGCCCCAAAATATAGCAGTTTTACAAAATTGTGAAAATGTAATCTTTTAGCTATTTACTGGAAATAAGAATGCTTCTGCTACATAAATATGGGCAGTTTTTGACAATACAGTGCACATATATCGGCCACTAGCATCATAAAGTTATGCTAACTTACTAAAATCATCACAATTTTAACATTTTAATTACATTTTAGACGGTTTCCGAAAGTGGCCGCATTTGTGTTCATTCATAATATTGAACTGTAAGTTGTATTTCATGATTATACACAACATATATAAAGGTTGAGGATGAACACGGATGCGGCCACATTCATTTTTGACAAAAACATCTTTCACCTAAACTAGTTAAATCAATTGAAATAGACACTTAAGTGTTTAAAAAGTGTACAAAATCTTTTGTTAGATGAACCTGAATTTTGAGGCCAAAATCGGCCCTTACCGGACCTACTCCTTTGTTTTCATAAAAATCTTTACTAGTTCAGCGGGGAAAGTTTGCACTCTACTTATTTGGGCCAAATTGAATACGTTCAACATAAATCGATGACAACGCCATGGCTAAAAATGAAAGACAAACAAACAACAGCAAACATGACACAACATAGAAAACTTAAGAATAAACAACACGAACCCCACCAAAAAACTAGGGGTGATCTCAGGTGCTCCGGAGTTAAGCAGAAGCCCGTCTTTGATTGCTGATAAAATAGATGTTAATAATTTAGAAAGAGGTTTCGTGGAGCACTTGGAAGACACAGCAATATACTGTTGTTGGTAAGGACACTTATGTAGTAAATTTGACAGCTGAAGACAATTTAAACCCTTCGTTTTAAAAAAAAAAGCAAGAAAAAAACAGTAGGAAATATATTACTTATGTTAACCAGGTACACTGTGTAATACTTCATGAATATCCCATTATGCACAACACTCGTACGTGTACATTAGTGAACATGGAATGTACCCTTTCGCAGAAGGCTAGGGCTAAACAATAAACACCTTTTAAATCTGTTTTGCCCTGGAGCTAAATATGACGCTGTTTATTATATGTTATAATATGTTTATCAATATTCAAGATCAATATTCTAGATCCATAACTAACTAAAGTAGCTTTGCCACGTTGTATGTGCTTGCTCCAAGTCAGGAGCCTATCATTTTAAATGGTTGTTGTTGTTGTTGCTCTTTGTCAAATTTGATTCTCGTTTATTCTTTTATATAGTGTGTTCTTGAATTGTATTGCTGCGCCACTGTCCCAGGTTTTAGCGAGGGTTTGACATTAACTAGCCAGTTTAGACCTGCTGCATTTTATGCACTTGTCCTACAAATGTACGTCATGGGCCTGTTGTTCAGTGGTTCCCGTCAAATCAAAAGAGTTACTCCATATTTTCTTTTTTTGACAAACTGTTTGTACAATTTCTTACACTGAATGTGTTTACAATGATTTGATTGTAATCTTTAAAAATATTTCTTCTAAGTTTTCTTCTAGTAATGTCAGAAAATCACTCGGACTTCATCTTCTGTTAGTTAACTTTACTTTTTATATTAATATATGTTCCTGTATTGCTCACAATTTTGTTCTTGAAAAAACTAAGGCATTGCTCCTATGCAATACTTTTAAAAACGACTACGGCTAAAATAATTGGTTCAAATAATTCTTTGTTAATGTTGTGGTTTGATGCACCAAAAAATTAAACAAGGAGCATGTTAGTAATTTTTGTCATCGTTTTTGGTTTAAAATATCTTATGTATTCATGTTGTTGCATACAAATTGACAATTTTGCAGTTTTGAGGCATTTTACTTCATATGCTTTGGTTATATCTTCAGAAATAAGACATTCGTATGAATGTTTATGCTAAATGTTGATATTTCAGATGGAGAAGATGAGTTATTAAGAGTGAGGGACAAGAAAAACATGGCTGACTTGACATTTAAGAGAGATTTGGACAGTTATGTTTCTAGTCCCCATGTCCCCCACTATCGTTTGAAAAACATTTTTTTTAATTGGCACTGACCTGTAATAATTCAATGTAAGATAATTTCAAATAAACATATTTGAAATGACAAAACAGTAACATCAGGATAAATGTTTATTCAAATTAAATGCATGCTACCTGAATATGTAAGGGCTGTAAGCTTGCTCCGCTCTAATGGTGGTGACCAATGTCCAAAAAGAGCATGCATTGCAGGAAAAACTGTACCCTATTAATAGTAGACAATACTGTAATTTGTTATCATTATTGTTATATTTGTAAGTGAGTATAACTTAAATACTCATTGTGTTTAACATTTAAAGTCTTGATATCATATGATTCATATTATGTTGTTCCTACTTTATTCTGTATAGCTGCTAAAACTGCAATTAAACATCACATTACACCTAAATAAAATGATTACACTTTGTTTTGTTTATAAGTTTAAAACTGTGAAAAATGTGACATTATTGTGTCTGAAGGAAATACACCCATTTTTAGAGTTTTTTTTTTAAGTAAGTCAAACGTTACTGTTTTTTTGTATTATTGGACCGTTTATATGTTATTTGAGAAAAACAATACTCATACGGTCCGAATACTCATATGGTCCGGCCCGTTAATGACCAAACGAGTATTATACTCATATGGTCCGAGCATACGCGTACGGTCGGACCATATGAGTTTACGCATATGGTCATGACCATACGCGTATGGTCCAAATACTCATACGGTCCGGAGCATATACAATATTTCAGATAAATGATATGTCATTTTAAATAGGTACAGACACATGTAAAGAAAGTCAAATATTTTCCAAATTTGAGTTTATTGTTGCCATCAATCTAAGAAAAAAAAAAGAAAAAAAAAAGGTAGAAATTTCTATGATTTATTTAACTAATTGTTGTTATTATAAACAATTAATTAAGATATATAATATCAATACTAATATGGGTCGAGGTTTTCTAAAAATTTTGCGAGGTTGAGTAATAATGGTGTTTATCGACGGTGGGAAGACACCCTTTTATCACTATTGCTAGCACCAAATAAGCCTCACAATTCATTGTTCTACAAAAAGCATTTGTCATTTACCGTATGCAATAAATGGACTAATATTTTTGTCGTTGTCCTGTGGTCAAACTTCGTTTTTATTCTTTGTTTTAACCTATGCGTGTCCTTACTTAAAATGATATATGGTTGATAAACTCGAGTAGAAAATGTTTCTCTGCATATGTACAAACTGTTATTAAAGTTCAAAGCTATTATAGAATGAGATAGAAAAAGAAAACAAACAAGAAGGTAAAAGAGATATGTAGCCAAAAACATGAATAGAGAAAGGTGGGTAATGGAACTTTTATTTTCTAAGTTGTGACTGCAGTACATGTACATTTATAGTGACACACATAGACTAGCTTTGATTGGACATCCTAAATATTTATGATGAGTTAACATATCACTGGACTTAAGAATATTAGAATAAAGAGAGGGATGAAAGATACCAGAGGGACAGTCAAACTCATCAATCGAAAATAAACTGTAAACTTACATTACACATCCCCACAATAACACGTAGTACAATCAGAAGTCTATAATTGGTTTTTGCTCCGATAGGTGTCAGCATTGTGCAGATGGTTGCAATAAATATGCTCCATCCAAATACTCTTTTCCCACCAAATCTGGTAGCCAGCCATCCTGCTGGAATCTGTGACACTAAATATCCCCAGAAGAAGCCTCCGAGTATAAAGCCTTGTACCTTGGTATCCCAGTTAAACTCTCCACCCTGTTATACAAAATAAAAAAGATTAGAAAAAGAACACAACTATCCTCTAGAGACCTTTCTGACGTAGATAATAACAGCTTAATATTAGCATACAGACTTTATCAATGAATAAAATATATGCGATCTAGTTCGATATAAAAGACAAGACAAAATGTAAAACACGCAAACGAGAAAACGTTTTTTTATGTTATTACCACCATTCTTCCTACAGTAAGAGAGACTTTCCGAAATTGAATCAGACTTAACTCTTTCTCAAGATCTACTAATTTATCAACTGCAATATCTTTAATTACAATCTTCGCAATTAAGCTAGCAATAAACCCAGGTGTTTATTATGTAAGAACTTTCCTGAGTTTAAACATCAACATTTCTTTATAATTTATCTATTTCACAACATTATAATAAAGAGATAGATGAAAATGCTGTTTAATAATTGTTTTTGTAAGACATATGACATATGACATAACGAAAAATATGTTGATAAAAAGTAAGAGAATATGCAAGAGAGCAATTAAAAAACAAGTGTCCAATAAAATAAAATACATCATGACCAGTATAAAAACTTAGAGAACGGATGTAATATAAAAGTATTTGGTATCTGTAACCCTGTGAATGTATTGTTTTGTTAATGCTAAAACACTCAATTAAATCAGTTACATACGAACATTTTCTCACAATCTGTATCAATTAAAGTCAACTATTTATGAAAGATATTTGCTTTATTAAGCTGAATTTCATCGAGATTAATATATTCCGCATGTTGAGAACCTTATCAAGATATTTTCTTTTCTTGGGGAAGATTTATTATTTGGAACAAATATTATGAAAGAACTTCTACTTCGTCACATAACAATGTTTTACTATCTTTATTTATCAAGATGAACGGCAACCGTTATGAATATAACAAAACAAATATAAACAGAGGCATTTCGCTCCTGTTCAATCAACTGCACATTCAATTAGTTTATCAAGTTTGTTTTAGTGGGTTTTGAAAACGAGCAGTGTAACAACTGTCAACAGAGTTAACGTAAATATGCAAGGCTTAATAAAAAATGAATAATCATAAATTACCCTGGAAAGTAATTGATCGACTGGTTTTTAAAGACTTATTGTAATATTGAGAAATGAGATAGGTAATTGTAGTAATTACAATGACGATAAAAAAACGTAAATTTTTAAACACTTGACAAAAGGTGATTGAAAGCCTCCTTAAATGATTTTGAATGAAGACTCACACAAACTGTACACAAATTATTTTAATATTGCCTTACGCGGTGAGTACCAGGCACATCTGAGGCATTCCGCTCTCCAGAAAAGTCCACACAATCATTAAAATCATCTTTGTTCAGCAACGACTTATTGAATTCTGTGACTAATGTATCTGTTCTGTTAACCATACAAACAATTGCAACACTCATATTAACCAGTAGTGCATAGGAATTGACAAATCCAAAAAATCCTAGCACTGCCAATGCAAATCTGCTAGAGCCCCAAAGAGGTGCTGTAAAATGCATATATATCATTTGTTTTAAAGCAATATTTTATAAGTGTACATTGTTATATGACTTAAATGTTGTTTTTTTTAAGTTTTCATTTGTTTATTGTTCCAATGCTGTAATTGTTTTAACATGTTCTCGACGGTTCGTATCATCATTTTCAAAAATAATGTCTTAATGTACCTAACCCTTAACAATATCGAAGCATGTTATTTTATTTAAAGATTATTTCTGGTCATACATCTATGTACTTTATCCTTGTTGTTGATGCTTTATAATATTCATGCTATTTATTATATATTTTTTTTAATAATCTGTTTTAAATTTGATGCCTTAACTAGTACAAAGGTTTAGACTAAGTAGTTTATTGTTATTTTCAAGGCTAAAAACTTACTTCTAAGATGTTCATAAGATGAATTTTCGTTATCCCCGGTGTCAAAAGTTGGTGTTTCATCTGAAAATAATATGATTAGTATAAGGAAACGTGAGTTGTAGCGCTTTGCATTTATATGATAGTATACAGACTCATATTTAAAATCATCGTAGTCTGTAAATAGAAAATATGAAAACCGAAATTGGGCGATTATGTTTCAAGTATGCGAATTCACAGATCACCAAAACACATATATAAAGGGGAAAAAATCTAAATTGTATAGATAATCTTTCTATTTGTTTGAGCCCAAATATGTATCTACAAAACACATTACCTACCCTCTGTATTTTCCGACCTATCTTTGTCACTAATTATCCTACTGGCGTTTGTCATTTCTATAAATAAAAAAAGTAGATCGAATACTAAACACTGAGACAATGCCACCACTGGTGGATGTTTGCTCCCCGAGGGTATCATCAGCCCTGTAGTCAATGATTCTGTGTTGACATGAATATTTGTTGATAAAGTAATATTCATAGACTAAGTGTTGATAGAACTAGAAAGATAAAGTATTGTCAACCCCAGGAGTAGATGACGTTATTTGTATACAACAAAATTCTTGCGGAATGTTCACTGCATGAAATGGTGCATTTAATTGGATATTAAATCCGTATAAAAGCTAATATAATATTTAAATATCAAAATTATATATTAGTTTAAACAATTTGTAAATATATAATTTACACTACATTTACCTTTGATTTAATTTAACAAATAAATTCCTGAATTTAAACCCAATTTAAAGAAGTCTTTAAATTTGTTAATATCTCAAATTTATTTATTTTTTAAACTACAGGAAATGTCTTTAAATTTAAAATTTAAATGACAATTTTTTTTGATTAATTTAGAAATTTAAGCATAAAATAAATTCTTTAATTTTCTGATTTAAACATTTCATTATAAATAAAATTTCACGTTAACAAATATAATTATCTATATAAATTTCTGATTTTCTAAATTTAATTTGGAAATTTTTTGTTAAATTTGAAATTTAAACACTGATAATTTCTAAATAAATCACATTTATACTAATTTGTAAGCCACAATAAATTGTGATATTGTTTCGATTTAAATCGTTGCAATTAATTTCCATTTGATATATTCATAATTCGTTGTTGTTTTTTGTTTGGTTTTTCGTTCGTTCGTGTGTTGTTATTTTTTGTTATCCTTCATTGCTATTTGTTTGAGAAGGGAGGGAAACGGATGTTTATACTTGTTGAAGGCCGTACAGTGACCTATAGGTGTCAATTTTTGTTTCATTTGGTCTCTTGTGGAGAGTTCTCATTGGCAATCGTACCTCATCTTCTTTTTTATATATAAAATGTATTAATGGTTAGATGTTGTACAGATCTATGAAGACGAGATTATTTATGTTATTGATAGTAACTTGATACAGCTGCCAAAACGACAGTCTGGTCTCATCATCAAGGTCGCTGTAACCTCAGCTTATAAAGTTTCAAGCCTTTAGTTCAGCCAATTTGAAATTGGTAGCATGGCCTCACCAGCTCACATGCCTTTATGTCATTATTCTTTACAGCTTCCCTCAACTTACAGGTCAAATAAAAGCTGCATGTTGTTAAACAAATTTGTATTAATTTAAAAAGATACCGACACATAGACCTCTGCAAAGGAATTTAATTAACCAGAAGACTAATGATAATGATCCTTACATAGGTCTGTAAAGATGCGACTAAAACATTTTGACCAAACGAACCATAATTAGCAAACAAGATCACCAAGTTACAACGATAATCGCCATCAAGATGCAAAACTGCACCATAGTGCCGGTACTTCATAAATCTGTTTTGCAATCTAAAACATTTTATTTATTTACTTGGGAAAGGAACTAGCAGTTCCGTAGACCTTTAAACATGCAGAAAAAATAATGTAACGTAAATATAATGTTTTATGTGGTTCTACTTTATTCAATCACAGTTATATTAGTTATATGTAAGTCGTGTTACATATTTGTATTCACTTTCTCATTTCAATAAAACAGAATATAATATGTATTTGTATCACTATGCAACACAATATCAAACAGAACAAAAACAAACTATATTATATACATTGGACAACATGAAACTAAGTCTTTGTAAAAAAGTTAAAACATGGCTATAAAATTGAACTGACGTTTATCTGAAATGATTAATTGCCGAATTTTGATATAAACTTAACAGCACACGATAAAATTAAATGTTTAATTGAATGGGTAAATATAACTATCTTGCGTGCAAATTGTAGTAAAAAAAACCCCGTTGGTTCAAAACTGTATAGTATGCCCTTAACCAAACATCCATTCCGATCCCTTCGGTTTTTTTGGGCACGGTCTGGTAGATGGCTCTCCGATTGTCCTCTTTGATTTCAACCGTTTCCCCTGAGCATTTAGCATTCTGTAATACTTCCTGTCTAATCTTTGAATTTCCTTGGATCTGTTCTAACCCCATTGGATGACAATATATGGCCCAAAAACTGTATGTCATGCCTGAAGAACGTACATTTCTTTGGTTTCAACTTCAACCCAGCAAGTTTTAGTCTGTCTATAATTTTACATATATTATTCAAATGTACTTTCAACGTTTTCTCTATCACAATTATATCGTCCAGGTACAATACTGCTATATGCCATTGTAATCCATGTGAGGCAGATTCTTTTATCCTTTGGAACGTTGAAGCAGCATTGCACAACCCGAAGGGCATGGCAGTATATTGGCACAATCATCCCATTGGTGTGGCAAACGCAGTCTTTTATTTATCACACAATTTCATTGGAATTTGATGATACGACATGTCTTGGTCTAAAGACGAAAACCACTTCGAGCCGTTCAGTGCATCTAAATTGTCCTCTATCCTCGGGATCGGATATGCATCTTTAATTGTTTTATCATTCAACTTTCGATAGTCAACACATAGCCTCCATGATGAATCCTTTTTCTGTACTAAAACAATTGATGCTGACCAAGGACTGCACGATATTTCAATAATGCTTTTCTTTTCCAGCTTTTCAATCTCTTCTTCTAATATTTTCCTCTTAAATAACAGGACTCTTCTTGGTGGTTCCTAGATCGGTATCTCTTTCTCCAGTTTAATCTCATGCTTTCCCAACGATGTATGTCCTGTTTCTCCATCAGGGTCAGCAAACACACAACAATTTTGCAGCAATACCCTTTTAAATTCATCGGCTTCTTTAATTGAAAGATTCTGTATATTGCTTTTGTACATCTTTTCCATATATTGAGGAAACGTTTTATTAGACGAATTACAATCTCACAAACATCTTCATCTTCCACCTCAAAATTTTTCCGGAATGTACGTTGGGTTCTATATACTCTTCAATTGCGTACTTAATTTTGGCAAATTTTACTACCTTTATTTGTGCATCATTGATAAAGTTGTTTGAAGACCAAAAGCGCGTTTTAATCCCTGTAGTTCATGGTTAGTCTTACATTACGTGCATCTTTTCCCTTTATTATAGTGTAATTGAAATGGTGTTTGCATTTCAATACAATATTATATGTTCAAGTACAGTCGAGATCTACTGTATTGCCCAAAGGCATACCCGTGGGTGAATACAGCTGATCGAGACTATACAAAACTGTACAAGGACACAAAACATGATTTATATGAACACACCTATTGTATGGCACCTTTTATAAACAATGACCGCAAATAACCACTAAAACAATAATGAGAATACGGCAACTGTTGGACCCTTAAAGGATCGATAAGAACATTGTTCTGTAAATTATAATTTTAATAAAAGAATATTTAAGAAGATGCAGTATGAATGCCAGTTAGACAAATCGGCATCCAAGTCACAATTTGTAAAAGTTAACCATTATAGGGAAACAGTACGGTTTTCAACACGGATGTCGATTGAAAAATGTGCGATTAATTTCTTTTTTTATTCAACGGAAAAAAAAAAATAATTCTGACACCTTTTTGAACAAATAACCGGACGTTAAAATTCTTTATTTGACGGTAAAACTTCTGGTTTTTTTTTCTCGATATTACCACCTGTTATTACGACAAGACTCATAAAAAACAAGAAAATTTATAATGATTTTGAGTCAAAGATTATTCATAAGTTCAGGAATTTTTCAGTATTACATTTGTACCGCATTTTTAGAGATTAACTATGACGTTAAAAGATATTTATCTCCTACCATGCCATAACGTCGTTAACATTTCACTGAAACAGAAATGGACTGTTTGCAATTGAAAGGTAACTGGAATAATAACATGCTAACTTGTCTTTTCCACTCAGTATATATCAGAGCATTTACGAAAGGTCTACTCAATATAGCTTATATAATATATTCCTGGGAAAGTCTTATCAACAGTGAAATTATAATAACGACCATATCAATGATACCCCGTTCGGCTTATGAGGTTCATTTCCTTTGTTCAAATTTTTCTTGACATCAGCTTGATTAGTATCCCAGTTAATACAATATGCAAGTACTTGCATTTTCTTTTGTGAATTTCATGATCATGATAGAGATAAGCTGCAGTTTATATGGAAACCATTTAATTAAGATGCTCTAACTATATAAAGTCAAAGTCATCGCATCGCAGGTTTCACAGACGTTGTCATTTGGTTATTTCAATATCTGTGTTGTTGATAACCCCGATAATGTTTCACTTGTATGCACAATCCTGATCTCTTTTCTTTGAATTGACATCATAGAAGTTGTGCTTTAAATGGTGAACATAAGGGGTTGCTATGTAGCGTTTTGGTTTTCTTTGACAAATGTGTCAATATTTGTCGTAAAATTTTTATGATTATTTTGTTTTGTGATATCGTTTGGTAATGATCAATAGTTTCGTTCCCAAATCTTTTTTGCGTGTGTGTCTATACTTTCGGTAAGTTTGTACGTCAAATTGACTATTGTGGACGTGCCCTTCTATGTAGCGACATTCCAGCAGCGTCTGCATCTAGCTACCATCTGATACACTATTCCAGGTCGTCCACCTTAGCTGTATAATGATTTCACTGGAAGAGGAGAGCTGCTTTTATGAATGCTTTAAATTCTAACATCTAGGCTGAAACGTCCTTATAAGGTCAATATTTCAATTCCAAAAAGATTTTGATACCTGATATTTCTGCACTGGAATGACAAGATAAGATAACCCAGTTCAGCCATTAAAAAAACTGACATGTTGTTTAACGATAAAGGAACGCAGGGATCAGATAACGGCTAATTTCATTACTCAGCCTTATATTTTTAAGATAAACTTACAGGTTCACGTGTATAGTGAATTTTATTTAAATATAAAATGGACAAAAGTGTGTCGACAGATTTCAGATAAACATTTAAACTCCTATTTCCAAAATAAGTAATACTAACGAATATAGCTAGTATATTATACTGGCATTAATTATTGCAACTTAAAACAAAAGGTAGAAAATTTACATAAATTTGAATTACATTTTAAAGAAAGAAATTAAAGACTCATCATAAGGCGTTGAAAGATAAGGTTTTTGAATAACTAGAAAACCTGGAAAAGTTATAATCTGACCAGCAGCTTGACAAAAAATGCATATTTAGTATGTTTTAAAAAAAAAAGACTTTTAAATTATTGGAATTCAAAGTATTTTTTTTAATTTTTTCAAGTAGGCAATCATTTTCATATTTCAAAAGACATTTTGCTTTGCAGATATCTATTGCCGTTGCCAATAGTCACAGTTTACTACGTACGATCGTTACTTTATGGGACCATCTTATAAAAATTAGATTAGAAGAAAGTCAGCATATTTATTTGTTTACTAATTGTGCTCAGTTAAATTCAGGCATACATAAAACGCTTTACCCGATATTGGTGCTTACGACGTCATACCAAATATCATAATATGATAACAATAATACTTTTCGATCAATTCACAATTCTTAAGTTTTAAATCTAAGTATGAATTTTATACTTTTTGCCTTTTTTGGCTTATAAAAATTGAAGATTTCAAAATTTGTTTTAGGCCTAAAACAAAACGTTATATTTACAAAATCACTCAACAAAATTAGATTGGTTCTTATTTGTTGTTCTGAACATTTTGAAAAATATTATGAACTTTGTTGAACTAGTCACAACTCCTTATCCAGATAACGATTTTTAATGTGCATTTGCAAAACATTATGTGGAGGGTGCAGTAAACTTTCTGGGTACACTTAAAATACACCAAATTATATGTATATATCAAAGAAATATAATTTACATATAAACTACTATAAATTAAATATTATTTTGATGAATATTGAAAATATAAAATTAAGAGTGCAAATGGGAAATGTGTCAACTACCCGACTAAAGAGAAGAAAACAGTCGAAGGCCACCAACAGAAACCATTTTGTTTTTATTTGTGAGTGTAATTTTTTTTAATACATTATCAATTTATGAACCCAGATGTAAACTGCATTTTTGTCAGTAATGGCTGAGTTGAATTGGCTTTAACTTTTAAGTAGTTCAATACTATTTTTAAAATGGAGACAACGTCAATAAAAGAATACACAAATTTGAATGATTTTCTTCTATTTTTCAAATAAAGAGAAATCTATTTACAATTTTGAATTCTAAAAATTTATTTTGATCACAATCTCTCCAATAAATAAGAATCTCAAAATCGACACGTTGTGTTCAAAAATTGAAAAGTTGATAATAATGATAATTTAAGAAAAATATAAATTCAGTGATTTAATTTGACAGCGGAAAAAGTAGAAAACAAATTGTAAGTAAGAATTAAGTAGAAGCCATTTAATTTTATTTAAAGTCGACATAGTTCCGGGTAAACCATGAACTCTGATGAGCTCTGGTGAGCTCTTTAATCGACTATTATTTACAAATCATGCAGCTTCATGCAAATACTAATACATCAAATTCTAATATGACGTCCTTATAACGCTTTGTAAACAAAGCCGTGTTCTAATGAGCACAAAATATGTCTGACACATGCGCACAAATTTACTGTTTAAATTAACGTTATTTCCATCGTTATCCTTTAACATATATACATTTAGGCAGCTAACATAAACTTTTATAATATATTTTTATTAAACAACATATATTTATCCTGCTCGTATTTTTTAAACTTATCAAATATGAAATGCAATGCAAAGACTCCTCGAGGAGGAAACGGGATGAGTCAATCATTTTTACGGTAATTTCGTACGCTTCGACCTATAAAAATACTGTATTTGTCCTATTAGAATCGAAATAATTCCTTCATGTCATGCTCTTTGCTCATTTTAACATGGGTAGGCATTATATTTGACCACATTTTACACCTCGCTAACGCTCAGTGTAAAATATCGACAAATATAATGCCTACCCATGTTAAAATGAGCATAGAGCATGACATGAAGGAATTATTTCTTAAATAATAATCATGCAAATAATATAGTGAAAGCAAATAAATTTTGATTTCTGAGCCTCCAGGATTAATTTTCGTGCGGCAAACACCTCTATGTGCATTGAATGAGGGGATCAGCAAATCTCTGAAATTTCCTCAAATAAAATATATCAACAAAACTAAAATGCATAAAATAATCAAATAAATTAAGCATCGGCATTTAAAAGCAGGGAAAATGATAATGCATAAAAAAAGCATAGAAAAAGGCTAGTAATAAACATTCCAATCACAAAATTCAAGTAATAATTTGTTCTTCTATACATACATGCAATTGTATAAATTGTTCCATTTTAGGAAATATTCATACGATACATAAAGAAAAATTATTTTTGACAAAAAACACAAACAAATAAAAATCAGAAATAAAGGGTATACTTCCTTGGAATAGAAATCTTATCACACGGTTAACTAAAAAAGAAGATGGTGTCTACGATGTCTATACAATCATGAGTTTATGTGTTTGCCTTATATTTTGATGTACTTTCATTTACAGTTATTATGACGAATCAGATTCGATTTTAGAGTACCTGAAAATAAATGAATTTTAAGTTAAAGCATGACTGACAACCTTAAAAGCTTTTTCTGAATTTTAACGATTAATTGCCTTTAACATCCTGATTTCTGCTAAAAAATAAATCTAAAAGAGTTCACGGTTTCTTACAAACCTTCATTAAGTAAAGATGTCATCTCAAATTGAACAGTCACGTTTAGAGTTTACAAAAATTCCCGAATGAAAAGTTATTTCGTGTCCTCTGGAATAATTTTTCCTTTCAACAGACTGAAACCGTACATTCATTTACAAGTTATCTCATCAATGACTGTTTCCGTATTTCCCACTTTTATATATGATTATCAGTCTTGTGACATAACTATTATTTCAGCAATCAAAGTCCAGTTAAAGTTAATTGATATCTAATGCAACTTTATACATTACATGTACCCGTCTAGATGCAAAATGTGTTTTAAAAAACCATATCGTTTAAATTTGATTTTAACATAATTTTACATACCAAATGTAGCACTCAAAGATGTGAAGAATACTGAAGCAAGGAATAGCATACATGTTTTTATAACATGTGTGTTTAGAATTTCCAGGAATATGTACATGTATCCCTGGAATTGTAACATTATACAGAAAGCAAATAAGAAAATATTTGTTCTCAATTAAATTGTGAGTGTTATAAACCTATGAAGGTTTCCGAAAAATTATTTATGTCATTGAATACAGCATATATATAGAAAATAAATCAGAGAGTAAACATACATAGTTTGCCAATGTTGTACAGTGAATACTAGTAATAAAGTTGTAGTTTTTGTTTCCTGGAAGTTACATTTTATGTTTCTGCAAAACATGTGCATGATAAATATTGTAAGACTCTCAGTCTAAACAAATTATTAAATCTGGATGAAATTATTACTGTCTTGTTCAAATCTCCCACTTTCCTTTAAAGTCTTATGTTATTCGGTGATGGAAAATTGATATGAAATTATAGTAAAAATCAGTGTGCTGGTCATGCGACAGTAGTTCTCTGTATAAGCAACCAAATTCTTCCCACAAAAGGTCCACCTTTGACCCCTTGATCTGCCTATGTAAAAGAATTATCGAATGAGCAAACCGAAAGTAGAAATAAAGCATCATAATGCACAGTTCAATAACGTCATAGGAAAGGAATTAGGCTAATATATGCGTAATCTAAAGGTTTATATACAATATGTCAAAATATTTTATATACACTGTAAATAAAAATCAATCTATAAATAAGGTTACAAAATATTTCAAATGTTCAGGATACTCTAATATATATATATTATACATATTCGTGTGTGTATTTTGCTTTGCATTGTATAAGCCTTTTGACATAATATGAAAAACAACTTCACTCAAAATATAAAATATAATTTTTATTTTCCGTATTATTTGCCGTCTGAAAAATGTAAATGAATAAAACCTTTGACAAACACAATAAAGTTCACATTGATGCAGACAATTGAAAAGTTAAATCATAAAAGTACTAAACTCCTAGGATAATTCAAAACTGTAAGTCATTAATCAAATGGCAAAATCAAATGATAAAACGCATCAAACGAATGGACAGCAACTGTCATAGTCCTGACTTGGTACGGGAATTTTCGAATGTAGATAATGGTGGATTGAATCTGGTTTTATAGCGCCAAAACTCTCACTTGAATATCAGTTGGATCAAATTCCATAATATTTCAAATATGCGTAAACAAAACAGACATTATAGTTAAATAACAGTATATTATTTCTATCTTCACTTCCAATCATTAACTTTTGTTTATTCCTTCCCATTTGAGTTTTCGGAACTTATTTCGTTAACCGTTTGATAGAGAATTCTTAAATAAATTAATCAAGTTAAATCATAATGACAGCCAATTTGAAGTAGAAAACGTTTTATTCAAGGCAGTTCTTTTTGGATTTCTATAATCTGTTTTCAACTGGTTTTTTTTGTTTTTTTTTCTGGATAAGTTTTCTGTCGATTGGTCTAATACTCAATGTTTTGTTTTCATATGATAAGCCTAAGATCATGTTTTGATATGTAATTACCTGCGTTTAAAATAAGATTGGTTCTTTACGAGTACCTTTTGTATTTTTTTTGAAATATATGTTATCTTGAATTAAGGATGAACCATCCACCATTTTCTATATACGAAACTGCCTGCATCAAGACAGGAATATGACAGTTGTTATCTGAACATTGTAATTTTAACTGTTTTTATCTGAGCGTCACTGAGTCTTATGTAGACGACACGCGCGTCTGGCGTATTGAATTATAATCCTGGTTCCTTTGATAACTATTATCCATTCTGATGATGTGTTTGAACTTTTGATTTTGCCATTTGATTAGGGAATTTCTTTTTTGGAGTTCGGAGTTTTGTAATTAATAAAGGCAACAGTAGTATACCGCTGTTTAAAATTCATAAATCCATAGACAAAAAACGAAAATCGGGGTAAGAAACTAAAACCGAGGGAACGCATTAAATATAAAAGAGAACAACGACACAACATTAAAATGTAACACACACACACACACACACACAGAAACGGACTAAGTTTTTACTTTTTATTGTTACATTTTCCTATATGATCACTTAATGCACTAGTAACAATATTAAAAAGGGGAAAGATATCAGAGAAACTGTAACACTCATAAATCGAAAATAAACTAACAACGCTATGGATAAAAATAAAAAAGACAAACAGACAAACAATAGTACACATGACACAACATATAAAAATAAGAATAAGCAACACGTACCCCCACCAAAACCTGGGGGTGATCTCATGTGCTCCGGAAGGGTACTGTACCAATTGTACTGCAACAGATCCGCATTTCTACTATCAATATATCTGAAGTGATGCCCAAGGCTAAACAAGATAACTTATTGAACAGGTAAAATATCACAAAAACAATCGTTGATCTTAAACACACCTCTATACAAAAAAAAACCAAACGCTTGAGATAAACTGATATCTTTTTTCTGCGAACTAAATCGTGTTTCCTAAAACTAATGATGTAATTTAGTTTTTTATTTATAGCTAACACGGAAGTGCTGACGATTTTTGGAAAAAAGTTAAAACAACTGATATATTGATCTGGTAAGGCTTTCATTAATTACTGAGTGATTTTCGATTTCGTTTTCTATTATCTATGTTGTTTAAAGAGTACATTTAACAATGTTGCAATGCAATATAAGCAAAAATGAAACACACTCCGACCCTCTCTCTCCCCTAAATTACCATGAGCAAACATAAAAAAGAAACAAGAAACCATTGCTGCATTGAGAACAAAAAATCCACCTTTATTTATTCAAAGCACTTTAATATATCCAAATTTATAAAAAATTTGCTTATTATAATTTAATGAAATGTTGACATAATCATTTAAAAGTTTAACTTTTAAACGCATTTGCTTTTTTATATAAGCATGAAATAATTGCTTAATCTATTCGTGTATTAATCCTTCTTATAAATATCTATCGAAGGTTCCAAGTTTATAATTTAAAACGCCAGACGCGCGTTTCGTCTACTCATCAGGGATAAAAATATATTTGGTGTCTATTTTTACTTTTGTGTTGTATAAATATATTTTATAAATATTATTCAACCATATAAGTATCTATATTATTATGCAAATTAAAGATCTAAGTGACATTTTAATTAAGTATTGAAGTAATTCTTTTATTTGATATTTCTCTTGTACTTTGAAATACTTTGTAGGGTACTGTAATTGCTCTGTCAGATATGTTTTGTAAAGCTTTGAATGATTAAGCGTGTTGTATATTTTGTTTTTTAATTTCGAATTCACTTCAAATTAAACAGTTTCCATTTATTTAAATGAATGCCTGACTGTTTTGATACTTATTGTACAGAATTTCATCTTGAATGTGTATAGAAGAGGTCATGTATTAAACAAATGAGGCGAAATAACCCAAACGGGTATTTTACTCATTACTTCATGTAAAAGACAAACTTTAGCATTGTTAAAGTCAGAGTACGGTTCAAACATGTATATGGACTCACCATAAAGTCATTCCGACAAAGATGTATCGTCGTCAGTAGTTTTTATTTCTAATATTTCGACAAATAGTCAAAAAGAATACTCAATGTCATATAATTATGCCTATTTTAACGGCAGATAATTCTTTGTCAATTATTTCACAAAGTGAAACTTAATGGAAAATTCATCAATAATTCACAAATAAATATTTTCTTCTACAAGCAAATTTAAATAAACGCTATTTTTGCATATTCGAAAAGTGGCAAGTATTTCTCAATTAAGGGCGAAACAGAATAAAACGGGACCCATAACTTTCTGATTTTGTTATATGAGTCATATTCAAGTTGCCGTCGTTTCAAATTTAAAGTTATTTCTTAAATGGTTTCAACATTTCTTGTAAAGTGAAAGTTCTTGTGATTTTGTTTACTCATTTAAGTCATGTAGACTAACTTATCTCCTAATTTCTATTCAAAAAGACATGTAATCAACACATGGTGACAACCTTTGATGAAGGTTTATTAATAGATATATTCTCTGTGACAAACTATTATATTAATGGGTCTCTGTGAAAACTGTTAAAATATGTTATAGATAATGCATATTTTAAGGTTTTTCTTGCCGTAGAACACACCGAGGGGTGTCATGATTGATCAAATGAAAGACCGACCGTAGGGAGGTCTTTCTTTGAGCAATCCTGACATCGCGAGGTGTGTTCTACGACAAGAAAAACCTTAAAATATGCATTATCTGACTTATATACCGTCAAAAAAATATTATTTTTTATAAAGATTTGCAAAATTTAGTATCCTATTTTACCGACAACACTAAAGTGGGATATTCCTTTCTAATGCGTTCATGTTTTAATACGCCCTACGGCTCATTTAGAATGTGAAATAAAACTCACTAATGAATCCAGATATAAACCTTTTAAAAAATATTATCCATACACAATAAAAAATATTACTGTAACTGCATGAAGTAACACACAAATGTATTGTTACCATCCGATAACGGTGTATGACAAATACAAGACACATTGTAAGTAATTAATTGTACCACTTAGTTTATGGAAAAGGGGGAGGGGTATTTTTTTTTCTATTTGTAATGTCAGTTTTATCGCGGAAAAGTGGTTATTTTTTTAACAATTTTAATTGAATCGAATGAAAAATTCAGAAAGATTGTCTTTTGAAAAGCAATACATTTTACCAACAGATAATCAGGATATAATTATATACCCTCCGCACCCGACCCTTTTATGAGTTACGTTAATGTTATTCAATAGAATATATTAAGATTATCTTATTAGTTGATCATTTGATATAGAGTAAAAGGTATACATAAATTTAAAAAAGTTAAGAACTGACACGAAGACGAATATAAATACATGTAGGGCAAAGTATGATTTCATATTCAGCGTTTATCGTCCTGAACATGCATGAAATATTTGCCCCTGGACGTTAGGCAAGCAACCAAAAATCAATCAACCTATTCAGTGTGACTCAATAAGACTTTCAAAATCTAACACACGAATATGTTAAATTTGGCTTTTTATTTATGAAAGTCTATATTAAAATTCATCTCACATATATGATAGTGTTTCTTTATTGTATCGATAAATTAACAAAACTTCACGTTATTTGTTTCTAAAATTAAAATGCGGACAATGAAGGTTTCTTTTATCTATCATCGATTGAACTTTAAAAAATAAATTTCCAAATCGGCAACAAAAAAATATCCGACGAATAAAATTTTGAAGTAAATTATAGATTGCATTTTTATCAAGGAAAATAATGACCTCACACAGGTCATTATTTTATGCCTTTGTGCATATTTAATTGAAACTTGGTATCGTTCGGATTGATTCTAAAAAAGAATGACCTGTCGTTCTGAAAGAAAAATAACTCCATATAGCCATTGTAGGTATATAAGGAAAAATAAAGGTTGGCAGGTAGGTGAAACTTGCATAAATGAAGAGATAAATGAAAAATGAACAGATTGATGCCCGATTTATATAATTCCAAGGCCCCCAATCGACACCAGAAGCGACGAAGCAGCGCATCTATTTAAGGTGGGCAAATATCCACTTTTTGATATGGGATAAGCTCTGACGTCCCATGGCCCCAGCTTGTCTGGCAAAACAGCCGTTTGACGTCAGAGTAATCTCGGACTGTAATAGCATGACCATCTTTGAACGAATTATGCTTATAGCACCAATGGTCACCGTTGTTATACATTAGATATAGGAAAATAGTAAAACCATTTCGAAAAATTTGAAAGATAATATTTCCTAGTGTTTCAAAATTTATATTGCAGTTATTCTTAAAAAGATATTCTAAAAAATAAATATAAATTATACCCTGACATCCACTAACAGTGCTTCGTGCACCTGCCTCAAGTACACAGCAAAGGCTTACCAAAAGCTTGGAGAGATACGTATACAAAATATCGTTTAAATAAGAGAGTTGATAAGGTGATATTTAACTGTCGAATAAATAAATAAAAAATAATCTAAAAGGCTTTGGTTAATAATTTTTAAAACACTAAAAGTAATGCATTGTTTTATCTATAATAGATAGTTTTGTTGTTGATATATGAACTTGTCCTAATGTTATTCCATAGAAGAAGAAGAAAGTATACCTCAGACTTATAGTTTTATGTTGAAGTACAGGGAATTAAACACCAGCATCCTCATTTTCATCATCATAGAAAAAGTCATAGTTTAACACCCCTGTTCAAAAATATATCATAATAAGACATTTTTGAAGCATAATTTTCGAAAACATAAATAGAGATTATAGATATAGACTATGTGTTGCTATCAACTTGGTGATTTTGATATTATAATCACACACTGAATATCTTTATCAAATTTAAATCATGTGTATGAAAACAAATATACAAGTCACAAAGGAAACGATACACAAGTTTGACCCCCAAATTATAATAAATTATAATTACTAGAAAATTCAATGAAAAACATGCATTGGTAAAGTAAATGCATATGATTGGGAGAATCTGATCAAATTGAGAAGTTATAGATACTGTCAAACTGACAAAAGTCGACACTTAATTTCGAAGAATAGAATAAAGAATTCAGATCTCTGCAAAGAAATTTGAAATTAAGAAGACCAGGCTTAACAAAATAGAGTTATAAATTTTAATATCGGATTTTGAATTTTGGGTGAAATTATGATTTTTGTTATGATAAAAAATCATAGAAATGAAATTCGCCTATTAGTCTTTAGTATCCTATTAGTAAACTATTTGAAAAATCCCTCATGTCAGCTATAAAGTAGTTATAAAACATTTCGTGTTGTCATAGTTTGTGTATATCGTCGCTGGGCTTCTAAAATGTTGTAAATTACAATTTTTTCAAGAAGAAAAATCTCACAAACAGGCTTTGAAAATTTTGGCAAAATGCATGCTTCCAAAATGTCGTATGTGAACTTAAACAATTTTGTAAATAGCAGTGAAATAAAAACTTTGACATTTCTGCATTATCCAAAAACTAAAATTTTTTTCACAGAAATAAAGAAATGTACAATTATTTTTTTCCCAAAGCCATTCTACAACGATTTTCAAGTTTTCATATAACATTTTGGAAGCAAACTTTACAAACAACTGACATTGGCAATTTTGTAGTTTGTCTTATTTCACACATTTTGATTGGTCTAACTGTATGCTATTTTGTAATACCAAAGATTCCCTTCCGCCCAGACCATTGGTGTCAAAAAGTATTTTTAGCCAAAAAAGTCATATACGACATTTTAAAAGCCCAGCAAAGATATGTATGTTTGATTTTGTTTTGTTTGAATGTTATATGTTTTACCTTTTTGGGTAGAAAGGTCTCGGTCTGTTGCCCAAATAAATGAAGTATATTGGAATAAAATTTTATTCAAGCTATCAACTGCAGAATCGTGTTTCTTTTGACAGTATAGTCAATGAACAATCTGTATCAAATCATTATATCAATACAATCTTGAACAGCCACATTTATTCAAAATTACATATATATATCCCTTTAAAGGGGCAACAGAAGTATATCGCTGTTCAAAAGTCATGAAGTCATAAATATTACCATTATATTGAAGTGAAAATGATTAATGGTGAAAATGTAGTATGCTCTAGCGCGCAAAGAGACCAAGCGCTTCTAGTTGTGCATACATAACCCATTATATGATTCCGAAATAGATTAAACATATTTCGAAGGCTTAGAACATAACTACAACCGTTTATAATGTAAATTGCAACTAGACGGTGGTGTATGGATGGGCACAACAAAGATATATGATTAATAATAATCGTATATAGGCAGATGTAGACATAGCTACTATGGTTCCAATGATAGTATGCTAGATGGATTCTGCACCATATTTGCAGATTAATGTGCGGGCATGGGCACATAGTGCATACTGAGTATAAATCATTCAAATAGATACGATATTCCTTAGTTTGTATTTCTTGTCGTTTCCTTGATAGAGGATTGCTTCTTACAAGGAAGCTATAAATCCAAAAGTTAAAATGGTGAAGTTGAAATCATCCCTTCGTGCATTTTACGGACGCCATCACAAGTTGGATGACCGTTACATAATATCCGTTTCACAGATGATATAGGATATGTTCCTAGTGTCTCAACTACTATCCCGTTCGATTTCCACGAATGTGACATACCGAATTAGACTATTTATAGGGTTTGTTATAACATAAGCAACATGACGGATGCCACATGAAGAGCAGGATCTGCATACCCTTCCGGAGCATTTGAGATCATCCCAAGTTTTTTGGTGGGGTTCGTATTGCTAAGAATCTAGTTTTCTATGTTGTGTCGTGTGTACTATTGTTTGTCTGTTTGTCTTTTTTTTTAACCATGGCGATGTCAATTTATTTTTGATATATGAGCTTGAATGTCCCTTTGGTATCTTTTGACCCTCTTTTGCATATTTTTCAAATGATAGCATTTGAGTTGGAATGTCTAGAATGTTCAAGAGAATATGTTATGGACTGTTCTTTTGTCTTTTCGTTAGTTTGTGATGTCTTTTTTTGATTTAATAAATATATTTTACGGTGTTGAAAAATCAGAAATCGACTAAGAAGACAAATTAAATAAGAAATACAAAAGCTATAAATAGTTTGAAATATTAAGAACTTGTCTCAAAGTTTTCTTGAAAAATTAACAATCTATTGATATCTATTCGTCATACTTGTATTTACCACACCAACTACTATATTTTGCACTATATCATGTTGTTTATTAATCTTGTTTAAAAGACTTTATCATCAAAACCAGTATGTTTGATTAACATTAATGGTTTATGTTATCCCGTTGAACACTTGCAGCACAATGCTCAGTCGGTTAATATATTACGTGTTTCAAATTTGAATTAAAATTCGAGATTCAACATCTGTAGTAAATAACCATATATTATTTATAAACCTCCCCCAACAGTAAAGATGAAAAGAGTCCTTTCGACAGTCCTTTAGTGCATATGGTATCTTATCAGTCCAGACACCATCTTATACTAGATGTATAGTATGGACTTATGTTCAAAGTACTTTCATGCTACAAACTAGACATAACTAGTGATTATGACGATATAATGTCTGATAAGTCATAATTGTGAGACTTTGGTCATAATATCCATCTGTCTCTAGATTTGGTTTTATCAGATCTATTTTTTTATTTTGTTTGATAATGCTCTGTATAGTATCATTGAAGGTCGAAGCTGTCCTGTTAGATATTTTATAACTGTTAAAATTTGGGGTTCGTGTTGCTTATTCTTTAATTGTCTAATGTTGTGTCATGTGTTCTATTGTTTGTCTGTTTGTCTTCTTTCATTTTCAGCCAGGCGTTGTCAGTTTATTTTCGATGTATGAGTTTGACTGTCCCTTTGGTATCTTTGGTCCCTCTCTTATGTGCATGTTTGAATGGTGATTTTAGATAGGACAGCTTGAAATTTTTGAGAACAGAGAAATTGCCATCATTACAAATTCAGCCTCAATAGATGCTTGAAAGTTGAGTTTCGTCTTTGTTTTTTCAATACACATTTCATTTTCATTGCATTTATGATAGATTTATAAAATGTGCCTTTGCAAATTAACAAAGTCTTGTAACATGGATGTCTTGAATACAAAAAGAAAAAGGCATGGCCATCATGATGCAACCACAGTCACTTGGGAATTATTAAAAGCAAATAATTTTAACATTTTATAATAATGGTGCCTTCGAAGCGCTGTTCTGAATTGACCTTCGTGCTTAGTACTCAAGCCAAATAGCTTAAAAGCCAATGATTTATAAATACTTGAAAAACTTTATGGCATACACGAATTGCTGAACCATTCTCAGGCCTACTTGATTGAGTAGTGAGAACCGTCTGAGCATGCCACCTTTCAAATAAAACAATGCCAAATAAAATAAAACATTTAAGGCATCTCGTTGGTGATTGACTGATTACAGGGCTAACTGTACCCTCATAGGCTGTATTTTTGACAGTTTTACCTATTATATGTGTTTTTGTTTAAGCATCGTTGTTAATATAATGGAAATTGATGCGACTGTCAAACAAGTAAGAGGTTTAGTTAGCTAAAAAAACAGGTTCAATCCACCAATTTCTACATAAGAAACTGCATGTACCAAGTCAGGAATATGACTGTTGTTCAGTAATTTTGTCATTTTACTTTTAAGGCTAACACATTAACCTAGTTGGTATGATACACCAACTTTTTTCTTTTTGATTTCTGAGACGAAAAGATGCGCGAAACCTATAAAACAACTTTTAGTTATTTAAATGACATATTTACATTTTTTTCTGGAAAGACATATTAATTTTGTTCTGCTTATTATTTTTTTCTTCTGCCGCCACATTTTTCTTATGGTGCTTTGTTGTCTCACAACTTTTTCGCTATGCCCGTGTCTGTTGTGACGTTTTTGATTTTAACGAACGCAACCTATGTATTAATTTACTGGTAAATTATTAAACCAGGGATATTAAATTATATTATAAATTACTGAAAACCTTTACTAAATTTTTCCATAGATATAAAGATTTGGTTTTGAAGTTTGGATGTACCTGTAGAAAACTTATTTCAAACGGGATAGCACATCCTCAATCTTAGTTACAATCTGTCGATACCTGAAACTTGGCATTGCACAAGGTCATGTTTTTCTCTGGCTGCTTATGATGTCTTTACACTAAATCCATTGGATGTTGGATGTGTACGGATTGATAGTTTAGTCTTAGATGCATGATTTTTCTATTAGTTGTTAGTGGCTTTGAACTAGCTCTCAGATAACTGCGAGTACTCTAAATCTGCTCATTGTGTCTTTTTGTGTCGGGATGTATAAGTACCCGGCCATGTCCACCTATATGTTTGTCCATCTGATGAGTTAAGCCTTTTTCAACTGATTTTTATAGTTCGTTTTTATGTTGTACTGTTATACCACTGTCCCAGGTTAGGGGGAGGGTTGGGATCCCGCTAACATGTTTAACCCCGCCACATTATTTATGTATGTGTTTGTCCCAAGTCAGGAGCCTGTATATTCAGTGGCTGTCGTTTGTTTATGTGTTACATATTTGTTTTTCGTTCATTTTTTTTTACATAAATAAGGCCGTTAGTTTTCTCGATTGAATTGTTTTACATTGTCTTATCGGGGCCTTTTATAGCTGACTATGCGGTATGGGCTTTGCTCATTGTTGAAGGCCGTACGGTGACCTATAGTTGTTAATGTCTGTGTCATTTTGGTCTTTTGTGGATAGTTGTCTCACTGGCAATCATACCACATCTTCTTTTTTATATCATAAATTTGGTTTAACCGGAAGTGGCTTATTATCTCCCTGGATTTATGAAAAAAGTTCCTCAGGTTACAAGAGCGCAATTATTTGTTTACATTTTACCGGCAAGTTTTTTACCCCAAGATGGTACTCAGAAAAGAATCCTATACGGCTTCTGATTGGATGATACAGGATTGGAATTACATTTAATCGAAAGCTTATCCAAATAGGTTTAAAAATTGCCGAAAATCATATTCACATTTTTACGAATTATAGAAAATATCTTCTATTTCTGCACGTCGGGGCAATTAAAAATATGCCTTTTTCATTAAGCGAAAAAAGTAGACGATCTTTTTCAACTGCATTTTAAGTCAATTTGAGCCGCATGACCCTATATACTTTTTTGGTTGTAATGCAACACTGGCATTTCTAGGAACAGGAACTGCTACCCGTTTTTCCCTAGTTTGTGTAGTCTTCGAGAAAAAAAATACGGAACACTAGTGGTACCCTATGGAAAATGCATTACGAATAATTGCGCTCTTGAAACCCTCAAAACATTGTATTTTTAAAAATCAGTGTGTGATAAGCTATTTTTAAGCCTGGGCCTATTGTTTTTATCAAAATTTTCTTATCTTAAGTTAATTTGAGTGGAAAGGCCTTCAATTGTTCTCTGAACAATTTGTTTTGAACTCTGTTTTTTGTAAAAATGATTGTATAGTGCATATTTACTGTACGCCTTTAAGTATGTTGTATTTCTGGAAAGGATATTAGATAAAAATAACAAAAAATAGCCACATTTACTTTTATTTTGATACTTTCCTATTAGTAAACAGATATGAGCAGTTTCCTTCCTCCCTTCATACAATCGAACAACTACCACAATAGATTTTACTCGTAAGTTAGTTTTCCTTATTACTTTATCTAATTTCATATTCTTAATTCATATGAAGTAAATAGCTAAGACAAAATCCGATATAAAAAAGTTATATAACTACATCAACTCGAATATCTTGTTGATGAAGTCACTAATCAAATACAAAATTATATACTACTATTTGTTTTATTTCAATGAATGTATGAACATTAAGCATGACACGAATATATACTATGCAATCATCGTATATGTAATTGGCAGAATAATGTATTGGCATTCAAGTAAAAATGCTTTTCAAGAAATCGTTGCTATTTGATTATAGATAAATATGACTGATTTTAAATCCGTAAACATGGGTTATAAGAAATATAAATATGTATGGGAAAGGAGTATGAGCCCTAATCAGTTTAAAGACTCGTCTTCTCAAAATGAGTTGTTAACTGGAAAAGCCATGTTTATAGAACCGAAAGTAAATAAAGAAAACCAGACGTCACGTGATTCAACTAATGCGTAGTTAGTCTATTCAGTTGGCGGGACAAGAAGCTTTAAGTGAGTAACAGTTTATATTTCTACAAAGAACTGTGTTTTGTTATTACTATGTATCCATTTTTTGGGAAAGTAAAAGTGTCATCATGCATTAAGGTTTAATTTGTATAATTGAAAAATCATTTTTTCTGAATTTAATATTTAACATTGTATTGTTTTTGGGAGAGTAAAAGTGTCATTATATATTAAGGTTTAAATTTGTATAATTGAAAATATTTTTTTCTAAATTTTATATTTAACATTGTATTGTTTTATGTTATGATTAACATTGTATTTTTCTTATGTTCACGTCAAACAGTTATGATGCATAGATATATTCTTTTCTTAATTAGTTAACTGTGAGCACTCTCAGATTTTTACTTTGCGACTGTTGTGATTTTTATGGTCGTTTTTTTTTTGTGTGCCTTGTATCGCATAGATGATTTAATCCTTTTTCATCTGATTTTTTTTTAATGTGTACGTTTACACGATTTCCCATTAAAAGGGAGTTTTTGGCATCCACAAACATGTTTAACCCCTTCACATTTTGTATCTGCCTGTCCCAAATCTTAATGTTAATTAATCGTTTTGTAGAGTTATACATTATTTTGTCATTTCATTCTTTGCCTTGCGCTATGGGGTTTGCTTATTATGGAAAGCTATAAAGAGATTTATAGGTATTAACTTCCATATCATTTGTATCGGGTGGAGAGTTGTCTCACTTGCAACATCTCCTTGTTATTATATGATTTGTTAATTTGCTCCGAAATAAGATCGGGTTATAAAGATAATATTATAATATATAAAATGTTCATTTTTTTTTTATTTATTTGTACTAAAATGATAAAATAATTTTTTTTCACTTTTAAGATTGGGATTAGCGTTTTGGTCCAAATAACATCAAAGTCTCCTTATTTGCTCTCTCATTTTGTACTATAATTAGATTTCTAATTTTGATTCTAATAATATAACACGATTGTGATCACTTCTCCTGGATAAGATAAATTTAAAGTAATGTAGGAACACGAAAAATGGTTGTGGTTACAAATATTATAGTCGTCATATGAAAGGAGTAGGTTCAATAAGACTCCTTTTTGGCCCCAAAATATAGCAGTTTTACAAAATTGTTAAAATGTAAACCTTTAGTTATTTATTGGACTGTAGAATGCTTCTGCTACATAAATATGGGCTGTTTTTGACAATACAATGCACATATATCCAGTACTAGCACCATTAAGTAATGCTAAATTACTGAAATCCTCATAATTCTAGCATTTTAGTTAAATTTAAGACGGTTTTCGTGTAAAACGAAAGTGGCCGCATCCGTGTTCATCCTCAACCTTTATATATGTTATGTATTATCATAAAATACAACTTACATTTCAATATTAAGGATGAACACGAATGCGGCCACTTTCGTTTTTACCAAAAACCATCTGAAAAGTGACATTTTTCGGCATAATCGGTAGATTTTTCATATTTCAGCTTGATTCGGATCGTTTTTAAACACCAAATCTGTTAAAATCATTCACATAAACTAATTAATTCAAATAAAATAGACACTTAAGTGTTTCAAAAGTGGTCAAAATCTTTCGTCAGATGAACCTGAAATTTGAGGCCAAAATCGGTCCTTACCGGACCTACTCCTTTTATAATTGATCGAAATCTGGAAAGTAACATATCAAAAGAATAAACGGTCATACGCAGGATATCACATTGTTTTGGTTTCAACCTCTACCTCTTTATAGTTTTATATCATAAGTAAGTATTAATCTTTTTTAATGAAACTTTTTTTACCGATCAGACTTTTTCGACATCTTTATCAACCTAGACAAATAATATTATATTTTGTCTGTTTTTGAAAATCTACACTTTTATATTGTTTGGTAAACAATTCACTAAGAAATACATCTATCAGTTTACTGAAGCAAAATAAATGATACAAAAAAGCATCTGCTATTATATATTTATAGTTGGCGGACAATTAAAACAATTGTCGTTTCCATTGTTCATACATCTATTTGTCCGTTTAAAAGTCACCAGTCTGTTCATTTTTCACATGGTCATCGAACACTCCTTCGTTTTGTTGAAGTGTTAGTGATAATATTATATTTTAGAACAATCCAAATCAATATATACTTTGTAGTAATTAGATCATACGACATACACCCATTTTTATAAACAGGTAGTTATATAGACTTTCTTTCATATGTAAATTCGAAACATAAATCAAACCCACAATTGTTATAAACAATTGTAAGAACACTCAAATCAACTTCTCGTAACATTTTGGAACTTTAAATTTTTAACAAAAATGTACCAAATGCAGATGCGAATTACAAAATGTACGTTTTCGGGTACTTGATATGCATAAAGATTTTACAACTTTATTTGATATTCGTTTTTGTTATCGAATGATTATTTGTCGATTTGATACTGTAAATTCAAAATTTTTAAAAGAACAGCCGTATTTGATATATTTCTTCACATTAAAAGTTCGTTAAAAGAATTGTATCGGGAAAGAACCAGTTTGTATATCACGAGTAGTATGAAATGAAAGGATGAAGTTTGTTTCAGTTGTCGAGACGGTCATCGTGCCGGACAAAATCAGGAATGTGTTTCATTATTTTATGTCAGTATGGAAGAGTTTACAGTTTGGGTTTGTAGTAGGTTTAAAAAATTAAGTAGCATTGTGCACATGAATACTGTATGTTGGTTTGAACAAAATAATTACAACATAAAACGAAATTATTGATTAAAATTATTCGGTTATCATAATCTTATGAAATCAGGTGTGTAGGCATGTATCTTAATGTTTATTTTCTCAATGGTTAAAAATTCGTACTCAAATATATTTTAAACTTGTTGAAATATTGTGACTTGTTTTTTTTTAATAAATCTGTGTTTTATGTACTACTTACTGTAATTTAGTATTTTTCTTCATACAATGTATTATTGAGGCACTATTTTAACCTTTTGAAATATCAAATGGTTAGTAATTTAGGGGTAGCAACATTCTACAACACCTAGAGTATTCATGAATTAATGAGTTGGTGTGTTAGGTGTAACAACTTTATACAACAATAAGAGTATATACGTATTAAATGGTATGTGAAACACCTTTAGATGTTTGGTTGGCTGTTTATTGTCCAATGAAAATTTAATGTGTATCTAGGATTAGAATATGTTAATAACGAACCCTACTTTAATACAATGATACGCGGGTCAAGATGTCTACGTGCTAGTTCACACAAGTTTAAACATTTGACCGTAACCGAAGATATTTTTTTTTAAACCAACCAGACCAGTCTTTGCTTTTATAATATGCAGCTTGCTAACAACAAAAAAAAACCCAAGCAGTTCAATATTTTGTTTAGTTGAATAGGTAAATATTAAAATTTGAAAACTTCTAGCGCAACTTATCTTTTTTTTATATTTAAATGCATGCCGTCAATAGAGTTTTATCCACATGACAGATACAATATTTCTTTTTCAGCTCAAGAAAATTGAAACCAACTTTAAATGATGGAGCAAGAAATGCAAGATATTATGGATCAAATTAATTTTTTAGAAATATCAAGTGCAGATTTGGTAGGTCAAAAGTGTAGTAAACTGATAGATAAAACGCATGTTTTAGATAACATATACAATGAATAATATTACAAAAATAACAATTTTGCGTTAACAAAATCATTTGGTATATACTGTTCAATTTTTTGAATGCTTTAGTTTGCTGTCTTACTCAACATATACCCTCACGATAATCAACAAAGAGTAAATCCTGGATAAGCATAGTCTGTTCTATGTTCCTTTGGAATTTCAACCAAAGATGAACAACTGGATCTTCAATCACTGTATTGGATACTTAAACTAAATAAGTGTCCTTACAAACAACGGTTTATTGCTGGGTCTTCCAAGTGCTCCACAAAAACTCTTTTTAAATTATTAAAATCTATTTTATAAGCAATCAAAGCCGGACATCAAAGGTATTCTGAAACTGTCAATTTTAGAGGTGGTATGAATCAGATGTGGATACTAAAAAAATCCAAAGATCTTTCAGAGTATATACAATCTAAGACCCTCTCATCTTGCCATAGTACTAAAACCTTTGACTTTTATATACTATACACAAGTATTCCCCATTCCAAATAAAAAAAAATGGAAATAGTTGGTATTACTTTGTTTCATTAAAAAGAATGGAAAACGTAGATACACGTTTTTTGTCTTTAGGAGGGGAAATCCTACTTTGTAAAGAATCACTCTTATTTAAAGCTAAAGTTCTTTGAAACTGACATTATCAAGATGCTTGATTTCTTGATTGACAAAATATTTGATACGTTTGGATGACGTATTTTTCAACAGACTATCGAAATACAAATAGGAACCAATTGTGCCCCTCTTCTTGCCTACATGTTTCTTTATTATTATCAGGCTGACGAATCCCTTCCAACTCAATATTTAAAATACTACCAATTTATGCAAACATATTATCTGAAAAGATTAGAAATAAAAATGACAAAATGAAAATGATGGTTATGAATTTAAATCAAATAAATTGACGAAAAATGAAATTGAATGTGTTTAAATTATATTCAGATAAATTAGTTTTCTAGAAATATAAAACCAAAAAAATATTAACCAAAGAGAATAAATAGCATAAGCACAGTTTGGCAAGGAATAAAAGTTAAATATAAATAATTTCCAAAATTTTAATCTGCTTCAAAACTGCAAATAACCTTTCTTAGATAAAAATACATGCATAACTTTTAGGAGGAACTCGAAAAAGCAAAAGAAAGTGGTAATGTCCAAACAATGAAAAGAATTTACCAAAAGCTAACGAGTGAGGATGGTTCTAAAGATAAAGGAAAGAAGAAGGTAACCAGGTAACCGCCTTCAATTTTGAGAAATGTACTTGCTACGTCACTTTTTGTGGTGTTGATACACTCGTGTGACGCACATTTTATTATTCGATTATGCTGTATTTTTTAATATTTTTTTTAATAGTTATCAAGTTCAAAATGAGGATCTTTCAAAAAATCATGATTTCATTACATTTTTGACAATCTTTCGGATATCCTCGTAATATACAAAAAGGATCTGAGAGTGTTTATAGAATCAAGAATGATGATTAAATACTGAAAAACTAACAAAGACAGATAGACAAAAAGAATAAAGTAAAATGCGCAAATAATATAACGAATAAAGAAAAAATACCTAAACCAATAATGCATACCAGAATGAGGGGTCTATTCTCCATGTGGTTCCTCTTCTTAATAACACTTTGTTATAACATGTGTTAGATTGTTTTGTAAATATACTGCTTTCAGAATCACTTCGGAAATCTTAACAAGTTTGGTAACCTTTACTTTCGTCATAGTGGTTACCTTGCACTTGTCCTTTGTTGCCAAGGAGTTATTGAATATCAGGTTCTCGACTTTGGACAGGCACATATAGAATGTGGAGGTGTTAAACATGTTTGTTTTTGTTGATGCCATCCCCTAACCTGCAACAGTAGTGTAAAAGCACAACATAAGAAAGGACTATGAAAATCAGTTCCATATTTACTCGATACGTCAGTATGAAGAATACAAAAACAATAACACTAAAACAATAGACACAAAGCACAGAGCACAGATCAGATATAAGAGTACTCGAAGTTATTGAAATCTATTGAAGTCCAACTTTGAAAGAATACAACACCTTCTGATTTACCGTCATCAAGAGCACTCATAACAAGACATGTTAGAGCCCCCCATGTATAAATACGTAACACCGAAAGAGTTAGCTTAATAGTATTGTTCATGGTTACGGGGATGGTAAGATACCATCAAAGTAGTTTAACTCCCGAAGGATTATAAATGTTTTTAAAGCTAGTTGAACACCTCACTTGTATTTAGGTCATCAATGATCTTCAACTTTGTATTCTACCTGGCCTTTTGATAAAAAAAATCCGAGCGACATTGATGAGTCTTTTGTAGACGAAACGCTCGTCTGACGTACAATATGTTAATCCTTGCATCAATGATGAGTTTATTGTATACATTTCCATCATATTGACAACAATATGTTAATAAAACAAATAGTATAAGTAAAAATGTCAACAATTGGCCAGGTTCAGCAGACAGAATATGTTATTCCGGGAAACGGTAATCAGTTTAATTTGTCATGTAACTTCCATCACCACGTGACCAAAATGTATCATCGTCACATCCAATACATGTTTGGCGAACGAATAAAATTGTTTTATCTTATACTGCAGAAAATATTAGGTAAATTAAAATCTAATAAGTGGATAATATTACCTTCAGTCGTACGGGAATAATGATTACATACTTCCAGAACATAAATGATTTCTATTCTCCCCCGAAGAATAGAGATTCTGAAAGTTCTTATAGCTTTCTGTTCAATAGCACAGGGATACTAGCATGACTTCTATCTGGTGAATGACGTCATAGATGGATGCGAAATTGACATTTCCGATGAAGGTTATAATTTTAGAAATAGGCTTTTGTGTTTTAAACATAATCACTATAAAAATAAACAGCTTTGTGATTAAAGAAAATTAAATTGACATGTAGACACTTTACAGACAAAGCACATAGGCAAAACTGAAACAGCATTCAAAAAAATTACCATTGCACAAAAACACTATGATTGACTGATATATGAAGACCTAGTCATGCCAACAGTATATCAATAAGTTAAAAAAAATGGCCTTATAAAACAGTTAAGGCTTAAACAAATATACATAGACAAATAAAAAAACCCATAACACATATTTAAGAGGATAAACAACGTCAGTATTTAGAATATGTACTTCAAGACCATCATGTATCATATTGAAGTTGATACATGATATTTATCAATAAGGACTCGGTATCTGTCGACGAACTTTTTTTTTTAAAACGACGAGACGTTCTTTGACTTTGCCCTGGTTCATCAACTTTCATGTTCAGATGCTGTCTGTGAAAAATATATCACTGTGAGACACAAATCTTAACCTCGTTAACTTGATTAATAGTTAGTTGAAGAATATCCCGTATCGAACTTTTATAATCGAAATGCATTCGGAGAAACAAAACTCCAAGTCTATAGAATAGAAAGCCCTACGTTGTTGTGACGTCAAAAATAAATTTAGATATATGAAATGAGCCAATTCTTGAGAGTATATGGTTTGCTTACATGAAGAAACATTTAAAATGTATGATACATCTAACTTTTCATTGAATTAGATTATGTTTGGAAGCGAGAAAAGAAGACAATTTATCTGAATGGTATTCACAGGTAAGTAAAAAATATTTTAAATTACATTGATTAAACATTGACTTTGAAATCCGTTTGAAACATAAAAAAACAGCTTTTCCTCCTATTGGTTTCAAACCCAAAGATAACGATACCTCACCGTCAACAATACATGCTTCGTTAGTAATATTGAAATACCTTATCCTCCTTTATGAAAAACCAACATTGTTATGATAAATGTAGTGTTGAAACATTTTGAAGAGTCTATTCAACGATAGTGGGGTGCATTTATGACAAATACTATTATTGAATCTTTGTAAAAGAGGGACGAACGATACCAAAGGGACAGTCAAACTCATAAATCTAAAACAAACTGACAACGCCATGGCTAAAAATGAAAAAGACAAACAAACAACAGCACACAGGACACAACATAGAAAACTAAAAAATAAACAACTGCGAATATCACAGTTATATTCAGTAAAACCAACGTTTTTGATGGAAATGCAACGAGCTCGAAAGTTGTCTATTGTTGTATACCATAGAATAAGCAACAGTTATCTCTCTGAAAAAATGGTAAAATATAAAATTAAGATTAGATTTATTATAATCGGAGTTTATTATGAAATCGTCATCTCACATTATTTTTGGTAGTTAATTATCTTTGAACACGGTATATGGCGTAACAATGGACATTCCATTCTAGTCAGCTTTTAAACAAAATAAAAGTCCTCATGGCTCTGAACGCAAGGATAATGGCTGTGAGATGGTAGCAAAAAGCTGACCAAAACAATAAAAGTTCATGTATTGTTTGCATTCACATATCATACGCAAACATCGTGTGAAGTGATGACGTTGCAACATTTCGATTTGATAGAATGTAATGTGCACTGTTAAGTCATAGACCGTTTGCAAAGATAATAAACTACGGTACCAAATAGAATGAGATGACAAGTTTATAATAAACTCCTATTATGAGTAATATAATTATGACTTCACTTGTTCTATATCAATTAAATAGCGTGGTTATATCTAATACCAAATCAAGTCTCTTTGATTATACCCATATCGCTCTACCAAAACAAAAATGATAATTCTTGCTTACAGTTGCTGTCGCATATGCATTAAACCAAACCTCAATTTCAAATAGACACATGCTGCAGTTTGTAATAAACTAAGTGTCATGAGAAGTATACTAATATATACAGAGACTAGGTACTAAACTATTATTTACAATATGGGAACTGGGAACTTATACAGCTGCATAGTAAAAACAAATAATGTTTTATCTCATCAGTTGAGTTCAAAACCTTATATTGCAAAAGTGAAAGTATTAAATGTGGAAAAGAAAAATCTACGATTGATGCGAAATAAAATTATTCAGTCATAAAGTAACGAAAGGACAGGATTAGACGTAGTGTCGACACATAATTAGGGTATGACCTGCATGCATTACCCGTTTATAATGAAAAAGGGAACCTATTTAAAACGACAAATTATGATCCATACTTCAGCTAAATCGGTTTGTATACTTTACATTGATACTGAATACTGATATAAAAAGTAAAACACAAAAATACTGAACTCGGAGGAAAATTCAATCGAAAAGTCCCTAATCACATGGCAAAATCAAAGACAAAACACATCAAACGAAGGGACAACAACTGTCATATTCCTGACTTAATACAGACATATGGGTACAGCAGTCCCTACAAATAGACATATCAATGTGTGCATTCTACTTCTCCAAAACATTCTAGTGAAGATACATTTGTAGGCAGCTCCTTAATCATTCACCAATATCTCAATATTTTGGTCGATTGACGTTTTAAGCAGTGTGCAAATATTATTGGTTAATTAAAATTAAGCAAATGTATCGGTTATTTAACATTATTAAAGACGCCTATACATAAATCTCTAATGTATTAATTCATCATTTACATTTTGCCCATAAAAGGTTTGCAGTATTAATGAAAATTACTGTATAAAATGGATGACGAGACCACGTAGAGAAAACTGAGTCGTGAATAAGAATTATTTTCTATCTTTTTAAACACTATTGATATATCTTTAAGAAAAAAGTCAAGAAAATTAAAACCTATTGTGAGATAAACAAAATATTCAAGTGGCATTAAATATATATTTGAAAAGGTCATCCAGAAATCTGAGATGATAGAGTACTATGATGTGAGTGGATGCTATATATTACGTCCATGGTCGTATTCCATCTGGGAAGCTATCAAATCTTTCTTTGATGGTGAAATAAAAAAGCTGGGTGTAGAAAATACGTATTTTCCCATGTTTGTTTCCCGTGCTGCTTTAGAGAAAGAAAAGACGCATATTGCAGATTTTGCACCTGAGGTAAATATCGATTATTGTATTTGTTATCATGTGTAATAAGTATAGATTTTTATGCCCCACCTACGATAGTAGAGGGGCATTATGTTTTCTGGTCTGTGCCTCCGTTCGTTCGTCCGTCCGTCTGTGCGTCCGTCTGTGCGTCCGTTCGCTTCAGGTTAAAGTTTTTGGTCAAGGTAGTTTTTGAAGAAGTTGAAGTCCAATCAACTTGACACTTAGTACACATGTTCCTTATGATATGATCTTTCTAATTTAAATGCCAAATTATAGTTTTGACCCAAATTTCGTGGTCCACTGAACATAGAAAATGATAGTGCGAAGTTCAGGTTAAAGTTTTTGGTCAAGGTAGTTTTTGATGAAGTTAAAGTTACATCAACTTGAAACTTAGTACACATGTTCCCTATGATATGATTTTTCTAATTTTAATTCCAAATTAAAGGTTTGACCCCAATTTTCACGGTCCACTGAACATAGAAAATGATAGTGCGAGTGGGGCATCCGTGTAATATGGACACATTCTTGTTATTTTATCATTTAAGAAATGAACTTTAACATCAACGTGCAAATTTCCCATTTTAATCATACTGCTTTCCAGATATTGGTCTTTGAAGCGGAAGACACTTTGTTTAGTAATTCAAATTAAGTGCCTTACACATGCTGAAATTGTATTTACTTTGTGTGTTTGCTTCGACATCATGCGGACTGATTATCTTCCTGATAGGTTGCGTGGGTAACAAAATGCGGAAAAACGGATATAGCAGAACCTATAGCAATTCGACCTACAAGTGAAACAGTCATGTACCCAGCCTATTCAAGATGGATAAAATCTCACAGAGATCTTCCATTAAAGCTAAACCAATGGTGTAACGTCGTTGTGAGTACATATTTGCATACCTTTATTAATAATACTAGTAATAAGTCATTAAAATGAGCTTTAAGCTTAAGAAACGAATGGGTCGTAGGGAATATGGTATATAAATGAAAAAAACATATCACTTTTGAAACTCTTCTTAAGAACCATTTAAGGTGGTATATGTTTCTTTCGTTATCTTGGATTAAAAAAATACCAGAGAACTTAAGGTTCAGATTTTCAATCAAATAAGTAAAAAAAATCTTTTGATATTTCCAAAGAATTGTCTAAACGCTATTTTCTCGTATTTTATTTTACAATTCTATCATTTATTTAACATAATGGTGTTTTTTTCCTGTATATTCTATACAGAATGTATCATTATGTCACTGCAGCGTCAGAAAAGGCGAGGTGACCTATCAATATTATAATATTTTTGAAAATATATCAATATATAGTACCAAATTCTATTATTTTAAATGTATACACCCATACCACCTTAATTAGACTTAAAGTGATACGGTGATAGAATAAGTAAGGATTTTGACAATAAACTTCAGTATTTCTTATGGCTCTTTTGTGTTCTAGTCAATGAATACTTACAAAATGTTATTGATTTTTTAAAGATGAATACACAAAATGATCATAATTTTTATCTTTACAAATCAGTAGAAATTTCCCGTTTAAAAATTGTAAAAAGCACTATAGATAATTTTTCCAGTTTAAGACAAGCTTGCTATCAGAGATCTTTGTTTTATCTTAAAAATGTTCTTTTTCATAGAATAGATTTGCTTAACTTATATTGAAATTTTGTAGAGATGGGAATTCAAGCACCCACAGCCATTTCTTCGTACGAGAGAATTTTTGTGGCAAGAAGGACATACTGCCTGGGCAAATAAAAAAGATGCTGAAGAAGAAGTAAAGCTAATTTCTATTTTAATAAACAAGATTTTAAATCTAGTATGAATAACAGTCAATTAAGAATTTAAAAAAAGACTCATTTCAACTGACTTAATCTTAATTGCAATTGCGTATTGTTTATTTTAACAAAGCACTATTTTGTCGTATTTTACATGTTATATGCAAGTTACTCGTTCAATTTACAAACATTTTATTAAATTATTTTCAATACCATGATCTTTTTAAGGTATATACCATTTTGGAGCTATATGCCAGAGTATATGAGGAACTTTTAGCAATACCAGTTGTTCGTGGCAGAAAAACTGCAAAAGAAACATTCGCCGGAGCAGACTTCACTACAACGGTCGAGTCGTATATTTCAGCTAGTGGGAGAGGGATCCAGGTTTTTTTTTCATTTCGAACTTTCTGTTTTCATCTTCTGGTCGCTTTTGAGAAATATTCAATCACTGACATTCATTTATTTTTTCATATTAATAGTCATGATGTGCCTTAGAAAAGGGAAGAATAAGTAAAGATTATTCATGCACCACTGAAGTATATAAACTAGTCAAAACATTTACTAAATTTTATCATCGGTATAAGGATATCATTCGTAAATGTAGCTCAACTTGCAGACTTCTTATACTTCTTCTGCTGTTGTCTGCTCTGTGGTCGGGTTGTTGTCTCTTTGGCACATTCCCCATTTCCATTCTCAATTTTATCTTCTTCAATAATTAGAAGAAAAAAATTAAAATAATTTATATTTTGTTAAATCATAAATCTGCTTACAGGGTGCAACCTCACATCATCTTGGTCAGAATTTTTCTAAAATGTTTGAGATTGTCTATGAAAATCCTGAAACTCAGGAAAAAGAATTCGTCTATCAGAACTCTTGGGGTTTAACTACCCGTACCATCGGTGTTATGTGTATGGTTCATGGTGACAATAAAGGATTAGTACTGCCACCTAAAGTTGCTAGTGTTCAGGTATAGTAGATAAATTCAAAGTTTTTTTTTAAATTTTGCTCTTCGGAGAGGGAAAGTACCTTGCCATATAAATTAATGCGTGCATTAAAAATGTTGTTAGCTGCAGGATAACCTTGTATGGTCATGTATTAATGTTTATTTTAAAATGTAAACGTAAACAATTTTGACACCCTTTTCTTTAGAACATCCTCATTTCACTTATATTGAAATAATGTTAAGTTACTCGAACTCGCTGTTTAGCGACAACTAGTTGTCTTCCTTTTTTTGTGATAAAGGTGTCTAAAGTTCTGATTATACCATTCTATTTAAGGTTATAATAATACCCTGTGGAATAACAGCTAATTCAA
The DNA here is from genome assembly GCF_965363235.1 of Mytilus galloprovincialis. Taxonomy (NCBI): domain Eukaryota; kingdom Metazoa; phylum Mollusca; class Bivalvia; order Mytilida; family Mytilidae; genus Mytilus; species Mytilus galloprovincialis. The sequence continues at coordinate 54,207,147 of NC_134850.1, forward strand.
CAAGAGGAGATAATGACAATTTGATCAGCAGATGTGAAATTTTAAAGTCGCAGCTTAATAGCATTGGAATTAAAACTAAAGTCGACTTGAGAGATAACTATTCTCCAGGATGGAAGTTTAACCATTGGGAACTAAAGGTGAATAAATATATAGAATAACCATACATTGTATCGAAATATCAATGTTATTTGTACAAGGCTTAGAAGCAGGTAGAAAGCGAGGCTGTGCCGAGCATTTCTACCTGATTTCGAGCCGAGTACAAATAACATTGATATTTCGAGACAATGTATGGTTATTCTTTATATACTGCAACTCTTATTTCTGCTCTAAATGAAGGATTTTGGGTAAAAACATCATTTCTTAATTTGGACCGGACGACGTTAAATTCAAATAGCACAAATGCAGTATATATAGTATATTATCCTATCTGATCACTTTGAGGTATAGTATATTCAAGGACAGTAGTGTCATAATTTTTAGTGTTTTTTTCACGATTCGTCGATTATGTCGATAAGTTGTATAAAAAAATATATAAACATGTTTCTCGTCTTTTATATAAATTAGACTGTTGGTTTACCTGTTTTTATTATTTTACAGATGTCTTTTTCGTGTCCTTTATAGCTTGCTGTTCACCAAGCCTCAGTGTTGAAGGCCGTTCTTTGATCTATAATTACTGTTTACATTTAATACAGTGTGACTTTAATAAGTAGTTGTCTCCTGAGCACTCATATCACATCTTTTTATTTGTAATGACACACATCTACACACTTAGTTTTTAAAGCTTACTTTTAGTAGTGTTTTTTTGTGGTGACTTTCTCATTTCGAATAGGGGTATTGTTTTAAAAGTTGTATCAATTGACTCAACATATGATAGCTGAATTATGATAGATATTCGTGTTAATGTGTAAACCGCATAGTTTCAAAGCATAACAAAACAGGTTGGTAATAACAGTAGTATCTTTTTACTAGCATAAACTGTTTGCAAATAAATTTTGGAGTATATAAGATAGTGAAATTTGTCAATAAAATTCACATAGTTCATATTCAGATACCTTTCATAGAGAATTGCCATATAGAACCTTTTCTATACATAATAGGTCATTCATTATTGGAAATTCACTGTGTAATTATGAAATAAATGGGCAATTTACAGTCTTCTGGTTCTTCTGTTGTAATCCCTAATTCCTTTAATAGACAAAATTAGTATGTAGGCTAGGGGTGTTTTACGTAAATTTCATCTTATTGGTTAGTCTTTTTTTCAAACAGGGAGTTCCAATTCGTATTGAACTTGGACCACGTGATGTGAAGAATAACCAAGTTGTAGCAGTTAGACGAGATACCGGGGATAAAATCATTATTCCAAACGAAAAAGTTTGTTTGGAAACAGGTGATTTATTAAAGCAGATACAAAGCGACCTATTCCTGAGGTAAATGTCCATTAAAAGACAGAAAAATAAAGTTGTGTCTTGACGCGCTTTTTGAACGTTCATAGTGAAGGTCAATCTAAAAAAGATGCTCCCAATGCACAAGATTTACATAGATGTCAATATATATATAATTAAGTTCTTTTTTATTTGCATATTAAGAAAATTAAAACTTTTAAATTTTGCGTACAGGAACTATGAAAGTTGAGTGAGGCAGTCATAAAATGGTGGTCCTATCTGGAAAACGTTTAAAGCTACATTAATCTTATTGCAGGGTCCGCTAACCCTTCCAGAGCACATGTAATCACCCAAATTTTCGTTTGAGTTCCTGTTGCTAATTTCATATGGTTTTTTTTACATTGCGTTGTCATTTTATTTTCTACTTGTGTGATTGAATGTCCATTTAGCATCTTCCGCCTCTCATTTATTTCTAAACATTTGATTATTGATTTGCAGGGCCAAATCTGAAATGGACAATCACACGGCTGTGTCACATGATTGGGGAGATTTTTGTCTTAAGTTAGACCAGCGAAAAATAATACAAGCTCCGTTCTGTGGACGCGTTGAGTGTGAAGAAAGTATTAAGAAAGATAGTGCAAGGTAAATTAAATCATAGAAAACATTCTAAGAACAACTTGATGAAGAACATTTCAATCTTTTTTTATTAATCAAATTGTTTCAGTAGAAACAATTCTTCGTTTATATAAATTGTCAAACACAATTGTTAACTGGAATACTCCGAAATCGAAAGCTAATTCAAACACAATTGTTTACTGGAATACTCCGAAATCGAAAGCTAATTCAAACACAATTGTTAACTGGAATACTCCGAAATCAAAAGCTAATTCAAACACAATTGTTAACTGGAATACTCAGAAATCGAAAACTAATTCAAACACAATTGTTTACTGGAATACTCCGAAATCGAAAGCTAATTCAAACACAATTGTTTACTGGAATACTCCGAAATCGAAAGCTAATTCAAACACAATTGTTAACTGGAATACTCCGAAATCAAAAGCTAATTCAAACACAATTGTTTACTGGAATACTCCGAAATCGAAAGCTAATTCAAACACAATTGTTTACTGGAATACTCCGAAATCGAAAGCTAATTCAAACACAATTGTTAACTGGAATACTCCGAAATCAAAAGCTAATTCAAACACAATTGTTTACTGGAATACTCCGAAATCGAAAGCTAATTCAAACACAATTGTTTACTGGAATACTCCGAAATCGAAAGCTAATTCAAACACAATTGTTTACTGGAATACTCCGAAATCGAAAGCTAATTCAAACACAATTGTTAACTGGAATACTCCGAAATCGAAAACTAATTCAAACACAATTGTTAACTGGAATACTCCGAAATCGAAAGCTAATTCAAACACAATTGTTTACTGGAATACTCCGAAATCGAAAACTGATTCAACAAATGAAAAGCTTATAAACCACAAAGAACATGAGAGTATATATATCCTTCCTACGGGGCGCCGAATGGGACTCTTGTGGTTTTGTACTCAAAATTCAATTTTGTACGGACAAAAGTGACTTTTGTTCAACAAAAATGAATTCAATTTAACAAAATTTGTATCATACTACAAATTTAAATTTTTTTCATACAAAATTATCTATCAGCGGACAAAAGTCACTTTTGTCATGACAAAATTCATTTTTGTTACACAGACTTGACTTTTGTTACCTAATTTGAAAATTGGGCGACAAAAGTCAATTTTGTATTCAAATTAGTTTAGTTTGGTTTCTGTGAACTTATTTGCATACAAAATCGACTTTTGTTACACAAACTTGACTTTTGTGAGACAAAATTGACAAAATTGACTTTTGTCTCAACAAAATTGACAAAATTGACTTTTGTCTCAACAAAATTGACAAAATTGACTTTTGTGAGACAAAATTGACCAATGTGAGACAAAAATGACTTTTGTCTCAACAATATTGACAAAATCGAATTTTGTCTCAACAAAATTGACAAAATTGAATTTCGTCTCAACAAAATTGATTTTTGTCTCACGAAAGTCAATTTTGTCTCACGAAAGTCAATTTTGTCTCATAAAAGTCAATTTTGTTGTCACAAAAATGAATTTTGTCGTCACAAAATTGACTTTTGTCTCAACAAAATTGACTTTTGTCTCAACAAAATTAACAAAATTGACTTTTGTCTCAACAAAATTGACAAAATTGATTTTTGTCTCAACAAAATTGACAAAATTGACTTTTGTCTCAACAAAATTAACAAAATTTACTTTTGTCTCAACAAAATTGACAAAATTGAATTTTGTCTCACAAAATTGAGTTTTGTCTCACAAAAGTCAATTTTGTCTCACAAAAGTTAATTTTGTCTCACAAAAGTTAATTTTGTCTCACAAAGGTCAATTTTGTCTCACAAAAGTCACAAAATTGAATCTTACCTCACACAATTGACTTTTGTGATTTAATTTCCATATCAGGTAACAAAAGTCAATTTTGCATACCTTTTTGACAACATTGACTTTTGTCATGACAAAAATGAATTTTGTCTACAAAAATGAATTTTGTAATGACAAAATCGAATTTTGTCTACAAAAATGAATTTTGTCATCACAAAATTGAAGTTTTCATAAAACAAGTCTGTATCACATAGTTTTGTAAGACAAAAATGATTTTGTTATGACAGAATTGAATTTTGAACAAAATCACAAGAGTCCCATTCGGCGCCCCGTACTTCCAATAACTTGCTTTTTTTTTATATTTGAAATGCAAATATAAAATTCAACGATGACATTTTCCTCCAAGTTTTCAAACAAAGGCCATGTAAACAAAGGGAACTAAGATATGAAGGAAAACTCTTCAAGCAATCTTAAGCAGATTTTTTATATTTTAGAAATGAATGTAACCGTTTATTTTTTTTTACAGAGACAATGTTGCAGAAGAAAGTCAACCAGCTATGGGCGCCAAAGGATTGTGTATCCCCTTCAAGCAACCAAAACAACTAAAGCCAGATACAAAGTGTATTCATCCGAATTGTTTAGAAATTGGAAAGCATTATACGCTTTTTGGGAGAAGTTACTGATAAACAGTTAAACTGTACTAGTATTAATTAAAGATTCTCCCTGTCCGGGTTGGTTAACGGAAATCATAACAGTGTTGAATTATGAAGTGTTCATAAATATATTGATAATTATCTTTTGTGTACTTTAAGGCAGTATCAATGTATTAACATTCTGTGATTGCAAATGATCATTTCATAGAATTTTACATAAAACCTAGTCAGTTTTTGATATTTGTTTTGTATTATGATTTTTTTAAAATTTTTTATGATTGTAATATTGTTTCAGAGAATCTTGTCATCTGTTTAATGAATTATAGAATTTGGGTTGTGCAGGGATATGACTAAGATAAGTCAAGTTTACAAGCAATAAAACGACTTTCCATTTTATTTTTTTTATCTTTATATACTAATTTTATAAGACATAGCTCCTCGTTAAGGTTATTCAAGATGGGTGGTAAAACTAAAATGGGTTGGCAGTATTGCTCACAAATTTATTACTACTGAAATCAAATTTAAATATTAAAGCACATATACATGATATAGATTCATAGATAGAAATATATAGTAATTAAATAACGCATACATTTTTGTATATTCATAGATATATGAAGTTTTCGTAAGATCATCTTTTTTGTAACCTTCAGATAAATTTATCAATTCATACATAGATGAATATATGATCATTAGATACAGTGTTCTACTAACTTAGCTTATGTATCATGGGATACAGAGATCCATAAAGTGTACGTTATCAAAACAAGTTGCTTTCTTTAAAAAAAGAAAAGCAATACATGAACCTAAGACCGCTGACTGCCGGGTCACCAAAAGATTGTTGCTGAATTTGTGTTTGCTTTTGAATTGAAATAATTGACTGTGAAAAGAAGAAGCCAGTTGAAAGTATATATTTACAGCTTCTATTTGAATAGCTATTTTAAAGCTCGACTATTATATTTATCACTTGGGAATGCACATATTTTTTTTTTCTCGATTATAACCCTTTGGCAATCCTACTAACCAAATGACTTATGCAAATTGCACAAACCTATCGCAATATTTTATGCACTCAGTTTGCTTTATAATCTGGAATTCAGGATGCATTTATTTTATCTATCATATCCGACTCGTATTTGAAGCTGTCTTTACTCATGTTAGATGTTGTATGCGGTGAAACCTGTGGCATGCAATTGATTGGGACCTCTTATGAAGAGACTTATTTTGGTCTCATAAAACATCTCAAACTTTAAGGATTTCCTGATTTTACTTAAATCAATTCAAACATTCTACAGGGAAACTTAGTTTTGCCGAAGAATTTCTTAATTCAGAAGTTTATAAACCTGTGCACACTTTAAAAAAAAATATAAAAAAAGGTATGTAGATATAAAAAGATACCAGAATTAAAATGGTGTACGCCAGACACGAGTTAAGTCTACAAAAAAAGCATCAGTGACGCTCGAATGAAAAAAGTTAAAAGGCTAAATACATTACAAAGTTAAGGAATCTATTCCTTGGGTAGACAATCCTTAGCTTTTCGAAAAGGTCAAAGTTTATAATAGGACAGTGACTCAAAAAAGAAACAAAAGAGAAACAACTCGAGGTTAGAATACCGTTAGTAATGATCGTGCTTGAAAGTCATATGTAAAGCTCTTTCTGCCGTGTCCTGAATTTAGATAACAAAAACGAAAATAAGCTTTCACGAGTGAATTTAATAGTATTGCATGCAAGTAGTATTTTAGCACACGAAATAGTAAATAGAAAGCTCAGGAAAAGAATACACATTTGCGTCATCACATATCTTAATCTAATAGTTGAATTCGAATGTCAAACGGCCTACACTAAATGTTTTGACTCAGGATTCATTGACATTTTATCCGGAATTTGTGAGAACGCAAACCGATAGTGTGCTTTTGAAATGTGATCTATAATGTGAATGAATCAAGACGTGTAGGATAGTTGGTCAACACAATGAATACAATTTTCAAAACCGTACCATAGTACAAATATGTAGATGCTATAAGGTTAAACTATTAAAACAAACAAACAAAAATTGAATTAAAATTTATAATAAACTAACGTTCCGGTCAGTAATTTTTTTTTCAAATTCTTTTGAATATATATAATATCAATAAACACGAACGTCAAGTATTTACGGATGGACATTTTATTTATCGAATGAATCTACTTTTAAATTCTAACATTCCACTATGTGAATATATTACTATACAAAATATAAGCAAAGACTTCTAAAGCCATACTAAAACAGTATAAAATAATCAACATTATGGTTGTAATTAAATTTTATTGTGATTATTGTAAATTATTTTTGCGGTTGTTGTGAGCTGCAAGGATTTAAAATCATGCTTTATGAATTGAAAACACACAAGTATTTTTGTTCACGACCGTTTAAAATTTAAATATTTAATAAATTTATTTTACTTTCCGTTTTATGGATATATTATAATACAAAAAAATAAATAATAATTACTCATAAAACCCGGCTAAATACTAAAATGGTATGAAATAATTAACGTAGAAATATAATGATTATTGTTTATAAACATTTTTTGTAGGATGCAAGAATTTATTTGGATTTAATTTTTATGTTTCCTTTACAAATGAATATTTAAAAATATCAAAGCAGAGTATCTTGTCATATAAAATACTTATTTCTTAATTGAAACTCTGAAAATATTCTGATTTCAATCATTGTTAGTTTCTTCAGAAACATAAATAAAGTATTATATATTTTTTATATATTTCTTTGATTCCGATTGAATTAAATTCTTTTGATAAGAATATTATCTTTCTGTTTTCCGATCTAAAATTAACATTTTAAACAGAATGTTCTATCCCGTAAGTCTATGGTGAAATACACAGTATCCCGTGGTTAAATCTTCAAACATAATTTGTTTACATGTTATCGAGACAACAGACAATACCACGTTATAATAATTGACCCAGATACATACAGTGTACAGTGGTCGTTTTAAAACAAATATAATTGTGTCGTCAAGGGCCATCAAGGGACCATATCAAAGACGTAGATAACAACCTGTGAAGACCTGTATAGATGACCGAAAACTTTCGAGACGTTCCGAGAATTTTATTCTGACTTCCGGCCGAGAGATATCGAGTGGCCCATAGACACATCCAAAACTCGCCAATATATAAGCATGAACCCCTCAGGGGGTTTATGCAAAAAAAATATCAACTATCATCTATTATAGTTTACAACTTGTAGCAAAGTTACCACAACCAAGATCATGTTGTTTTAGATCTTATAAAACAGAGGTCCATAAAATGTGCGTTTATTTACCAATAAAATATAGAACATCTGTAAGTATTGTTTATAACAAACGGAGCGAAGTTGCCATATATTAATCCGGTATAGCCAAATGAAATTGTACCAATAAGCTGCGTCAGATTTACCGCCACAAAAGTAAGGGGGTGAAGCTGCGATAAACTCTGGGTCAATGCATGCTATTTACATGTTTAATTTATGCATATGTATATACAATTCAACTGGATATATTGCGACACCTGCACACATAAACATTCCTAGTGCACCTTGCAAAGCATTTAGCAATATGTCACGCCCAAAATCTGTCTAACGAACACAATATTCCTTTAAAAATATATTAAAAGGGATTATATATATTATCCCAAATTCTTAATCACAAATGACGATATTGAATGATTGATCAGAACTCTGAGTAACGTCAAATTGTCCTCAATAATATCTGTGGCCAAATAGTTGTAGTGTATGGTAAAAAAAAATACATGTAACCTTTTCGATGCTTTTTTTATTACGTTTCTTAAATAGTCTACTTTTGGTCTTCCTTCATTCATTACCATATATGTACGACTACATATTTGGGGAGGTCTTCACATTTCAGGATTTTTAATGCCCACGTTGTAGCTTTAAGTTTGACCCTTAAGGATGTACTTAGGTGAGGTTAGGTAAAAATTAAGAAATTAAGAAATTAAAATTGATACTATAAGCTGGTAGAGCATCAATTAAGGATAAAGATAAGCTAAACAGATAGATAGGTCATTTTCGAGATATTTGAGATTTAAAATATGGCGGGAAAAGGCTGACTCGGACTTTTACCTTATATATACATTGGTATTATTTGGGTCTCAAAACAAAAGAAAGAAAATCAAGAATCTTCTAAAATTTTGGTAAATGACCTTTCATGAGCTATTTTAAAAGTCTTATATGAAAAAATAAATGGGTGTTATGGGGCAAAATATTTTACATTGTATTGTATGGAAAAACACCATATAGTCCGAACATTAAAAAATTTTGACACAAATTCCAAAACCTCACCCAAGTACATCCTTAACCGTCCCACTTGTCCTTGCCTCCCAAAATTGGTTTCCATTCTGTAACTTTAGTTTGCTTCAACCACATAATTACCACAAGCATTAGCCTTTCAAAAAGGGCTATTCGACTCTTAGCTGATGAAAATGGAAAATGCTCTCGCTTTGTAGATTAATTCATTTACTAGAATAGCCACATGCATCAATCAAAATTTTTTACCACACACGTGATGTCACACGTTATGAAGTAGTATATATATATATCGTTTAACGTTGTTGTTTACGAAACTCCAGAAGGTTCGACTATAATTAATAGAAAAAAAGTTACCTGTGTATATGGAACGCCATAGCTGTCTTATGTGTCTTTTTTTTTATTATAATAAGGTGGGTTTCTATTATACGAAGGTGCTTTTCTATTATACGAAGGTGCTTTCCTGTTATACGAAGGTGTTTTTTTATTATACGAAAGTGGTTTTCTATTATACGTTGGTGGTTTTCTATTATACGAAGGAGGTTTTCTATTATACGAAGGTGGTTTTCTATTATACGATGGTGGTTTTCTATTATACGATGGTGGTTTTCTATTATACGAAGGTGGTTTTCTATTATACGATGGTGGTTTTCTATTATACGAAGGTGGTTTTCTAGTATACGATGGTGGTTTTCTAGTATACGATGGTGGTTTTCTATTATACGAAGGTGGTTTTCTATTATACGAAGGAGGTTTTCTATTATACGATGGTGGTTTTCTATTATACGAAGGTGGTTTTCTATTATACGAAGGTGCTTTTCTATTATACGAAGGTGGTTTTTTAATTATACGAAGGTGGTTTTCTATTATACGTTGGTGGTTTCCTATTATACGAAGGAGGTTTTCTATAATACGAAGGTGGTTTTCTATTATACGATGGTGGTTTTCTATTATACGAAGGTGGTTTTCTATTATACGATGGTGGTTTTCTATTATACGAAGGTGCTTTTCTATTATGTGGATGAGCTTTTCTATTATGTTGGTGTGGTTCCCGTGATTAACCGGAAGTGTGGCGTGTCACATGATTTGAAAACAGGGACGGGTCAATTGCTAATAAGATATGGAAAAATCTTAAATCAAGAAAATCAATTAAGTCTGTAAAAGTTTTTATGGAACAATTTTGACACAATCCAATCTTTCATTTGCGCCACAAGGTTATATTTCATTTGCGCCATTTTACAGGTAACATATAACAAAGAAATTTGAAATATTCATTGCTACATCGTGAATAAGATGAGTTTCTTTAAGTATCCCTCCAGGTGTAACTAATTTAAAAAAGTTCATACTTATTGTTTGATATAAAACAGCGAGTTTCATTATGGTTACGATGACTAATTTCGGTGGAATATATTTTTTTATGCAATCAAAAACTTTGTTTTAGAATTATTACTAAAAGTCTCTTTTGAATTAAATTATTTTTTCTATACTATTTACCTGTATTTTCCTGTATCATGGCCGCTAATGAAATGTTTTTTTTTGTTTGCGCAAATGAAAGACGTTTTGGAGCAAAGGAAATGCCAATTGGCCCAAAAGCAAAGCACCGCTTGAACATGTTTGAATAAGTGATAAACATTTTCACATATTAGGCCATGAACATTTAGTTAAATAATCTAATTTTGACACTTGTCGTAATTACCAATTAAGCCAAATAACATGTCATTTGAGTTTTCACACAAGAGATCATATACATTTAATAATTAACTTGACTTATACAATCAGTTTTAACAATTCAGTTAATATTTTCATAAAATATCATTTTAACAATTATTCCTCATAAAGATATATTAATTTCAAAATATTATTAGATATAAGAAATGTTTTACACTTATGTCAATCAGCTCATTATTGTTCGTGGCAAAATCCGTCCTGTCAATTTTTTTTGTTACAAAACATTTTTTTTTCTATGAAGTTTTAGTTTCATTAAAAAATATTGTATAACAATAGCTACATTAATACTTTTTGTCGTTCATTTCAACTATTTTTGCTTAAAAATATTGTTTAACTTTTTTTGTTAGATTTTCAAAAAATATAGTTATGTATCTCTAAGGTCTTCAAATATTGAAATAATCTATCAAATAACAAAAAGTTCTGACTATTTATATCTCATCCGGTCAATATATCCTGTCCCAATCCGGGCAATCGTCCTGTCGTTAGTGCAACCCGGATATATCGCCGAAAACAATGCAGGGTCAACAGGTGGACGAATTCCGATATATTGATAAATTCACTTATCAATTATCATTTATTGATTGTTTTATTTCAAATAAAATAGTCCATAAAAACTTTTAAAGACTTAATTGATTTTTTTGATTTAAGATTTTTCCATATCTTATTAGCAATTGACAAGACAAGACAAGACAAGACAATTTATTACAACTTAGGCACACGTATGGTGCTACAAGAGGATAACAATTATACATTAAAAATTACATACATACTTATACATTTACAAGAAAGTCACACAATAGATTAATAATTGATATCATACAATAAAACTGAAATATATTTGGTTGATTTGTTTGCAAAATTCTTAATTGCAACGTGGTTAGAAATTATTGTAACATGCTATGAATTATGAAAATATTTTTTCAATATGTCTTAGAAACATGCACACTTTTGTTAGCACTGGCACGTTACAGTGTGATAATAGACCAATAAATTTCAATTGGGAAGGATTTTTTATGTAATATGTAGGTATATACCTTTCTCTGAAAGACATAATTTGTTTATTGGAACATACAAAAAAATAATGACATTCGTCACCAATGGTATTTGAATCGCAGTGACAGCATATACGATTTTCTCTTAGTGTATTTTTCCACCGACCAACTTCTATAGGGATTTTGATGTTTGAACATCTAAATTTACTGTAGATGTATCGATCTGCCACTTTAAGATTGAGTAAATATGGCTCTAAACAAAACATTGTTTTGTATGAAGCATAAAACACACCTCTAGATGAGTTTGTCATATCAGCAGATAGGCTCTGTCCGAATTGGTCAACCAATCTCTGTTTTATTTCTTTTTTAATATCCGAACTTTTGATATCACCCTGTGCATTCCAGACAAAAGAAAATCCTGTATCATCTAAAATTTGTTTCAAGGAAGATAACCATTTAAATGAGTATTGGCCTGAGTTATGTAAGTTATACATTAACTGATACAAGATCCCAGATAATTTGTTACTACTGCTTTGCACTAGCCTTGACCAAAAGCATAGTAATTTAGTTTTGATATTAAGTTTTAATGGAAATCTGCCAGTTTCCCCATAGACCATATAGTTTGGTGTTGTTGATCTAACATTCAGGACTCTTTTTAGGAAACTCAAGTGCACCTTTTCAATCATGTCAACATTTTCATGACCCCAGATTTCCGACCCATAAAGCAAAATTGGAGCGACCATACAATCAAATAGTCGAAACGGCAGATCTGAAGGGATGTTTACATTTCTTAACTTATAGTATAATGCATACAGTGCTTTTTGTGATTGTTCAACAAGTTTTTTCTTTGATAAATTAAAATTACAATTGTATCTTATTAATAATCCCAGGTAATTATAACTGTCGGTGAGCTGTAACTCCTCGCCCCTTAGCATGAATCTCATATTTCTTTTACGTTTCGCCTTCTCAAACACCATTACTTTTGTCTTATCAATGTTTAAATTTAGTTTCCAGTCAGTACAGTATTCATCAAACTTGTTTAACATTATTTGTAAGTCGTTAGCTGATTCTGCCAATAATATTGTATCATCAGCATATAATAACAAGAAAATTCGAATATAAATGCCTAGTTCATTTAGACAGTATTCATTTACCTTTTCTAAACCTGTTATATCATGCTGAATAAAATAGTTTTCAAGATCATTAAGGAAAAGAGAAAAAAGAAAGGGTGATAAGTTTTCACCTTGCCTAACTCCAACTTCGCACGGAAAGAAATTTGAACAACTCGAGTTATGTCTTACACATGATTTAACATTAGAATAGAGGTTATAAATAGACTTAAATATTTTGCCGGTTATGTTACTAAAAATAAGCTTTTGCCACAGTCCTACCCTCCATACAGTATCAAAGGCTTTCTTGAAATCTACAAATGTACAGAATAAACGTTTTCCAGAGAGTAAATAAAGTTGAATCAAACAGTATAAACTAAATATATTATCAAGTGTGGAGTACCCTTTCCTAAATCCCGCTTGGCATTTTGAGAGTAACTCTACTTCTTGTGCAAACTTGTCTAGTCTGTTATTTAGTATAGCTGTAAATACTTTACCTAAACATGATACCAGTTTAATACCTCGATACGAGTCTGGATCGTTAAGAGCTCCCTTATTCTTATAAATGGAATTAATTATTCCCATTGACCAGATTTCGGGTATATTCCCTGTGTCGAATACAAAATTGAACAATTTTACATAAAGAGGTAAACATACAGACATGGAATTTTTTAATAAACTCGTTTCTTATTCCATCATATCCAGCGGCTTTGTTATTTTTTAATTTTTTAATGACTTTGATAATTCTTCCTCGGTAATAGGCCCATTTAAAATTTCGTCGAACTCATTTAACTCTAGGTTAGGTAATTGAAACTCTTCCTCCTCATTTGCCACACTTTCGTTAAGCTTCTTAAAATGTGCATACATTACTTCTAGTGAAATTGGACTTTCCTTTTTTTGTTTCGGAGAGAATATATTTAAAACTTTCCAAAATTCTTTCGGGTTATTTGTTGATATATTACGAAGCTCTTTTTCTGTCTTCCACTGATAGTTTTGAAAACATTTGTTTATTTCTTTTTTGTATTCCTTACTTGCTCTTTTCAGTGAATTCTTATTATTTATACTTTTCTGTTTATTATATTTATATTTAGCCGAGTGAAATTGTTTTCTTTTCAGCTTACATGATTTATTAAACCATGGTTTATTCCTATTTTTGGCCCCATGATTTTTTTTAATCGGATTTTTATAAGCAAAGGTTTCAAAAGAATCCTTAGCTGCCTGCGAGTAAAAATTTGTTAAACTAGTTATAACTCTGTTTATATCATGATTATCTTTTTTTGAGGATTCTATTTCATTACACAAATCAAGAACTTTTTCCTCGTTCTTTCTTATATTTTCGATGAACTTGTGTTTATCCTTTTCAATCCATTTTATTGTCTTCCTTTTATGTGAACTTTTTTCTTTTTCTATAGTAGTGACCTCTGTTGTGAGTTTGACATGAATGCGCTTATGAACATCTGAGAATAATGCATCAAAAGGAATAATCTCATACTCTTCAATATATTTAAAAAGATTTGACGAGACAATAAAATAGTCAATTAAACTGTTGTCTTTCGTAGTAGCCTTACCTATACCCTTATCCGAACCTGTCCTACCCCCTGTAATATACAAATTATTTCTCTTACAAAACTCTACTAGTTTATAACCCTGAGTGTTTGGACGCATTTTATCTTCTGAACATCTTTTTAGTGGAATCTTTAATGAAATTAAATTTTGGTAATCATATAAAAAATCGGTTATTTCATCATTTAAATTTTCGTCTAAAACCTCTACCAAATTTTCATCTGGAATGACAAAGTCCAAAAGGGTTCCAGTTCTGGCATTAAAGTCACCAATCAATGAACACAACTGTTCATCATCCCTTATCTCCCTTTCTATTTCCTCAAAAGCATCTTTTGATGCATATTTGCTATTTTCTGGTGGTATATAAACACATCCGATAGACATGTTTGATTCGTTTGAAATATTTTTTAGTTGCATCCATTGAACAAATTCACAGTCGGTTTTGATGAATTTGATATTTCTTTCTATTGATTTACTGTAAATGACCGAGATGCCCCCAGATTTTTTCTTGAAATTTTTTCTACATTTTGAAAATGAAAGATACCCATCGGGCAAAGATAGCATATCAAATTCATCAATTTTTGATTCAATACATACCAGAATATCGTATTTTTGAATAGTTTCAATGAATTCGGGAATAATCAATTTAGATTTTAAGCCACACACATTAATACAAGACAATTTTAGCCCCCCCCCCCTTCCCCCCAGGTTCATAGTTCGAAAGTTCAGAAGTAACCTTAACTCTTGTAGCGGCGTTGTCCTACACATATTCGTTTTCTTCATAGTTTGTATCGAAAGATTGTGTACGCGTTCGTTTAAACGGTCTAGGTGGTACTGGAGGACTTGCACCACTTTGCTTTTGATTGTTTTTCAATAGGGTCTCTCTGTATTCAGATGCTATATTCTGCTCTTCTTCTGTACTTTGATATTGTTTTCCATTAATAAACAGTTTGTCTAGGACCAATTTAACTTGTTTCCCTTCGTGTCTAGCTTTTTTAAGAACCGGGTACAATTTTTTCCGCCGAGTTTCAATCTCTTCCGGGAATTGTTCATTAACTCCAAAGCTCTTTCCTTTTAATTTGTTTGTGTTTCTAAGCACCGCTTCTAGTTCTTTTCTGTATAAAAACCTTGCCACAATAGGCTTTGCGCCATTAAGTCCTGGCTTGCCACATCTATGGACATTTCCAAGTTCTACATGAAATTCTATTCCGAGTTCGTTGTGCATAAAGCGTCGGAGCTTTTCTTCACAGTTTTCATTTTGTTGAAAACCTAGCCCTGAGAAAATTAGATTGTTTTTCATTGATCTGCACCTTAAGTCTAGAAGGCTGTGTTCTATTTGTTTAAAATTTTCTTTCAGATTGTCATTTTCTATTTGCCTTTCAATTTCTGTGTTTCTTCTCTTCATATTCTCAATTTCTTTTTTATTGCTTGTACACCTTTCAACGACAGTGTCAAGCAACCCTCCTATGTCTTCCACACTTTTTTCAATAAGTGAATTTCCTTTGACTAAATCTGATATCGATGTTTCAATTTCGGTGATTTTGTTGCACATTTGACTAAGCGAGTGACTCATTTCATCTATCTTGGAGAGCTTATCCTCTAATTTCTGTTGCCGCACATCTATTTTTTCAAGGATCATTAAGATTTTATTTATATTTGAATCATTATCGGATTGTTCCATTGCTTTCTTACTTTCCTCGATCAGCGATTTTGTGTTCAGAGCCATGTTGTATATTTGAGGAGGTTAAACAACGGTGACCCGTCCCTGTTTTCAAATCATGTGACACGCCACACTTCCGGTGAATCACGGGAACCACATCCACATAATAGAAAAGCTCATCCACATAATAAGAAAGCACCTTCGTATCATCGTATAATAGAAAACCACAAATAGAAAACCACCTTCGTATAATAGAAAACCACCTTCGTATAATATAAAACCACCATCGTATAATAGAAAACCACCATCGTATAATAGAAATTAAACCACCTTCGTATAATAGAAAACCTCCTTCGTATAATAGAAAACCACCAACGTATAATAGAAAACCACCTTCGTATAATAAAAAACCACCTTCGTATAATAGAAAAGCACCTTCGTATAATAAAAACCCACCTTATTATAATAAAAAAGACACATAAGACAGCTTTGGCGTTCCATATGTGTACCAATATCATGAACATGCATTATTAATGACCAGGCAAAATCTAATTGCTAAAATAGAGAGGACAAATCCGATACTCTACGGGATTGAAGGACATTTACTGGGTTTGGATTGTCCTAACCAATCAATAAACTTTGATTATTCACGTCTCGTTATTTTTTCCAATCAGGTAGCAAGAAAAATTCACGCACTAACTGTCCATCGTTCAATTCTTAATATCGACTCCTAGGAGTCGATCTAGGAGTCGATAACAAAACACTGATCAACATTGAAATTGTGTAGTGTCACTTTTCCCGTTCATGAGTAAAGCCGCACAAAGCATAACAATTGCTGAAGTTTTCGTTTCCGTTCACTAACTTTAGTTTGCCTCATTCAAATGTTATACAACTTATACACAATGCTTATTATTACATAACACAGATCATCAAGTTCAAAATGAGTTGGCGTCACTTTTACCGTCCTTGAGTTATGCCCCTTTACAAATAGAAAAATTGCTAAGTATGTCGATTCCTTTCTCTAACTTTAGTTTGCCTCAACCAAACGTTATGAAACTAATACACAATGCTTATAATCACAAAACGTTTCTTAATTACTACGTGAATCCTTATTATGTATGTGTAGGTTGACTCATGCATGGCAGTGGCGGATCCAAGGGGGGGGGGGGGGGTTCCGGGGGTGCGCACCCCCCTTTATTTTTGCCGATCAATGCATTTGTATCGGGACATATGTTTTGCACCCCCTGCACCCCCCCCCCCCCCCCTTTGCCCTGGGTTAGCACCCCCCTTTCGAAAATTCCTGCATCCGCCCCTGCATGGTTACAAGATGGGGTATCTATCATGGCTCATTGTCACAGTTGTAAAGTTACGAAAATCCGAAAATGGGAGACAACTCTAGGGATAAGTTTTTCTTTTCCGATTTTCGTGCAGTAAAAGGTTTATTTGAGCCAAACCGCTTGTCTCATACATACTAATCATTAGTGCGTTGATATAGAAACACAATTTGATATATAAAAACTTTTGATTACCTGCAATCATGTCGGCAAAAATATCAAACAAACAATTTTAAACAATCGTCTTAAACT
Source organism: Mytilus galloprovincialis (assembly GCF_965363235.1). Taxonomy (NCBI): domain Eukaryota; kingdom Metazoa; phylum Mollusca; class Bivalvia; order Mytilida; family Mytilidae; genus Mytilus; species Mytilus galloprovincialis. The sequence goes on from NC_134850.1 coordinate 54,224,552, forward strand.
TTTAATCAGCTATTGCTGTTTTTATAAACCATTGGCCTTCAAATATTTGGCTTTTGGTCGTTCATGATGAAGGTAAATCCACAAATGCGCTTCTGAGTCCTTGTGTTTTTCACGTGTTGTCTTTATCTTTTACCGATTGCATGACGATCATATATATATATCCCTAGAGTTGTCTTCCATATTCGGATGGTCGTAACTTTAAGTGTGGCGATCATATTTTATTAATAAGATACGAGTATACTAGTTTAGGTCTTTAACGATTGTAAAACGACAGCCAACGCCGTTGCTCACCCATAGAACTTAGAGATCTAGGTCTAGTGAAAGCTTCTAAGTGCAAATTTATAGGTGTCACATACAGTGTATAATATATCTAAGGCCGTGTTCACACCAAACGCTATGTACAGTAAACTTGTTTTCAATTAGTTTAATGTACTGGACATTGGTTTCACATTAAATTTGTTCACATCTATACACATTGTTTAATCACCTGTACATAAGATTTGTTCACACTTATATATAAACTCTATGTCATTTAAATGTTCATTACGTAGAACCGAATGCAAAGTTTTCGGACAACTTTTCTAGCAGTAAGGGAACGACCATTTGACTTAAAATGGAGGGGGGAGGGGGGATCGATGGAAATATTCCGAACCCCAAACCCCAATTGAATAATAAAAAAAAAAGGTCCTACAGATGATACCAAAATATTCTAAATCAAGAGTTTCCCCATACATTATAGTGTTAAATGTTGGGGAAAAAATTGATTACCAGCATCGAAGAAAAAAAAACCCGGAATAAAACGTTTGCGCGGAAAAATTTCTGGCTCAGATAAATTAACAGGCGAAGAATATATATTTTTATATTCATAAAGCCAATGCATTACATCGGTACAGAGATTGAAGGAGAAGAAGGAATGATATATTAGGGATCACTATATTCCTATCTTTTCTGTTTGTTTCGAATGGTATTTCTTCTCCAAGGAGTATTTGGCAAAGGGAGGTAATGTTTTTTTTTAAGTTTTAAGGGTAATTTAACGTATCCGAGATACATGTACTAGACAAACAATAGTACATTTACCTCACACTTTTTAAGTAATGCATTTATGAGTGAATCGTTGTTTGAGTAAAGACCAGTGGCAAACATTTCTGTGCAAGTCAAGTCGATTCGGAAAGACCTTAATTTTCAAATGAATTATGTGTTCGGCAATGATGCTGCTTTGAGTCTTGATAAGGGCTTAATAAAGCTACGTTAAGTTTAAAAAAAAAAAAATATATATATATATATCAAGTTTTATTAGACAAATATTTCTGTAAAGAACTTTATTAATAATTGTTATAAATACTCAATTTTATTCAAAAATTGTTTCTTCCTTAAATATACACGGTGAAACTAATAATTTAAATGCCTAGTTTTGTGTACACTTAATCTACACAAGGCCTACATCGAGTATCGACTGCATGTAGACAAAACATGTTTTACACTACAATGTACATGTAAACATTGAGTTTTATCAATGGGAAAGTTTACGTGTGAGTTACACTTACACAGGTCGAGAACTCTAGATTTCGTGATGTCAGAATATATTTGCATAGTAATTTCCTAAACACAAGGCCAATATGGCCTTGAAAAACTGACCAATCGACTCAATGAACTACAATGCATTGTGGGCTACTACGAGTTACTACTACTGGAAAACACGTGGAATTAGTGGGAAAACTGTCAACTGAAATAGTGTCTGGGACTCTCAAAATAAATATTTTTGTTCTGCGAATATGTTTATTGTAAAATATATCACATAATCTTCAATTTGAATGCTCAGATTAAAAAAGAATTGTTTATGGGCTTCACGATTCGACTTTCTTTTTCGCCTTGTAAAAGTAGTTGAACAGGTTTTTCCTATTGTTATATGCATTGTACCTGTGCAATAATTTCAAGGCGGGAAACAGTTAAATTGCAGATTAATTGACCACTGTCCTGTATAAAAATATTTTGAGCTCTTTTAAACCTGTATAATGTCATTCCAAAAACATTTCTGCCTCGAAAAACACGAAAACTGGCGCTGAAACACTTCTATCCGTACTAGATGTGTTAACTTTATATAAGAGCCTGAACTAAAAGTAAGAGCATCATAATATTCAGTATGCTAAAAATAAGCAGGGACGATAAATAGTTTAAAATATTTTGTATAGTTTCACCCATCGATAAAGTCCGTTTGTTGCTAATTTTATCCAAAAATCTATATCATGGATGTTTTTATCGTTCGGCTGCTGTCCTATTGACGTAACTATGTGCAATATCTCCAATCATTTAAATTCTCTGGATCATAGTGGGTGTCATATTACCTAGTAAGTTTTTTCCCCAAACGGGCTTTGAAAATTGAAATAAGAAGATGAGGTATGAGGTATGAGTGCCAAATCAGATATCTTTCCATCCAAGACTCAATCTATTATATATCAATCATTATAATAGATTCAATGCTGAAAAGTAAGCTATAAATGAACCAAAATTTACTAATGTAAAACAATCAAAAAAAAAAAAAAAAAAAAAAACCAACAAAAAACGGCCTTATTTCAAACACAAAAGGAGAAAAAATTTATCCAATAATTAGAAGAAATATAATAGGTTTATATCGAACGCTGGAACTTTCACAAAACATATCAAAGTTCCCACCTTTTCGTAAATAAACATGGATAACATCATCAATGATTTGATAAGGGTTGGCGAATGTCCGAGTCCATTAAACAAAAATACAATATCTCCATTAGAAAAAAAAGACGAAAACAAAACGAAACTACAGTTGCGGCTCACTACCTTCAGAACAAAAGGAACAGTTTGAAAGTTCCAAATACTGAAATGTGTCAAAACTCTGAGGTCAAAAATTAATACCTATAGATTTTGTTAACACTGTCAGACAATAATTTAAAAAGGTCTTGTGCAGTTCTGATGAAATATGATGGATGATATAGGCTTTGTGCATGTTCTGTACCTGTCAAATTCTCAATAAGAAAATATTACTTATAGTATTCCACAGACGTCGGTAAATATTTAAATATATCATAATGGAAAACCAAACTTTCTGAAAGATGTTTGTATACAAAAATAAGGAGATGGGGTATGATTGCCAATGGGACAACTATCTACCTATGCTCAAATAAAGTGGATGTAAATTATGATAGGCAATCATAATGCCTTCAACAATGAGAAAAAAAATACCGTATAATCGGCTATAAATGGCCCCGATTGATATTTATACGTTGTTGTTTCTTAATGACAAACGAATGAACACATTCTTTTCCTCGATTAAAATTACTTTTTAATCATAAAAGAAGGTAAATCATCAAAAAAAAAAGGTGAAAACTCATAAAATTTAGTGACCCAATCAGATATTTGACAAACCCCACCTTTTTTACGAACACAAAATTCAAGGATCACACACTTTTCTTAAACAATCGATACGAAAGTTGCTGCCATCATGAATATTAGCACCGGCTGTTATCGACGGCTAACTTTACTGTAGTAAGTTTGTCTTATGGGTAATTGTATTTTTCACTGTTGTTTTGTTGCTGTCTGGTGGACGAATACCTGATATCCGTGTCATCATCAAACATATTTATGGCTATATAACGGGTAATTCAAACACTTGTTTCTCCGAATAGAAACAACTCTTCGTTAATCTGAGCATGGAACAATCCGTCCCCACCTGGCAGAAATTAACTGGAATGGCCCAATACAAATGTATGTATCTGTTACTACATTCAGGTCTGAGGATGCATATAGATAATACCAAAAATTTCTTTGTAACCCGTGATTAAACCAGAATACAAAGTTTACATTCAGTCTTTTTACAACCTTATTGTCTTGACCATAAATATCAAGCCTCAGTTGTACATCAACATGTCCAATCAGTTTTATAAATAATTATCAAAAATATTTTCGCGAGTCTTACTGATTGAAATTGTATATTATCTGAGACTACTGTAGTCTATAACTGTGTAACTGTTGTAATAGTCTCAGATATTATCCACTTTGTATATGCATACCGTTACTCATCTTCATTACAAATTAATTTATGTCCACTTTAATATATCTTTTTTTTATTCGGTCAAAAGCCTTTATTAAAGAGCTAACTGATTGTGTTGTATATTTAGACCTAAGCCTGAATCATATCTGATATCATAACAGACCCATCCTGACCCTCATATTCTGCGTCACAATCGATTTTTCATTGGCCGATAGAGGGCGCACTAATTATTCGAGTAAACCTACCTCACATTGTGTGAAAAGCATGCATATCTCAGCTGGAAATTAAAGGTAATGGTTGTGTATATACCCCTGTAGAGTTTATACTTTTATCAAAACTGGAAGTAAACCATTTTAGGAATCTGATAATTAAACGCATTCATCATGTTTTAATTATAAAGAATTATCTCAAATCTTGTGTAAGTAAGTACATATAATCCAGTCGCAGGACCTTGAAAACGGTTGAATAATATTAAAATATTAGCGTTTTTTTTTTAATTGTTTTTACCAGGAACATTCAAATAAATAATAAGAATATAAATTAACAGGAAAGCAAGACCAGCTGCCAAATTATTCCTGTCAATTTGAAATTCAGAATGATCCTGGTAGAAATTTTTCATAGATTAATTTTACAGCTATGAAAATAGACGCAAAAAAATATACAACCTAATGTAGTTCATATAACGAATGGACGAAATGACTATCACTATTATGTGAAGAATGAATTAATTATACAGTGAAACCTGTCCAAACCGAACACCTACGGGACTTTGCGTTTTGTTTTCACAGGTGTTCGAATTGAAGAGGTAAACGGAAGTTGACACCAAAATAATTTTGGCACTTACTGACAAGGCACGAAAGGTGACACAACAGACGAAATTTATTTTCATGATGATTTAGATGTAAATGTAAAAATCGAGGTAGATGAAGATATAGGCGTATTTTTCCTATTTTGAAATAAATCAAACGGCACTCCGTCAATCACAATTCTCATTGTGTAAAGGTGTTAATCGTTCAATGATGTGCGATTTTGCGTTTTATAATTATTTTCTAATCCGTTAATTCAGTGACCAATTCAGATTCTCAGTCACTGTCTAAAGACGATTCCGTAGTTGAATCGATATCGTCATTTTCAATTATCTGTTCACACGAGTTCTCGGACTAAACTGGTCACCCGCTGATCGATACTTTACCACGAGATAAGTGCAAAACAACAGCAGGGGTCCAGTTTATTCTCTGACTTTATCGTTGACAAATAGATAACAGAGGAGGGGCATCTGAATTATATATATAGGGCCTCTAAAGGGAATCTGGCATCCTGTAAATATAATTCGGAAGTCATTGACCTTGTGTCTTGCACGACTTCTTAATCCAGTGAAACGCTCTAAAACTATTATTTAGTTAAACATATTAGCTACTAAATGGCAGTTACAAATTTGTGACCGTAATTATTTGAGTAATGAGCATTTTTTTTTATCTAAGGAAAAGTTCCATTCTTGTCCTTTTCGGCGATGGGGAAGCTGACCGGTTTAACGTTTCTTTACAAACAAATCATTTGATCACTGATACAAAGACACAAACATGCTAATTAGTTTGTAATAACAACTCACAGTTCATTAAACCTCAAATACCTTGGGGATACTCTGTCATCCCGTGTTTGTTTAATTAAATCATGCAAATAATTAAAAATACATTTTTGTTTTGATTGCTATCAATCGATTTTGACAGGTAATTTTTAGAAACATATTTACTAACGAGCCCTCAAAAAGCATTTGGAATTCGGTGTTGACAGGGTTCTTTTGTTTTTTTAGGTTAGACTAATTAATAGTCGTTAATTGATAAGGAAATTTTGTGGGACTTTGAAAATTGTTTGGTTTAAACTGAAATTTGGTTTTATCAGGGTTCGGTTTACCCAGGATTCACTGTAGTTATTCTTGTACGATTGCAGTGGCGGAACCAGATTTGTTCACAAGTAGGGGCCCATTGAGGCCCGCTTCTGCCAAGTTTCAGTGATGCCCAATGTAAAATAATCAACCAAATTTTTCCAAGAAAAGAGGGTCCCGCCGAAGCCATTCCCTAAATCCGCATCTGCATTGAAAATTCTGTGGAATATCAGATTTTGTGTTTCTTTGAGATGGACTCCTACTAATTAGTCCAGTGGGAATCCTGCTAAAAATGTTATGACTGATATTTTTCAATTCTAAAATGAAGGTTAAATACTCATTTGATTATTGTTTATAAAAGTTTTTTGGAGAAATATTCATATGATATATAATATAAAGTTTCAGGAGTTTGAAAAAAGAGATGTTTTTTTAATTTACAGATGTTTTGTTAGATGCTGTGCACAAGTTGTCCTCAAGATATTAACAAGAAATGCTTGAGATTGTTGTAAAAGAATCTTGTAAGTACATTTTAAATATGTTTGTTCATTTTAGGTATTAAAATTTCCAAAATGATGAATTTTGTATGGTCACTGCCTCTGTCTATAATACATGGATACTTTTGCTTTTGGTACAGGTAAGACCATGACATTTACACATGTTACAATTGCCTATGGTCCATAAGGTATCATCCCTTAGGGGTGTGGAAATGCTATGCCCGACTCGCCCGACTCGTACATTTGAACAACCGGACAAGTAATTATTTTTGTCTTGGTTGCCCGTGGACAAGTAAAAAAAATATACAAAACAAAGTTCAATTCCAACAAAAATATAAAATTGATTTCAAAACATATAAAAATGTTTAATTTATGTAAAAGAACCCATTATGGTCAGCTAGTAAAAACATCGATGTTCATGACGATAAATATTACATAATACCGGAAATAGATGGATTACCAAAATAAATTAAAATAAGTATACGAACCCAAGTCACATAAAATTGCATTGGCTTTGTCCATTGACCTAGGATCATTGATTAGGTTTTATCCATCATTTACCGGAAGTGTGACATTTCTTTAAATTTTGTATTGAAATTCAGATTGATAAATACTTTTAAATAATAAGCCGGGCAAGCAAGACAAAAAGAGTAATGAGTCGAGTAGAAAACATAAAACGCAAATGGAGGACACAGAGTATTTAAAATAAAAAACAGAATTTCAGACATTGTGGATATCAGATTGCCCCTGGCTATCTAGGATGGAAATTCGCAAAATAAATTAAGTTTTTGTCTAATATTTATTGATGAAAGGTCAATATTATTTGTTGTCGAAGTGGTAAATTAAAAGGGACGCTTTAATTGATCATTAAGACAATAATAAATAATCAATAACAAGAGTGTCAGTTTAGAGAATCACCACAACATCAATAGTTTATCTATTATTTACTAGTTTACATTTCTTCAATTACTGTCCTCTCCTCAAATTGAGTATATGTACCTACTTGGCTACAATCTTTATTCAAAAACTGCTGCAAAATTGTCCTTTACATGTCTTTTCATTGGTTGGTTTGCTGTTAGGTTTCTGTCCCATTGATGTTAACCCATTTCTTACTTTCCTATTTTTTTTTTACACATATAGACAAATGGATTTCATTTGTTTGTGAGGCACAATTTTAACAGTGCTTAGTAAGAATCACATATTAGCTAACAAGAAATACTTCAATATTTATTGGGATCATCAGGGCAACTCTTTTTCCGGACAAGTAAAATTTATAGTTTTACTTGCCCAGGGATAAGTGCTCACAACAAATATTTCCACACCCCCGTCCCTGGTGTCGGCTGCCTTTAATACATGTACTTTCATTTTTGCTGCTGATGCAGGATGACTCATTGACCTGCTTACCTTTATTATCTTTTTAGCTAACTATTTTATGTTAATTTCCTTTGATCCAACTTGTTGTGCGTCCAATATCTATTTTTGGCTGTTTGTTTGTATCTATATCAACCAATGTTCAAACAACTTTATTAAGATTGGCATCTGCCATCAATATAGATAGACAGGTTTACATTATATATATATAATTACATCCAATAACATTTTCAATATCGTATACAAGTTGAAGCCCCACCTATCCATTGATTAAAGATGTCAATGTTAATTACAATTGCAAAGATATATATCAAGACTTGCAAAGAGAAATTGAAACACTGTAAAAAAATAATCTAATGTACTTATTTCCAAGTATGCCTATAATATCCCGTACTCTGCTTGTTGAGCGTATGTAAGATTTGATAGATCAAAGGTATATGTTGTATGATGCTTTGATTTCAAATTCAGTCAAGTATTTTATGTCCTAGCTTATGTGTTTTCATATATCAACTTTAAATGGAGAAAAGAATTTAAAATAGTATATATACATGTATAAACCATGGAAATTAACAGCATGCTATATAGATGTCTTTATTTTACTATATATCCTGTATATTCAAGGTAAATACGATTTGTAATTTTAACATTTATGTAATCTATTTATATATTTTGTTTCAGGTAAATGAAAGCTTTGTAAAAGAAAGCATGCTGACAGTGTTGATAAATTCAAACATTGCAGACATCAAAAGGACTGGCAGATAAAATATACTTTTTGCCTATGTCATACAGGTATGTCATTGATGTAAACACAGGTAACATCCAGCAGACAAATATTTACCACTTATCCAACCAAAATATGTCATTTATAACATTACCTTAAATTAACTGTGCAGAAATGAGGTTTTTTTTTTGTCAGTATTTTAATATTTTTTAAATTCATGTAAAATATATGATTCTTTTGATTGGGATATCAGTTGTATTTGACTATATAATATAATCTTCTGCTCATGAAAGGTACAAAAACGAAGCGTTATTGGTATTATTTTTTTTTTGCACATTTTTCATTCCAGAAATTGATTATTAATCGTTGGCTTTCTGACCATTTTTGAAAAAAATCATATGAATAATTGGTATTATTTTTATGTAAATTATATTTGTCCAGCATCTACCTTGTTTAAAGAAACTTTAAACCACAAAAAGAAGAATATATGCTTAATAAGTTTTATTTAATTTGAGATTCTTAACCTTGACATGCTGAAAAATCTAATAAATGGTCAACTGATGAATTATGAAATCTAGGTTGTAGCCGATTTAAACGATATGAAAAGGCCTAAAGAGTTGTTTATTATACTCTTTTAAAGTTGGCTAAAATATCAAGAATCAATGCATTCTGTTGAATAGAATCAGTAAAGTTGTAATTTTGTATCAATTTTTATTATATTTCTGCTTTTTAGCTCACCTAACCCTTACCTGGCCCAAAGGTCCAAGTGAGCTTTTCTCATCACTTGGCGTCCGTCTACTGTTGTCGTCCGTCGTCAATAACTTTTACAAAAATTTTCTCCTCTGAGACTAGTGGACCAAATTAAACCACAAACTTGGCCACAATCATCATTGGGGTATCTAGTATAAAAATTGTGTCGGGTGGCCCGGCCAACTAACCAAGATGGCCGCCATGGCTAAAAATAGAACATAGGGGTAAAATGCAGTTTTTGGCTTATAACTCAAAAACCAAAGCATTAAGAGCAAATCTGACATGGGGATAAAATTGTTTATCAGATCAAGATCTATCTGCCCTCAAATTTTCAGATGAATCGGACAACCTGTTGTTGGGTTGCTGCCCCTTAATTGGTAATTCTAAGGAAATTTTGCTGTTTTTGGTTATTATCTTCAATATTATTAAAGATAGAGATAAACTGTAAACAGCAATAATGTTCAGCTGTAAACAGCAATAATGTTCAGCTGTAAACAGCAATAATGTTCAGCTGTAAACAGCAATAATGTTCAGCTGTAAACAGCAATAATGTTCAGCTGTAAACAGCAATAATGTTCAGCTGTAAACAGCAATAATGTTCAGCTGTAAACAGCAATAATGTTCAGCTGTAAACAGCAATAATGTTCAGCAAAGTAAGATTTACAAACAAGTCAACATTACCGAAATGGTCAGTTGATCCCTTTATGAGTTATTGCCCTTTAAAGTACATTTTTATTATAGATAGAGATAAACTGTAAACAGCAATAATGTACAGCAAAGTAAGACCTAAAAATAAGTCAACATGACCAAAATGATCAATTGACCCCCTAAGGCATTGTAAGGAGTTATATTGTCCTTTAGAGTCCATTTTTAACAATTTTCATAAAATTTGTAAATTTTTACTAATATTTTCCACTGAAACTACTGGGCCAAGTTCATTATAGATAGAAATGATTGTAAGCAGCAAGAATGTTCAGTAAAGTAAGATGTACAAACACATCGATTTACATCACCAAAACACAATTTTGTCATGAATCCATCTGCTTCCTTTGTTAAATATTCACATAGACCAAGGTGAGCGACACAGGCTCTTTAGAGCCTCTAGTTTTGCAGAGTTATCTCCCATATCAATGCAAATCTCCATAGGAATTTTAAAACCATGATTTTTTTAATTTCTTTAAGTTAGATTTTATATGGGACTTTTTTTGTATAAATGGGTTGTATAATGCTTTAGATTAAAACTTAAAAATCTTCTGTTGCAATTATTTGTATGCACTTGACAAAGGATGCATAAATATATTTTCTCCAATATACAGACTTGTCAGTATAATATGTGATGTTGCTCTTTTCTGTCTTTTTAAACCAGTAAGATCGGAACCTTTACATGAGGAAAAGAGGAAATTCCTTCCTGTTTACGTTACCAATAGAGGAATTGATGCAATCAACATCAGCAATGTTCTACATCACAAGGAGGTAACATCTAAAATTCCTATTTATTTTCAAAATCAGTCTGTTCCTATTGTATCCTACAGTTACACCAAAACCATTGCACCAAAAATATTTAACTATAAACAAGCATTATAGGACTTTTGATTTAGAACAATACCTAAAAAACCCTCTGACATGTGACTGTTCCCTCTCGCCTTACAATTACAGCCCCACTAGTCATGTCATTACTGGGGATCTAAACATAATTCAACATGAAAATCTTCGAAAGGTGATTTCTCATGGTCCTAAACTTAGAGAACCCCAACACATCAATTGGAACCATAACTTCAAAATAATTATGGATTCCATTGAGGAATACACCAGAGCATGGGCTAAAGGAGAAGTTCAACTGGACACTTTGTCGGAATGGGTCAAAACAATCAGGTCTCTGATAAAACGTCGCATTCATAAGTTGAAAAACTGAATGATCGACCAAAGTCCGTTTTCAGAGACAAAGAGGCTGTAGAATGCCTATCATCTCTTCAAGATAAGTATGTTGTTGTCCCTGTGGACAAAGCTTCAAATAATATTGTCTTTATATGTAAATTGTATTACTACGAGTGTCTTGTAAAATAATTAGAAATAAATGAGCACTCGGGTAATCCCACATACAAAAACATCTATATCATTTTACAAGGATGAGATTTTGGCAAATCATAAGTCCTTCATGGCTTCAATGAACATTGCATTGAACAACAAATTGGAGGACTTACCTTGTTTGTATTGGATACCTTAACTTCACAAAATTCCGTACAAACAACGGTTCATTGCAGGCTCATCTGCATGTTCCACTAAAGAATTGTCCATTAGATTGACTAAAATTATGTCGTCAGTGAAAGAGGGTCTTCAGAAAAACTGTGAAACTGTTTACTCGCGTTCTATCAAAACTTTTGATTTTTCAACCTTGTATACCACCATTCCCCATGTGAAATTGAAAAACCGTCTAAAAGAAATAATCCACAATGCTTTTCATCATAAAAATGGTAGCATACGCTATAAATTTATTACTTTGGGATACCATAAGGCATATTTTGTTAATAGTGAACAAAAGGGTAAAACATACTACGATCAGTATGCTGGAGTTTCTTATTGACAACATATTTGTTGAATTTGGAGGTAGACTTTTTCAGCAAATTGTCGGCATTCCTATGGGAACGATCTGCGCACCTCTCCTTGCTGACCTCTTCTTATTTTCATATGAATCGGAGTTCCTTCAGACACTTGTCAAAAACAAGAAGATCAAAGAAGCCAGGTTATTTAATTTCACTTTCAAATATATTGATGATGTTCTTTCCACTAACAATCTGAACTTTTCTGATTGGGTTTAATTAATATATCCACCAGAACTAGAAATTAAAGAGACAACAGACATGGCTTCCTCCGCCTCGTTTTTAGACTTATACCTCAAATTTGACATACAGTCATCTCAGTAGAGTCTATGACTAACGAGACGATTTTAATTTTGAAATTATCAATTTCCCCCACCTAAATTTAGTAGCGATATACTAACTTCACCTGCATATGGAATATACATTTCCCAACTTATTCGGTATTCAAGATATCGATCAGACTTTGTAAAACGTCACCAGTGTCTGAGCAGAAAGTTGATGAACCAGGGGTATGTCAAAGAACGTCTTGTACTTTTTCTAAAAAAGTTCATCGGAAGGTACCCAGAACTTGTTGATAAATATTCCGTATCAACTTCACAAATAATACACGATGGTCTTGAAGTATAGATTTTGCGTACTGACGTTGTTTATCATCTTAATAATGTGTTATATTATTCTTTTATTTGTCTTTATTAATATTACTTTTACTGTTAAGTCTGTTTTTTAAGATATATATATCCATTTGACGTAACTCTGTGCTTATGTATCCCATCATACTTTGAACCACAAAATTATTTTATGATGTGACTCTTTACCTATGTATCTTGTCATACTTTGAATGACAAAATTATTTTATTTATTAATATTATTACTGTTAAGTCTGTTTTTTTGTGATATACATTTGACGTGACTCTGTACTTATTGTTTCTCGTCATACCTTGAACCACACTATTGTTTTATTAATTATTATTACTTTTACTGTTAAGTCTGTTTTTGTTATATCTATTTTACATGACTGTATTTATGTATCCCGCCATACTTTGAATGACAAAATTATTTTATGTCTACCTGTGCAAATTTCAAATGCGCAATTTTACACCAGTACTTAAAACCTTCCATCCTTTACGGGTGCATTTTACGTAGATAAATAAAATCGTATAATATAAGGATAATGAGGATGTTAATTTTGATGTATGCCTTTTTGTGCTTCTTCGTTACATTTGTTGTTTTTAAAGTGATTAAGATGATAACACATTTTTACCTATTGTGTCTGTTTGTTTTGTTCACGCATTGGTGACAATATAAGGGAATTTGATGCGACTGTCATACAAGTGAGAGGTTTAGCTAGCTATAAAAACAGGTTCAATCCACCATTTTCTACATAAGAAAATGCCTGTACCAAGTCAGGAATATGACAGTTGTTATATATCCATTCGTTTGATGTGTTTGAACTTTTGATTTTGCCATTTGATTGAGGACTTTCCTTTTTGAATTTTCCTTGGAGTTCAGTATTTTTGTGATTTTACTTTTTGCAAATACTTCAAGGTTAGGGTCAAATTTATTCTAGATTGACTGGACTTTATGATATGATCTTTCTAATTTTCATGCCAAATAGGAGTTTTAATACCAATTTCACAGTCCATTAACATATAATTTAATTAAAGTGCGAGTGGGGCATCCTTGTACTATGTGGACACATTCTTGGTTTTATATTGATAATAAACCGTTGATGTTGCTTTCTGTTCAGTGTGAGTCAAGGTTCAATGTTGAAGGTCATACCTTGACCTATAATGGTTTACTTTTATAAATTATTACTTGGATGTAGAGTTTTCTCATTTGCACTCATACCACATCTTCCTGTATCTATACATATGTAGTATATCTATGTATGTGATTAACCACCTTTTGTGTTTCTTTTCATTTTATGAGAATAAAAGTTTGGAAGATATTTATAATTCAATATTTTTTCTGTTCAGGTTGTAAAAAGCAAACAACCTGATGGTATTTTGTTGACCTTTTGGGGTCAAACAGCATTGAATTGTGGGATATATTTGACCAAACAAGGCATATTGGTGAAGCAATATGTGAAGATTTTTGGAACACAGCTGGTGGCATCAATAAAATGGACAGAACAAAGGAAAATATTTGTTGAAAAGATGGAAAAAATAAATGAACATTTAGCTCCAAGTGAAAATGCTTATGCAGCTTATCAGGTAATTATCAAATAACAATTTATCTGTTGCAAGTTAGGTTGAGGAGGTTGACATTAGGGTAGGGGGGACATAGGAGTGAGGGAGAAGGAAGAGGGGGGAGGGGTAAACAGTGTGTCTGCTGGTTAGGTAAGGATGACAATGTCTCTAGGCTCAGTCTGTTCTTGAATCTTCTGATGTTCCATTTTTATATAAAACTAGATGTGTCAAAACAACACAAATGGCCTTGTCTCAAAAAGTTAAAAAATCTGCAATTTCAATAACACATGTGGACACAAACATGATGGCAGTCTCACATAACAAAAATCAGCTCAATATCTGAAAGCGTATAGAAAAAAAGTCCATATAACTGTTTTTCAACAATTTATCTAAAGTTCAGAGCCAGTAATTTTTGGCAAAAATTAGCAGAGTGTAACTTTAAACTTAGACTTGATCTGTAACTCATCATGATTAACTCATATACATGTACCAAAAATCAGCCCAATATCTGAAGGTGTTTAGAAAAAAACTGATGGTTTGTTGCGAAATGATGGAATAACAGAATGACAGACAAGGAAAAACCTTATGGCACCAACAACTTAGTGGCATGATTGCCAATGAGACAACTCTCCACAAGAGACCAAAGGACACAGAAATTAACAACTATAGTTCACTGCAAAGCCCATACCACATTATATAAAGTCAGCTATAAAAAGCCCCGAGATGACAAATGTAAAACATTTCGAAAGAGAAAACTAACTGCCTAATTTATGTAGGTTAATTACGTATTAGATTTTAGCGAGAGAAATTTAGGTATTACTGAAAAATTATTACACCAGGGTTTTCAATATCACAAACTAGTCAAAACATTTACTTAATTTTATCATAGGTATACAGACATCTTATACGTTCAGGTATTTCACATCAAATCTTTTATGGTAATATTCTTTACAAAGCACAAAAATGTCAGTTTTCACCTCAAAAGCTTACAAAACCTTTAAACAGACTTTATTAAAGGGGCACTAGCTACGAGATGTATAAAAATCTAAAGTATGATTTGTTTTTGTTCAATCAATGATAAAAGTGAAATAGTGAAATAATAATAAATGGTTCAATTTTGTCAAATTAAGCTAGATAATATTGATAATGAATTATTCACTTGCAAGTGAATAAGTCGACCTCATTAAATCCGTATTCATGTGAACTTCAACTTAACCCCTTAACTCGCTATATAGAGATGGACAACACATGCTTTGTACGTGTACTGTTTATTTAAAGGAAAGGAATGTCAACATTGAAAGTGAAACAAAGGTAAATCATTTGATGACTGATTCGATCCACTAAAAATCTTTCTTCTACATGTAAAACGATGAAAAACATATATATTTTTAATCTATAAAACAAAATTAAACAGACCTATAAAAATCAACTGCACGTGTTGGCTTAATCTATTTATATCTAATCATTAGTATCCGCTTATATGGTCATCTGAGATCAACTCGTTATTTCATTAGATGGAGTCTAGACTAAAATACACACGAAACGAAACTACATATTATTGACCCTATGCTCTGTAAACTGTTTATTTCACACTTTTGATAGTTTGGATACATGTTTTACATTATTATAAATAAAATATGAAAATTTTGGCTTTAATATTGATTCACTTATAGGGTCTTTGCATCGGAACTAAACATATTTATTTAAAAAAAAAACAGTTGTTGGTATATCATGGGTTATGTTCTCATATATATATTATGATAGTATGATACTAAACCCCTTACGGGAGGGATTGTGCCTAATATTCATATGATGAATACATAATCTTAAGCTTTCAATCAGTTTAATTGAGGTCTGGAGCTGGCATGTCAGTTAACTGCTTGTAGTTGTTATTTATGTATTATTGTCATTTTATTTATTTTCTTTTGTTACATCTCCTGACATCAGACTCAGACTTCTCTTGAACTGAATTTTAATGTGCTTATTGTTATGCGTTTACTTTTCTACATTGGCTAGAGGTAAAGGGGAGGGTTGAGATCTCATAAATGGCTAGAGGTATAGGTGAGGGTTGAGATCTCATAAACATGTTTAACCCCGCCGCAATTTTGCGCCTGTCCCAAGTCAGGAGCCTCTGTCCTTTGTTAGTCTTGTATGATTTTTAAATTTTATTTATTGTGTATAATTCGGAGTTTAGTATGACGTCTATTATCACTGTACTAGTATACATATTTTTTAAGGGGCCAGCTGAAGGACGCCTCTGGGTGCGGGAGTTTTTTGCTACATTGAAGACCCATTGGTGGCCTTCGGCTGTTGTCTGCTCTATGGTCGGGTTGTTGTCGCTTTGACACATTCCCCATTTCCTTTCTCAATTTTAATAAATATTTGTAGAGCCTGCTACTTTTGTCGCAGAAAGCTCGACATAGAAATAGTGATCTGGTGGCAGCGTTAGCTTACTTCTTAAAAGCTTTATATTTTAGAAGGTGGAAGACCTGGATACTCTATACTTTGTATATAGATGCCTTATGTTACAAAGTTTACGTCTGTCACATGTTCATTGTCCATGACCTTATTTTCATGGTTCAGTGACTACTTTAAAAAGTAAAAAAATTTGTAATGTTAATTTCGCTTATTTCTCTTATTATGAGTAATATGATAACATTTTTGGTATTCCAAGCCCTTATTCAAACACTTAAACTGGATGACAGTTGAACAGAGAATAAAATATCACAAGTTTCGTTGTGATGACATTAAAGTGCATTAAAAATGGTGCCCCATCATATCTTCAATACTAACAGGTTTCATTATGTTTCAGACAGAAATCCATACTCCTTGAGAAATGATGGTGAAGGAAACCAAAAACAGAATTGTTCAAAAAATCTTTTATGTATTCCGGACCATTCTTGTGGAATGATTTGCTAATAAAATGTTAATTCTTTCAAATACAAAATAACAGATCATTTATTGAAATCAACCTAGCTGTATAAATAATATTGATAAATGATTTTCATGTTTTTTTTCATAACATTTTATAAATTTTTATGCCCCACCTAAGATTGAAGAGGGGCATTATGTTTTCTGGTCTGTGCATCCGTCTGTTCATTCATTTGTCTGTGCATCCGTTTGTCCGTTTGTCCCGATCCAGGTTAAAGTTTTTGGTTACAAGGGAGTTTTTTAAGAAATTGAAGTACAATCAACTTGAAACTTAGTACTCATGTTCCCTATGGTATGATCTTTGTAATTTTAGAAAATTAGATTTTTTTACCCAATTTTACAGTCCATTGAACATTGAAAATAAAAGTGCGAGTGGGGCATCAGTGTACTTTGGACACATTCTTGTTTTAATTTTTTTGTTGTTGTATGCGGATACCTTGCAAGGTTCTCATGCCTGTCAGACATTTGACTGTGACCTCATTTCATGGATCAATGAATAAGGTTAAGTTTTGGTGGTCAAGTCCATATCTCTGATACTATAAGCAATATGTCTAGTATATTTGATGTATGAAAGGTTTGTAATGTGTACATGTCCAACTGACAGGTGTCATCTGACCTTGACCTCATTTTCATGGCTTAATGGTCAAAGTTAAGTTTTTGGGTTTAAGTCTTTTTTTTTCTAATATGCAATAGGTCAACTATATTTAGTGTATGGAAATTTGGTGAATGGAAATATTTTATAATGTACATATCAGTCTAACAGTTTTTATACGCCTGTCAAAAATTTTGACGGGACGTATTATGGTATACAAATGTCCAGTGTCCGTCTGTCTGCCCGTCCGTCGTACCGTCTGTCTGTCTGTCCGGCGTAAACATGTCGCACCGTAACTTGAGAACGACTTATCCAAATTTCATGAAACTTAATATAGTTGTTTCTTATGATGGTCAAATGATCTGTATACTTTTTGGTGAAAATAAGATTAAAACCTTTTGAGTTACGGCACTTTGTAACTAAAACAGGGGTGTGTTTTTTTTCACATGTCGCACCGTATCTCAAAAACGATTCTTGATTATGGCTTAAAACTTTAAACACTTTTTAGTTATATTAATCTCAATATCTGTATACTTTGTGGTGATGATTCAAAATTTCATTTTTGAGTTATTGAGTATTTCGTAAAAAAGGGGGAGGGGTTTTTTACATGTCGCGCCATATCTCAAAAACGATTCATGATTATTGCTTAAAACTTTACACATGTCTTTTTTATATTAATCTTAAGATCTGTATACTTTTGGGTGATGATTCAAAATTTCATTTTTGAGTTAGAGTATTTTGTAAAACAGGGGAGGGTTTTTTTTACATGTTGTGCCGTATCTCAAAAATAATTTATGATTATTGCTTAAAACTTTACACACTTTTTTGTTATATTAATCTAAAGATCTGTACACTTTTTGGTTTTGATTCAAAATTTTATTTAAGTGATATTTAGTTTTTTGTAAAAAAAAAAAAAAAACAGGGTGGGGGGTTTCACATGTTCCGCCGTGTTTAAAAACAATATATGGTTATTGATTAAAACTTTCTCAGAAACTATTTATGATTATTGCATAAAACTTCCACACAAGACATAGGGTGTATCATGCGCTTATTTGACCTTGACCTCATTTTCATGGTTCATTGCTCAGTGTTAAGTTTATGTGCATCAGTCTGTTTTTCCTGAACTATATAAGCATAAGGTCAACTATTGTATAGAAGGATTGTAAGCAGTACATGTCTGCCTGGCATGGTTCATCTGAACTCGACCTCATTTTCATGGATCATTGATCAATGTTTAGTTTTCATGGTTAAGTCTGTTTCTTAGAAACTATAAGTAATATGTCAACTTTATTTATAGTGTTTTAAATGATTGTTAGATGTACATGAATTTCTCGTTTGGTTTATCTGACCTTGATGTCATTTTCTTAGATCATGTTAAGTTGATGTAATAGCTGTAGTAAAGCTTTCTATTTGGCAGGAAATCATTTATCCTGTTTTTAAGTTGAAATTGTTTTTTGTGTTGTAACTTTGCCATTTTATTTTCATTTACCCCTTTCTAATACTTCAGGAAAACAAGAATACCAGATATTTACTCATTGAGCTGAGATTCCATAAAACAATTATTGGAGACAGGGTAGATAACGTCAGATATCAAAGACAAATTTTATCAAGTGCAGATTACACTGATCCTGGTAAAAAGAATGAGTGTACAGTTATGTGGACCTAAAGAATATGTGGATAAATGTTATAGATGTCTTAAATCAATGCGTACTGATTTGGTATGTCTTAGTAATGCACAAATCTGGAAATGGTGTACAATCATCATTTCATTACTCTGGAATCATTTCGATTTCTTATATATAAATAATTTAAAGAAATTAAGAAAATACAAAATATGCAGATTTGGTCAAAAACCACAAAATCAAGTAAAAACACAATTTGACTGTAGTCCATGAAAATATATGCTTTTTTCAATTTGTGTACTGTAGAAACATTAATTTTTGGTGAGGTTAAAATTTCATGGTTTTGTCTTTATAAGATTTCATGAGGATTTAACTTCTTGGTTTTTTTATTAATTGGAAGTGATGTTATATGAAAGTTAAATTTTCATGTTTTTTTTTATTTTGTGGATATATTTTTTCCAGGAAATAAACGAAACTAAATCCTATATGAAAATTTCTGCTTTTACAGGCAAAGATATATATATATATATATATATAATATTGTCTATAAGGTACTTTTTCTTAAGGTTATATTTTAAGGTCAAGGGATATCTCCAGTTGTATGACATCAGATTGTTGCACCAAAAATTAACTTTTTAGTTAGTAACACTGCCATTTTAGTTCATAAATTGTTATAAATATAACAGGCTATTATTTGAACTTGGAATTATTATGCAAATTCCATGATTAAAAATAATTCCAAGTTCAAATAATAGCCTGTTATATGTTAAATGGCAATGTAAATGTTCTTTTGTAAGAACAGGAGACCATAAAAAATAATGAAATAAGCTTTTAAGAAAACAAAATATTCATGAAGGAAATATAATTTCATATAAAAAAAAGAATAGGACAAAAGCCCAATTCAAGAGTATTTTTTTTTAATATATCTTGTGGTCAGCTATAATATGACCACTACTACCAATTTTCAACATTACTATTTTTGGAAACATTTTTTAACAATAATAAGAATGTTCTAAAGACAAAAGCTAAATTCAAGAGTTTCTATTGTAATATTTTTTTGGGTCAGCTATATTGACCAATTACCGTAATCCTTGCATTGAGTCTCTTATAACCTCAAGAAAAAGTAACTTGCAGACAATTTATATATATACTGTAAAAGCAAAAATTTTCATGTAGGATTTAATTTCGTTAATTAGCTGGAAAAATATATACTTAGCTTCTATGACACTTTTAAACTTTAAAGGAACATTATGCATTGGCCAAACTTAGGTTATATTTTAGTATAAAAATTAATATTACCATTTTCTTCAGAAGTTCATCTTACATCTCTACTCAATTGTTGATCCACCTGAAATTAATCAATGAAAAGTGAAAAATAGTATGAAAATTTATATTAACCATTAGTTCCCAAGCATCATTATAAAATTAATATCTCTTGATGATGTCACTCAATCTACTTAAGGATGTATTCTTCTGACGTTTCAGTCTCTTAGAATCTCGTTCTGGAATTTTTTCCAAAACATGTGATACAAGTGGAAAATAGCAATGAATTTAATAAATATCATAATCAAACTAAACTGTGTGAAAAAATTGTGTATTTACAATCAGCAGTTTTTAAGTAAAACAAAAATCAAATTTTACTACAAATCAAAGCAGTCTTTTTATCCAAAAATTTGAGAAAATGGGTGAGGGGTAGAAAAAATGATTTTACTATAAACTTGTACATCCCATATCACTTTTTCTTTTCAAATTTCTTAGATATGTATTTTTTTCAATTATTAATAACAAAGAACTTGAGATAATATGCATTTTGTTCTAAAAACAGAGAATAATCACAAATTTACAAAATTAACAGTTTGGTTAATTTGACACAAAAAAGCATCAAAATATGATAAAACTTTCTATATTAACACCTACCTATAGTTTTATTTAAGTGAAACTTATTCAGATTGGTCCACTTAATCTTTATTGAAAGTATGAAAAAATGTTTAATTGTGGAACTGTGATTTTTCCATGATAATAGCCCAAAAATGCGCAAAAAACGATGAAAAATGGGAAAATCATCAAAATTGGATACTTTCAAAGGGCTGTAGCAAATAAAAATGAAGTGCACCAGCAGCACCACCATATGGTTTTTTCTTCACCAATTATTTTTTTCAGTGGTTGTCATGCATATTTGTTTTGTTATAAATTAGGCCATTAGTTTTTTCAATTGAATTGTTTCATATTTTCCTCACAGGGCCCTTCGTTTTTTCTGCCATTTTTATAATGTACCCCTTGACAAGATATTTTTCAAAACACTATTGGAAAACAAACTGACAAAGCTATAAAAAAAATACTTTCTAACTCGGCCTCTTTGTTCAAGAATGGCATTTAATTTCAATTTTCCTTGTTTAAAACAAAATCCAATAATTTTCCAAACCTTGATTCTTTCTGCCTCTAACAAAGCCCCAATATCAACAATTTCTGCAGGTTCTTCATGTGCTTCAGGTACAGGTGCTTCAAGTGCTTCAGGTGCAGGTGCTTCATGTGTGCTTCAGGTGCAGGTTCTTCAGTTGCTTCAGGTGCAGGTGCTTCATGTGCTTCAGGTGCAGGTTCTTCATGTGCTTCAGGTGCAGGTGCTTCATGTTCTTCGGGTGCAAGTGCTTCATGTGCAGGTTCAGGTGCAGGTTCTTCATGTGCTTCAGGTGCAGTTGCGTCAGATGCAGGTGCTTCATGTGCTTCAGGTGCAGGTTCTTCATGTGCTTCAGGTGCAGATGCTTCATGTGCTTCAGGTGCAGGTTCTTCATGTGCTTCAGGTGCAGGTGCTTCATGTGCTGCAGGTGCAGGTTCTTCATGTGCTGCAGGTGCAGGTTCTTCATGTGCTTCAGGTGCAGATGCTTCATGTGCTGCAGGTGCAGGTTCTTCATGTGCTTCAGGTGCAGGTTCTTCATGTGCTTCAAGTGCAGGTGCTTCAGTTGCTTCAGGTGCAGGTTCTTCATGTGCCTCATGTGCTTCAGTTGCTTCAGGTGCAGGTGCTTCATGTGCAGGTTCTTCATGTGCTTCAGGTGCAGGTTCTCCATGTGCTTCAGATGCAGGTGCTTCATGTGCTTCAGGTGCAGGTTCTTCATGTGCTTCATGTGCTTCAGGTTCTTCAGGTGCTTCAGGTTCTTCAGATGCAGGTGCTTCAGTTGCTTCAGGTGCTTCAGGTTCTTCAGGTTCTTCAGGTACTTCAGGTGCTTCAGGTTCTTCAGGTGCTTCAGTTGCTTCTTCCTACAATAATAAGAGTGCACAAATTGAAATTACTCACCTTCTTTTCTAATCATAGATATTGTTTGTAATCTTAGATTTTTCTTCTTTCTCTAACATTTTCTGTTTGTTCAGGTTCAAACAATTGATTTAAAATCATGTTCAAACAGCCAATGGCGAACTACAGGTTGTAAATGCATGTAAATGAAAGAAAAAAAAAGATTAAACAATATAACTCTGCAAATTCATTTTAATCCCCAACCACTACCTCATGTCTGCCAGCTGTATACATGTACCATGACAGTTTTTGTTGTGCATGTGCTGCCAGTACATGTATGTCTTATTTAAATTAAACCACTTTGTACTGTAATTCCAAAACACCTTCTCACCTTCTGTCCTTCATTCTGTAATTCTGCTCTCATTCTCGCTGAAAGTTGAACATGTAGTGTTATGTATAAATAGAAGAACAAGAAAGTATACATTGATAATAGGTTTATAGTTGATCTAAGACCATGTACATGTAGCCATTGGTGAGGCCATATATGCATGTTGATGAAATGAAAAAAAAAAGTTTAAACAAAATTAAAGTATAACTCATGAAATTCAAATTGATATATTACCCCAGCACATTTGTGCCTGTATCATTAGTCCGGCTATCTGAACCATGTGCTGCCAAAACATGTATGTCTAATTTATTATGTCATTAATTATTTGATTGCCAGTCTTTCAATTTTGTCTTCATTACAAATGATGAATTTTTAGCTCACCTGGCCTAAAAGGCCAAGTGAGCTTTTCTCATCACTTGGCGTCCGGCGTCCGTCGTCGTCCGTCGTCCGTCGTCGTCGTTAACTTTTACAAAAATCTTCTCCTCTGAAACTACTGGGCCAAATTAAACCAAACTTGGCCACAATCATCATTGGAGTATCTAGTTTAAAAAATGTGTCCGGTGACCCGGCCAACCATCCAAGATGGCCGCCATGGCTAAAAATAGAACATAGGGGTAAAATGCAGTTTTTGGCTTATAACTCAAAAACCAAAGCATTTAGAGCAAATCTGACATGGGGTAGAATCGTTAAACAGGTGAAGATCTATCTGCCCTGAAATTTTCAGATGAATCGGATAACCCGTTGTTGGGTTGCTGCCCCTGAATTAGCAATTTTAAGGAAATTTTGCTGTTTTTGGTTATTATCTTGAATATTATTATAGATAGAGATAAACAGTAAACAGCAATAATGTTCACCAAAGTAAGATTTACAAATAAGTCAACATGACTGAAATGGTCAGTTGACCCCTTTAGGAGTTATTGCCCTTTATAGTCAATTTTTAACCATTTTTCATAAATCTTAGTAATATTTTACAAAAATCTTCTCCTCTGAAACTACTGGGCCAAATTAATCCAAACTTGGCCACAATCATCTTTTGGGTTAGTAGTTTGAAAAATGTGTCCAGTGACCCGGCCATCAAACCAAGATGGCCGCCATGGCTAAAAATAGAACATGGGGTAAAATGCAGTTTTTGGCTTATAACTCAAACCCAAAGCATTTAGAGCAAATCTGACATGGGGGGGGAAAATTGTTTATTAGTTCAAGATCTATCTGCCCTGAAATTTTCAGATGAATCGGACAACCCGTTGTTGGGTTGCTGGCCCTGAATTAGTAATTTTAAGGAAATTTTGCTCTTTTTGGTTATTATCTTGAATATTATTATAGATAGAGATAAACTATAAACAGCAATAATGTTCACCAAAGTAAGATTTACAAATAAGTCAACATGACTGAAATGGTCAGTTGACCCCTTTAGGAGTTATTGCCCTTTATAGTCATTTTTAACCATTTTTCGTAAATCTTAGTAATCTTTTACAAATATCTTCTCCTCTGAAACTACTTGGCCAAATTAATCCAAACTTGGCCACAATCATCTTTTGGGTTAGTAGTTTGAAAAATGTGTCCGGTGACCCGGCCATCCAACCAAGATGGCCGCCATGGCTAAAAATAGAACATGGGGTAAAATGCAGTTTTTGGCTTATAACTCAAAACCCAAAGCATTTAGAGCAAATCTGACATTGGTAAAATTGTTTATCAGGTCAACATTTATCTGCTCTGAAATTTTTAGATGAATCGGACAACCCGTTGTTGGGTTGCTGACCCTGAATTGTTAGTTTTAAGGAAATTTTGCTGTTTTTGGTCATTATGTTGAACATTATTATTGATAGAGATAAACTGTAAACAACAATAATGTTCAACAAAGTAAGATTTACAAATAAGTCTACATGACCGAAATGGTCAATTGACCCCCTTAGGAGTTATTGTTCTTTATAGTCAATTTTTAACAATTTTCATAAATTTTTACTAACATTTTCCACTGAAACTAATGGGCCAAGTTCATTATAGATAGAGATAATTTTAAGCAGCAAGAATGTTCAGTAAAGTAAGATGTACAAACACATCACCATCACCAAAACACAATTTTGTCATGAATCCATCTACTTCCTTTAATATTCACATAGACCAAGGTGAGCGACACAGGCTCTTTAGAGCCTCTAGTTCTGCTATCTCTCTGAAAGTTAAACGTGTAACATTATCTATAGATTTAACTACAAAAGGCTCTCAAGAGTCTGTTTTGCTCAACTGTATATGTGCTGTTTACGTAAAGTGTTATCTTCCCTTAAATGTACTGTAATTCAAAACACCTGCTTTCCTTCTGCTCATTAATGATATGTTGAAGTCTTTCAATTTTCCTTGTTTAAAACAAAATCCAATAATTTTCCAAACTTTGATTCTTTCTGCCTCTAACAGATCCCCAATATCAACTATTATTTCAGGTTCTTCAGGCACTGCTTCACTACAGGTGCTTCAGCTGGTTCTTCAGTTGCTTCTTCCTTCAATAATAAGAGTGCACACATTGAAATTACTCACCTTCTTTTCTAATCATAGATATTGTTTGTAATCTTAGATTCTTTCTTCTTTCTCTAACATTTTCTGTTCGTTCAGGTTCAAACAATTGATTTAAAATCATGTTCAAACAGCCAATGGTGAACTACAGGTCATAAATGCATGTTAATGAAATGAAAAAAAAAAAAAAACAGATTAAACAATATAACTCTTCAAACTCATTTTAATCCCCTACCACCAGCACATGTCTGCCTGTATACATGTACCATGACAGTTTTTCTTGTGGATGTGCTGCCAGTACATGTATGTCTAATTTAAATTAAACCACTTTGTACTGTAATTCCAAAACACCTTCTCACCTTCTGTCCTTCATTCTGTAATTCTGCTCTCATTCTCGCTGAAAGTTGAACATGTAGTGTTATGTATAAATAGAAGAACAAGAAAGTATACATTGATAATAGGTTTATAGTTGATCTAAGACCATGTACATGTAGCCATTGGTGAGGCCATATATGCATGTTGATGAAATGAAAAAAAAAAGTTTAAACAAAATTAAGTATAACTCATGAAATTCAAATTGATATATTACCCCAGCACATTTGTGCCTGTATCATTAGTCCGGCTATCTGAACCATGTGCTGCCATAACATGTATGTATAATTTATTATGTCATTAATTATTTGATTGCCAGTCTTTCAATTTTGTCTTCATTACAAATGATGAATTTTTCTGCTATCTCTCTGAAAGTTAAATGTGTAGCATTATGTATAAATATAACTACTAAAAGGCTCTCAAGAGTCTGTTTTGCTCAACTGTATATGTGCTGTTTACGTAAAGTGTTATCTCCCCTTAAATGTACTGTAATTCAACACACCTGCTTTCCGTCTGCTCATTAATGATATGTTGAAGTCTTTCAATTTTTTCTGAAAAATATGTTATTTTTCTGCTATCTCTCTCTGAAAATTAAACATGTAGTGTTATGTAGAAATAGAAGAGCAAGACAGTATACATTGATTAGGTTTATAATTGATCTAAGATCTTGTTCATACAGCCATTTGTAAAGTACAGTTTGTATAATCATGTTGATCAAATGAAAAAAAAAGTAACACTTGAAACTGATATTTATTAACTGCATCACATTTGCGCCTATATCAGGCTATCTTGAGCATGTGCAGCCAGTACATGTATGTCTAATTAGTTACTGAACTATTTTGTTTTTACAACATGTACTGGTATTTAAAATGACTTCTTAACAAGTAGTGTTATCATGGTTATGTAGAAATATCAGAGCAAGAACGTATACATTGATTAGGTTCATACATTTTGTTCTAAGATCATGTTCATCAGCCATTGGTGAACTGCAGGTCATATAAGCATGTTAATGAAATGGAAAAAAAGTAACTCTTCAGACTGATACATGTATATAACCCCACCACCACCACATTTGTGCCTGTATCAGGCTATCTTGAGCATTTGCAGCCAGTACATGTATATCTACTTAGTTACTGAACTAATTTGTTTTTACAAAATGTACTGTGAATTTAAAACACCTTTTCACCTTCTGCTCATTTAAGGTTGCATTCATTCTTTCATTGGCTTAATAATCACTCCTCTATCCATTCTCTCTGTAAATTAAACATGTAGTGTTATGTATAAATAGAAGAGCAAGAAAGTATACATTGATTAGGTTAATAGATTTGATCCAAGATCATGTTCATGCAACCTTTTGTGAACAACAGGCCCAATAAGCATATTGATGAAATGAAAAAAAAAATATAAACAAAGTATAACTCTTTAAATGCAAATTGATATATAACCCAAAAACATTTGTGCCTGTATCATTAGTCAGCCTATCTGAACCATGTGTTACCAGTACTTGTATGTCTTGTTTCAACTGAACCAATTGTTTGTACTGTAATTCAAAACACCTGCTCACCTTCTGCTCAGTCATGAGCTGTTGTAGCCTTGCATTTTTTTCCACCAAGGTTTTCATTTTTCTGTTAGCTCTCTCTGAAAATTAAACTTGTAGCTTCAAAGAGCTGTTTCCCTCAACTGTATATGTGTTGTTTACTTGAAGTGTTATCTCCCCTTAATTGTACTGTAATTCAAAAACACCTGCTTACCTTCTGCTCATTAATGATATGTTGAAGCCTTTCAAATTTTTCTGAAAAAAGTACAACTCTTCAAAGTGATATATAACCCCACCAGCACCACATTTATGCCTGTATCATTAGCCAGGCAATCTTCAGCATGTGCTGGCAGTACATGTATGTATATTTAGTTACTAATTTTTTTTTTTACTAAATGTACTTTGAATTTCAAACACCTTCTGTTCATTGAGGATTTCATTGAATCTTTCATTGGCCTTTATTAGTCCTCTTTCCATTCTCTCTGTAAATTAAACATGTCGTGTTATGTAGAAATAGAAGAGCAATAAAATATACATTGATTAGGTTTATATAGTTGATTCAAGATCATGTTCATTCAGTCATTGGTAAACTGCAAGCCATATCTGGATTTTGTGAAGATAGAAAAAAGTTTAACAAAGTAAACCTCTTGAACCTGATATTTATAACCCTATCATATTTGTGTTTGTATCATAAGTTGGACTATTTTAACCATGTGCAGCCAGTACATGTATGTCTAATTTAAACTGAACCAATTGTTTTTACTGTAATTTAAAACATTTTCTCATCTTCTGCTCATTATGACAATGTGTTGTAGCTGGCTTGTTCTTGTTCCATCCCCAATAAAATAGCTTTTTATTCTCTCTGAAATTAAACAAGTAGTGTTATGTATAAATATTAGAGCAAGAAAGTATACATTGATTAGGTTCATACAATTGGTCTATGAATATGTTTATACTGCCATTAGTGAACTACAGACCATGTTAATGAAATGAAAAAAAAGAAAAAAAAAGTTCAAACAATATAACTTTTCAACCCAATGTGTTTGTTTAAATTCATTTAAATTGTTACAATACAGTGTCCATGATGCAACCTGAAACAATTAATAAGCAGAAAAATTAATGTCTTAATACATGATTCTTATACAGAAATGTTTTCTATTATTTTCTAGTATGAACATTTACATTACCTATTTCCTCCTTAGCCTCTTCATTTAATTTTTTGCAATAAATGGTCCATGATTCAACCTGAAACAATCAATAACCGAGAAAATTAATGTCTTATCTAAGTGAATTGACAATACATGATTCTTATACAGAAATATTTTCTATTATTTTCTAGTATGAACATTTACATTACCTATTTCCTCCTTAGCCTCTTCATTTAATTTTTTGCAATAAATGGTCCATGATTCAACCTGAAACAATCAATAACCGAGAAAATTAATGTCTTATCTAAGTGAATTGACAATACATGATTCTTATACAGAAATGTTTTCTATTTTCTAGTATGAACATTTACATTACCTATTTCCTCCTTAGCCTCTTCATTTAATTTTTGACAATACAGTGTCCATGATTCAACCTGAAACAATCAATAACCAGGAAAATTAATGTCTTATCTAAGTGAATTGACAACTGATCCTAGATCATGTTCATATAGACTTTTTGGAACTAAATTAATAACTGAACCAATTTGTTTGTTCTGTAATTCAAAACAATTCTTTTTACCTTTTGGTCAGTCATACACCATGTTGAAGCAGATCATGTTGATTATGTTGTCATTTTAAATCTATCTGAAGAAAGTCACTTTCAATCTCTTTAAAAATAAAAAAAAAAAATAGTGTTATAAAATTGTGAATAAGTATAAAAACTAAAATGTTTAAATTGTTTATCTCCCCTTTCAGCAATAATTGTTTCATGGAATCTCTGTTCTGCAATTTCAACTCTGGTCATCTTTTCTCATTTTCCTGAAGGAAGATTAAAGGGAGGTGAATATGTCTAGTATTTTAGTAGGACTAGAGCTGTCTTTAAATATTTCATATATTTTTTTTTATATTACCCTTTTCGTCATGAGCCGTGTCATTTTGGTAAAGATATGAGTGGTCTTTAGGGCTCTCTTATATATTTCGTTTTTCTGTTTACATATTGCATTTTATTTATCATAATTTATATTACTCTTTTTCATCATCAATTGCACCTCGTTCCATTCTCTGCTCAAATGTTGCACCTTTTTCTTTTAACTTTGATTTGAAAAGAAACTTTGCATTGGCCAAACTTGGTTTGTTTAATATGAAAACTAAAATTACCCTTTTCTTCCTCTTCTTTGCCTTTTCCTCTTTTCAATTGCTCAACCTGAAGTAATGAATAAGCGAAAAAAGTATGAAAATTTATATTACCCATTAGTTCCCAAGACTCATTATAACATCTCTCATTGTTGTCACTTCTTGTAAGTTGAAATATTTGACTTAAATCATTTCTTCTTCCTTTTCTTCAGATATTCTTTTGAAATCTCTCCTCAATTGCTCAAACTGAAATTAATCAATGATAAGTAAAAAATAGTATGAAAATTTATATTAACCATTAGTTCCCAAGCATCATCATCAAATTGATATTTCTCGATATTGTCACCCATTGTATTTCTGGTAAGATGAAGTTCTTCTTTTAAATAATCATTAATTCTCCTAAGATAAAAGTACAAACTGAAATAATCAATGATGAGGGGGAAAAAATGCATTTTTAAGTGACCTATCACTTTGAATTTTAAAAGGAACATTTCAAT
This sequence comes from Mytilus galloprovincialis, assembly GCF_965363235.1. NCBI lineage: Eukaryota > Metazoa > Mollusca > Bivalvia > Mytilida > Mytilidae > Mytilus > Mytilus galloprovincialis. The sequence goes on from NC_134850.1 coordinate 54,254,529, forward strand.
GGCCAAGCTTGTTCATAATCCATTTCTTCATTACAATCCCTCTTCATATTCTAAAATGTTTGCTTTCCCAGTTTCAGTTAATGCAGGCTTAGCTAACATCTGATCATCAATGCTTAAACTAACAAACAATAACTTAAATTTACAAACAAGAAATTATATACAAAGAAATCACCATAATAAATCAGAAACGTCCATATTTTGCAGCTGGGTACCATTCTCATCTGGCCAATTGTCCATGTCTGTATGCTGATGCATTATGTTGATGACTTCTGATCTGTTATTTTTTTCTGTCTTCAGCTGTTCCTTGGCCATCTTCAACACTTCCATGCATCTGTCTTTCTGTCTGAAGGCATTGCTTATTCTAGTATTGTTGCTGCCCAGGTGTCCTGGGTGTCTGAAATAAAATAAAAAAAATACTATTAGTTTTTATTAAATAATGATTTAAAACCAATTGGTAATAATAAAAAAAAAATGGATGGAAAAGGAAATGTATGATATAATTTGTCCATAATAACAATTGACATATCTAAAATGAAATAAATTATAAAGTATAATAATTATATAACATTTTCCCTTTGTTCAATGGATTTCCTCTTTCTGTATTCTTACTGTGAGTTTCATGTATGTGCCTTCTTTGTACAGCAAGTGGCTTGATTGATTAGTAATGCAGTGACAGTGAAATATAGAGCATCAATAAAAGATCTCATGAAATGAGGTGAATCTGTTTTGCACTCATATTGTGCAATAATAAGAACTATATTTCAAAAATAAAAAGTAAAAGTAAAACTAACTTACTTTGATTGACAAAATTTTTGAACAGTGGGTAGATTGGGACAATTCCACTCACTGGGAGTTCTGGCTCAAAAAATCTGTCATACAAAACAGAATTAATAACGATAAAATAAATAACAAAAGACAATTGTATTTTTAACACATTATGTTGATGACTTCTTATTGGTTATTTTTTTCTGTCTTCAGCTGTTCCTTGGCCATCTTCAACACTTCCACGCATCTGTCTTTCTGTCTGAAGGCATTGCTTATTCTAGTATTGTTGCTGCCCAGGTGTCCTGGGTGTCTGAAATAAAATAAAAAAAAATACTATTAGTTTTTATTAAATAATGATTTAAAACCAATTGGTAATAATAAAAAAAAAATGGATGGAAAAGGAAATGTATGATATAATTTGTCCATAATAACAATTTACATATCTAAAATGAAATAAATTATAAAGTATAATAATTATATAACATTTTCCCTTTGTTCAATGGCTTTCCTCTTTCTGTTTTCATGTATGTGTCTTCTTTGTACAGCAAGTGGCTTGATTGATTAGTAATGCAGTGACAGTGAAATATAGAGCATCAATAAAAGATCTCATGAAATGAGGTGAATCTGTTTTGCACTCATATTGTGCAATAATGAGAATTATATTTAAAAAATAAAAAGTAAAAGTAAAACTAAGTTACTTTGATTGACAAAATCTTTGAACAGGGGGTAGAATGGGACAATTTTTCCACTCACTGGGAGTTTTGACTCAAAAAATCTGTCGTACAAAACAGAATTAATTACGATAAAATAAATAACAAAAGACAATTTTATTTTTAATACATTATGTTGATGACTTCTTATTGGTTATTATGCAGTTAAGCTGCATTATGCGAGCACCCTAGATTTGTGTTCTATCCAATAAATCCTGAAATACTTGCCATTGTTATTATCTAGCTTGTTACTATGTTATATATAACTAATTGAACACTTTTTTAATACTTTTTATTCTGGATTACAAAAAAAATGACCAGAAAAACCTTAAATGATCGTCGATTTATCCAAAAGTTTTAAAGTTACACATAGGAAGTAGTGCTTATTAAAAATCCTTGTGTAGTTCATTGTGACTTGAGCTTTTAGCTAAGATGTCAAAGAACAATTGTATGAAATATTTAATCGCCGAAAATCTCTTAAGACAAGCAGTTTAGATTTCCCAAATGACCAAAGTCGTAGGAATATTGTTTGTCATCAATACGTAGTACAACTACGTCAGTAGTCTATTATATAATTCAACTGTTCATGCTGTTGGCGGCAATTTCAAATTAGAAAAAGAAATTTTCGTAGCTTTTCAATTTGGAGGCAGGTGTTCAAATTAGCGGTGGTCCGCGACCTTCCACTTTTGCAAGCGGAATTTCGACTAGGATAGTTGGTTTCTAGCTACGCCCGACGTAGTCGCCTTACATTTGAAAGAAAATAAGAAATTACTTTGCAAACCTTTTCACCATGTTCACCAAAGTCTCCAATTAAACGAGCTAAAAACTTATTTTTATCATTATTATTCATGACGGCGATGTTCAATTTGTTCAACCGCTAGCTTTATACAGAAAATCGCCGACAAATATTGTATAAATTCGAGTAAAATCCCGTAAAATCGTATCTGATTGACAAAAACAACATTGTAAACACATAACAATGGCGGCCGTGAAGACAAAATTTTACAAAATCGGATCCGATTCCGGAAGCGGATAAGGGTAATTCCGGGTTTGACGATCATTTACAAAATAAATCCAAGCAGGTGAAAAAATACATCTATGCATGGTAAATGAATATAAACACTAGTATTGTAAACCAAAAGATATATGTTAAAGAAAGAAAAAGCAGAAAAATATTTTATTCAGAAACTAAAAATTACTTTTTGATAAATTTTAATTTAAAAATCCAATACAACGTGACAGCTGGGAACAGTATATCTAACGATATACATGTTCATGGTCACAGTCTAAATTTTCTTTATAAATGATAAATGATGATAATGCATGTGAGATGCTTTTAAAGTGTAAACATATTACTGCAATTTCGAGGGGTTATTAGTTTTTTCTCAATTTTGAAGGGTCGATTAAAGTAGCTGAAAGTTTCATTCTTTATTTTCACAAATAATGCAACTATATTATATATACCTTAATGTAAGTAAATCATATGATATATAGGTGGCATTCTTTGGACCACTCTACCCCCTCCTGTTTGATAACTTGGAAACGGTCGAGCTCCCCACCCCTAAACCATATGAGGGGCAGATCCGGGATTTTAGGTTAGGAGGGGCGCAAACTTAAATTTTCGCCGAGCAGAGCGAGGCTAAAAAAAATTGAGGTAAAATTATCGGAATTTTCTTTATTAAGCTGAGAACAACCCATGCTTTTCAAATTTAAGGGGGGTGCAAGCCCGCAACTCTCCCCCGTCTGAATCCGCCCCTGCATATATTCAAGTATAGGACAATATAATAAATAAAAAATGAAATATAGGGGGAGTCACTGGAGTTACCCCACCCCCTCCTGTTTGAGAACTTGGAAACGGTGGAGATCCACACCCCTTAACCATATATATTCATGTTTGTGACAATATGAAAAATCAAATGAAATATAGGAAGAGTCGCTAGGGGTCACCCCACCCCTCCTGTTTTAGAATTTAAAAATGGTCGAGATCCCCATCCCTGAACCATATATATTCATGTATGGGACAATATAACAAATCAGATGAAAGATAGGGGGAGTCCCTGAGGTCACTGTTCACCCTCCTGTTTGAGAACTTGGAAATGGTCAAGATCCTTACCCCTAAACCATATATACTCATGTATGGGACAATATAACAAATCAAATGAAATATAAGGGAAGTCCCTGTGGTCATCCCAACCCTCCTGTTTGAGAACTTGGAAATGGTCGAGATCCCCACACCAAAACAATATATATTCATGTATGGATCAATATAACTAAGTAAATGAAATATAGGGGGAGTCCCTTGGGTCAGCCTACCCTTCCTGTTTGAGAACTTGGAAACCAATGAGATCCCCACCCCTAAACCATATATATTCATGTATGGGACAATATAATAAATAAAATGAAATGTAGGGGAAGTCCCTAGGGTCACCCTACCCCCAGTGGCAGATCCAGAAATTTTCATAAGTTGGGCCCACTGACTGACCTAAGAGGGGCCCGCTCCAGTCACGCTTCAGTGATTCCCTATATAAGCAACCAAATTTTTTCCCAAAAAGGGGGGGCCAGGCCCCCTGCCCCCTAAATCCTCTGCCTACCCCTACCTGTTTGAGAACTTGAAAACCGTTGAGATCCCCACCCCTAAATTATATATATTCATATGTATGGGACAAAATAACAAATCATTTTAATTTTACATTTACTATGGGCAAGTCGGTCAGACCTCATCTTTGATCCCTGTTGTAGTGAACATTTGTCTGATTCGTGTCTCATAACTTTTGTACTATAGAACACAAACTCAGTTTTCTTTCCAGGGAAACCAGTCCATTCATACTATTACATGTTCATACTACGTCAAATTGAACTTCTAGCAGTCAAATAAAAATCAAGGTTAACTACCAAGTAGAACAACTGCAATCATTGGGAACTTGTACCACTGCAGACTCACCATAAAAAATATACATTGATATATGCATTGCTTTTGAAACCTTGATAACATATAAATTATTTGCCTTAATAAATAAATCATTAGATAAACATGAATTTACTATATGTGAATGTTTAATGTTGAGGCAACATTGCCACAGTTTTCATAATTACGGTTACCTTGGTTTTTGGTTAACTGCCTTCAGCACTTACAGCGCTTTGATTTTTTTCTGTCTTCAGCTGTTCCTTGGCCATCTTCAACACTTCCATGCATCTTGTCTTTCTGTCTGAAGGCATTGCTTATTCTAGTATTGTTGCTGCCCAGGTGTCCTGGGTGTCTAAAATAAAATAAAAAAATACTATTAGGCCTAAATTAAAATGTTGTTTGTTTGCCCTTTTCCGACCCTATGTTTTGAAACAGGGTAGGTAGGTAGGTAAAATATTTTATTTTTTTCCCAAAAAAAATAACTTGGCTCGGTATATTTTTTTTTCATGGGTAGGCAGGTAGGTATAATATTTTATTTTATAGATACAAAATCTGCATAATGTCATTTTTGTCTGTTTTGCTATTGCTAATAAGTTTCTGGGACTACGCTTCGAAGAAAAAAAATAAGGTAGAATGTGAAGTTAATTCATATGCACTACTATTTTGTTTTCAAATATCAAAATATAGAGCTGTGCCGCATATTTTCAACGTTTATATATGCCTGGAACTTTGAAGAGTTTTATCTTGCACTAATATTCTGTACTACGTACCCTGTACGCTTACCTCTACCTAAAGGTTTCTGTAAGAGATAACTTTGCCCTGGTAAAATATGTCTGGGCAGACATACATTACTAGTAGAAAAAGTCCCTAGAGTGTTTAAATTTCCGTGTGTGCCTATGTTTCTAATAAAAATGCTACAAGACTTAAACTCAATTCTCACATATTTTACATCGCATTTATAAATGATCTGTATGGAAAACTTGGGCGATTTTACTGCCAAATATTCTCCACTTCACAGGCTTTTGTCACCTTTGGTTCATGTCAGATATAAATAATATAGCAATGCTGGTCGAAGGCATTGTTAACATAATTTTCCTGATCTACGGATCAAAAAAGGTCATCCCTACACAGAATACAACGTCCGTTTACACAAAATACTACGGTTTGTACACACGTTGATAATTTTGTATTATTAAACGAACTTTTTTGTAAATGAACCCTGCTCTTTAAGTATAAAGATACAGAGTACGTCATATCATGATTTCAAAGCGTTCAACATCGATTTCAAACAAATGCTTTGAAACTCTAAATGCAAGTGTTCATGTCAAACGCTCACGTGATACCAAACGGACTAGACCTTTCACGATAAAGATAAAACCCGAGGATTCCGGTAAAAAAGTTTTGAGCGGGAAATACAAATAAAAGATTTTTGGTAGGAACGAAAAAATAAAATAAAATAAAATCTTGCTGATAAACACAAATAAAAGATTTTCAGGCGGAACGAATTTATAGGGTCGGTCGGTAAAGGGCAAACAAACAATATTTTAATTTAAGCCTTATAGTTTTTATTAAATGATGATTTAAGGGCATACGATACAGTTACAGGGGAGGTAATGACGTTGCTAACGTAAAATGTTATTTTCGCGACGTCAAACTGTGACATATCGGGAAAAGATGCATTTTTCGACTGATTTTTATCATTCAAACTGATTTAATTTGAAAACGAGTTCATGGACCCCTATTTTTCGAAACGGCAATTTGTTTCATTTTGCAGGGAGATTGTGTGACCCAAATTTTATAAAACTGTAAATAGAGGATTTTTTTTAATTTTGACAAACATGCAGCAAAAAATGACGTTTTTTCCTCAATTCATGAACATTTGATAAATATGAGTTATTTCTGAATAAAAAAAATGCATATTTTTTAGGATACTTATAAAATACAGAAATTAACGATTATTTAACAAAAAACAATTTGTGTTTATCTTTTATAACAAAAAAGTTATGTCTTTCTTTCGAAAAAGAAATTACGGCCACAAATCTGAATTTTGAGCAAATATACAAAATTTCGACCTCATTTTACTCAAAAAGTAGCACATGAAGGTATATTTTTTATTACATATTTGATTTAATCAGGTAAAAAATAGCCTATATGCAAATTTTCTTGAACTTGTAAATACAGGATCAAAACTGTATCGTATGCCCTTAAAACCAATTGGTAATATTTGTAAAATAATAAAAAAAAATGGGTGGAAAAGAAAATGTATGGTATAATATGTCAATTATAACAATTGACATATATTTGAAATGAAATAAATTATAAAGTATAATAATTATATAACATTTTCCCTTTGTTCAATGGCTTTCCTCTTTCTGTATTCTTACTGTGAGTTTCATGTATGTGTCTTCTTTGTACAACAAGTGGCTTGATAAGTATTGCAGTGACTGTGAAATATAGATCATCAATAAAAGATCTCTTCAAGGTGTAATACCACCAAATCATGGTACGTCACATCCGGTTGTATACGAAAGTAGGTTGAAAAAAATATTCCCTTGAATTTGACAGTTGTAGGTAATTAATCCTACATTTTATTGTAGTAAAACCATTTCTGTGTCATAAACATATGTCTTGGCTATTTCAAAACTCCATTATTTTTTATTTGGGATTTTTATAGAAAGTTTTGTAATCTTGCGGTTACATGGTGACTAAACCTTGTACACAGATAAATTAAGGGGAGAAATTTGATTGGTTAACTTCCAATGATGGTTATTTTCTTATATGCAATGAAATGTTATGTGAATTTTTTTTCTATAGAACTGGACAGGATAAAACTTTACTCATGCAAAGTATTTCTTTATTTGAAACAAGGATAAATTCTGCACATTTTTTTGAAAAGTGCAAATTTAACAGACTAATAGGGGAAAATCAGTGGTGGTATTACACCTCAAATGAGGTGAATCTGTTTTGCACTCGTATTGTGCAATGATAAGAATTATATTTTGAAAATAAAAAGTAAAACTTACTTACTTTGATTGACAGCAACACTTTTTAACAAAGGAATCAACTTTACAAGTTTTACTCCAGAAGGGAGTGGCTAAAAAAAAAACTAACACAAAAGAGAATAAAAACGCCAAATTAATAACAAAAGACAATTGTCATTTTGATGCATTATGTTAATGACTTCTTATTAGTTAATGTTTAGTCATGTCTTTCAGTGTGGCCATCCCCTGTGTTTTCTGTTGGTTACCTGTACTGATCAGCTTTTGTCATATATGTGTGCAGGGGCGGATCCAGCCATTTTAAAAAGGGGGGGTTCTTAACCCAGGACAAAAGGGGGGGTTCCAATTACATGTCCCCATTCATATGCATTGATCGTCCAAAAAAAAAGGGGGGGTTCTAACCCCTGGAACCCCCCTCTGGATCCGCGCCTGGTGTGAGTGGTCTTGCTATACAACAGAACATGTGTCTTTAACTTTGGTGAGAGACTTGATTTGGCCAGTCTGCAAGCTCAATGAAATGTGTTGCTCAGGTTTGTGTATCTTCTGTAGCTGCTGTCTCCATCAGATAGGATAGGTGACTGTTTCATTTTCTTAATATAGGTCTGGTAATTCTCTTGTGGGATTAGAGGAGATATAGGTCTGGCAGAGTCTGCTATGCTTTCCATGTTTAATTGTTGTGCAATAGACTAATCTGATATTAAATAGTCCCCAAGGGTATCATCAGCAGTACTGATATGATTTATAACAATTAAACCTTTCTCCAAATTTAAAACGCACATGCATTGGATAAGGGACCGTTCAATATTTATCAGAAGGACGGGACGCTGGTGCATTCTTTATTTAATATTGTTGCATTAAAAAACTTGATGCCATACATCCTTTTAAATTCTGCAAAACATTGCTTGTCCCCCTAAAACATAGACAACCAATAATCATGATAATGATATAGGTTATTTTTCTATTTTTTATTGCCTGCATGTTTAAATCTAGAAATCAAAGAATAGACTTTAATGGTGTATAGAGTTTATATCTGTATTTATACTGCACTCGTTCTATTTGAGCTGTCAAAATGCCTTGACCGTATATTTCTATGTCATATACAGTCACTGACATATAGGATATCACTTTTCCTCATGAATATTTAAATAGAAATTGTTGAAATTATGATTTTAAAATTATTCATACTACCTACTTAACCTGTTCTTGTTTTCAATGTATACATGAATCAAACTTATTTCTTTTTGCAATTTTTATAAAAAAAAAAAAAATTACTTGTTAATATTTTTGGTCTGCAAATTATAAATCATTGTTTTATGCTTATTGTTGATATTCTAGTTCATTCTCCAACAAATTTGTTCATCAGCGATTGAGACAACAGGTAATGTACATTTCATCGTGCTGTATATTTCTCTGCCTGCATGATATGAGGCCTTTTATAAAAAGGGGAAGTTTCCCAATATTTAAATCAAATAATAAAATCAACACATTAAACAACAATTGAAAATGTTTTTTTTTAGATTGCAGTATAATGACAATAATAGTGCATTGACTTGACATATCAACAATATAAGGATTCGGACCAAAACGTGGAAATATCTCGGCAAATCCTCGCATTTCCAAATTTCTAAGCCTCATCCTTATATCGTTGATACGTCAAGTCAACGCACTATTATTGTCTATGTATCAGAATCAGACGTTTTATTATTTTAATCCATTAAAGTATGAATGTCATGAATATACATGTCTCACCAAGGTCCACTCGAGAGAATTGTTAGATAAGGGGGAGCTAACTGGTATGTGCTGGAACCAAGGAACAGGGGGGTCAGTCTATCGCTAGACTTAATGTTCTGATAGGCATAGATAAAACACAAGGAAGGTTTTCAGAATTTAATTACTATAACAATTAGTAAACAATTACAAAAAATAATAATAATCTAATTAAAGTACAAAGTATCAAATCCAAAGAAAACTGTTGCTCTTTAAAATGTACAATATAAAATAAATGCCAAAATTACTAAATCATAAAATGTACTTAATCTCAACTTCAAAAATATAAAAGTCTCAAAATAAAATTATCTCAAAAGTATTTTCTAAAGTTAAATTTATGAGTCGGAGATAAATTTTGTCTCAACATTATACAGTCAACTGGTAGACAGTCTTATAGGTCCAGTATAATACCATGAGTAGTGTGAGGTTACGCTTCCGAAACACTGACTGCCTTTCCAAAATTTCACAACGATATTTATACTAAAATCCCAAATAAATAAATATGTCTCGACACATTCATAATACTCTCATTAGCAAAAATATACTTTAATTGGCAAAGCCTAATCTTGTAATGTTTTGATAAGAATATAAACTTTCATAATTATGTTAATTACAATTAATATTTCAAAATAAAGTGCTTTAAGCAAACTGTGACAGTTCGAGTATTAATGCCACAGCAAAGGTAAAAATAGATTAAACAAACTAATTAAAAATTTTACAAAATACAAACATAAAATTTCTTTTCTTAAAATAAAACATATTTTTTATCCCAAATAACACTATCACAAATATAAGCCAAATAACACACCATGACACATGTATAAAGTTGATTTTATAAGTATAGCCTGATACAATATGCCTATATGGTCAAAATTACATCTCAATACACCAAGTCATAGTATTCTATAACAGCAAGCCTTTAATCGAGACTTTAAAAGTGCTAACACTATTTATACAAATCATGAATATAATGAAGAAATATTAACCTAATGCTCATAAATGTACTAAGTTTTTATTTATTCTGAAGTCTCAGGTCGTTTTAAATTTGAAACCTAAAGGTCTATTAAATTATTGAATAAGTGGTAGTTTCCTAAAAATGACAGTAAATTATATTACTAATTAATGAATTATCTCCCCTTTCTTACAGTGTTGAATACATATCCTGCTTGGTTCTTGAAATATTATAGAAATACTTGTATATTGAAAGACTGGTGTTTGAAATATTTTTGTTGTATAAATATATATATATATTGATCCTATATTTGTCTAAGATTAAAATAGAATATCATTCATACGATTAAAAATTATATTATTTAAACATGTATTAGAGGACAGCCTCTGGTATTATTTAAAGTATAATAACAAAAAAAATATACTCTTTTTAAATACATGTGCTCTTGAAGTTGTTCTGTTATTTTGAAATTAGTAAATATAAGTCAGTATGCAGTATCTCTTTTTATAGTTATTTTATATTTTTAAGAATTTATCAGAAAAGATATACATTTTTTTAAAAACATTTTATATATTTTACAGTATGATTAATACATGCTTTAATACATGGGAGATAATCCCATTCATCTGAAAATTGTTACATTTTAGTTGATCAAAGTTTTGAAATGTTGTTTTAATATTTAAAGAGAAAAAAAAAACTAGTTCACTTCAAACCGCAGATGACTTTATATACTGTAAATTCAGAAATTATTGTGTGTATTTATTATTGAGATTTTGTCATTTTAGACTTAAAAGCGATTTTATTTTTTTACGATTTTGAGAAAAATCCTGTTTGATTTATATAAGAAATTTCAAAATTCGAGTTTAAATTTTTGCGTTTACAACTCTTGCATTTTTCGCAATAATAAAAACCTAATGCAATAATTATATGAATTAACAGTTTATAATTTTACATTGTGATTTTGTTTTGAATTGTATATAATATTGTTGTATTACATTGTGATTTTTGTTATGAATTGTATATAATATGTTTGTATTACATTGTGAATTTTGGTATAAATTGTATAATTTTTTGTTTGTATATTTAATTGTTTGTTTATCAAACTAAATTGTAATATTTTTCTTATATCTTGCATCTGTTGTACAGACAGCAGGTATACAAATACATTTGTTAATTTCTGTGTAATTTGGTCTCTTGTGAAGTTGTCTCATTGGCCAAAAAATTATACCACATCTTCTTTTTTATGTTTACTGTACTGTATCAATAATGTACTGTTATAGTACTTTGTTTAGCAAATGATAATTATTATAGATTATTGTTGATTATCTCAACAAGATTGATTTTAGAAAAGCAATCGAGTTGAGATGATCAATGATAATCTGTTTATCGCTATTCGACCTACGAAGACGTTGTCATTTTCATGTCAATTTCATAAGCAATACCACACGGCTCCTTAGTTTCTAGCGATAATTGTCCATCTCAAGCGAGTAGCATGATATGAAAATTATCACAAAAAAAGATCAAAGGAAAAATGCACAAAATAGCGATAATACAAATTACTGTATTTTACAGTAAACAAGTCCTCTTAGTTAAGTCCCATTTTAAGCCATCTGAATTTATTACTAAAATCAGACAAGAATTTGAAATTTAAAAATAATGTGAAAATGCATGATAAAAACTAAATTTATACATTTTCAAAAATAATATAAAGTTTGAAGGTTTGTGGCATTACTATTAACTAATGAGTTTTGTACTCAATAATTCCTGACGGAATACTCTTTTTCATCTTGTTCAGTTTATTTTCAGTATAAATTCCACGTCTGCTTTTTTTCTGCTAAAAAATCAACCTTTCCATGAAATATCATGTGAGATCATTTAAGAAAATTTAACTTCTGTATACTGTTGACACTGAGGTTGTGAGTTCAAAACCTGAACATGGCCAACTCTTATCATAATTGTCTAGGAGTCAGTTTTCTTAATGAAGCTTAAGGTTGGTCATCATCTCAAAGCACCTCAGCTTCGATTCCTCCTCCAATAAATATTAGACTGCTATGAAAAGAAAATGCATGTTGAAAGTGGTGTTAAACTCGAAAAATAAGTCAATGTCAGAATCATTCATAACCTCACTCACAGTATAGAGTGTAAAGGAATTTTTTTTTTTCACCAAAATTTGTCTCCATGAACTTTCAAGCCAACCTATTCCATTTCTGTCGAGTTCAACAAAAAACTTTAACAATATAAGCTAGAACATAATAGACTTTAATTATAAAAAATATATGTAGAAATATTCCACATTTTATAAAAAGTATACCTTAAGATTTCTTTTTTGTATAGCAAATTGTTGCTCAATACTGTAAATAGTTTTGTTTATTCTTTTCACTGTTTGTAATTGAATTATCTGTAAGTGTTCAGTTTATATAAAATGTAATGTATTGACGAAATATCAAATCAAACAGATTATCACCAAACTATTTTAAATTTATTTTTCTCATTGGGTATTAAAGCCTAATGATCATTAGACTGGTTTTCTGTCCTTCATCTGTTTGGCTCTAAAATACCCGTATGTTGCAAGGGAGAGGACCAGCCTAATGATCATAGATTATCTATGGTTATTAAAACATGGGGGAAATTCTTGGATGCAATCTTATCGAATGGCATTTGGGACCAACCCCTGAAATGAATAGTAGCCTAGAAAATCATTATCCTTTCTGAAGCTCACTCAGTAGATAATCTATCATTATTAGTAATAATATATCAAATTCACATAACTTTTCAAAAAGATCATCATAGATGTGTTTATAGCTTTTTCAAAAGCAATGTTAATTACACATCACATCTTCTCATTTTCAATCTACTCAAATGAGAAAAAAAACCTTCTCAATCTAGTAGCTTGTGATAGAAAATGATAAACAAAATTGAAAGGAAAATATGTGAAAATAACATTTTAAGTAACACATACATTATATTTTATACAATGATATGAACATATGTTATATTTTGTATTAAAGATATATTATAGTAACTGATTTTAATTGTTATTATCATCATTGATATATGTTTCAAATACACACTTAATGGTATGCTTTAGCTCACCATTCACCAAGCCCAAAGAGCATACATCTGTCGTCGTCATGGTAAACTTTTTCAAAATTCTTCTCTGATACTACTCTGCCAAATACCTTCAAACTTTAACTGAATGTTCCTTAGAATATCTTGTTTGAAATTGTATCCGAAGTTTTGATCCAACAACAAACATGATCAAACATGGGTGCCATTGCTAAAAATGGAACACGCGGGACAACAACAGGTTTTGGTGTATGTCGAAAAAAATACAGCAATAAGAGCAAAAGTGAAAGGGAGTTAAAGTTATAAATTGGTCATCATCTACTAGTATCTGTTATGAAATTGTCAGACCAATAGGACCACTAGTTGTAGGGTTTCTGTCCAAGATAGTTTTACTGTTATAATAGTAAAATATTAAAATAGTAGATAGAAGTTAAGTATGAATGGCGATAAATGTTCGGCCAAGTAGGGTTTACAAATAAGCCAGCATGATCAAAATCGTCAATTGACTCCATAAGGATTTAATGCACTTGAAATGCTATTTTTAGCTCTTCTGGCCCGAAGGACCAAGTGAGCTTTTCCCATCACTTTGCGTCCGTCGTCGTCCGTCGTTAACTTTTACAAAAATCTTCTCTGAAACTACTGGGCCAAATTAAACCAAACTTGGCCACAATCATCATTGGGGTATCTAGTTTAAAAAATGTGTCCCGTGACCCGGCCAACAAATCAAGATGGCCGCCATGGCTAAAAATAGAACATAGGGGTAAAATGCAGTTTTTGGCTTATAACTCAAAAACCAAAGCATTTAGAGCAAATCTGACATGGGGGGTAAAATTGTTTATCAGGTCAAGATCTATCTGCCCTGAAATTTTCAGATGAATCGGACAACCCGTTGTTGGGTTGCTGCCCTTGAATTGGTAATTTTAAGGAAATTTTGCTGTTTTTGGTTATTATCTTGTATATTATTATAGATGGAGATAAACTGTAAACAACAATAATGTTCAGCAAAGTAAGATTTACAAATAAGTCAACGTGACCGAAATGGTCAGTTGACCCCTTTAGGAGTTATTGCCCTTTATAGTCAATTTTTAACCATTTTTCGTAAATCTTAGTTATCTTTTACAAAAATCTTCTCTTCTGAAACTACTGGGCCAAATTAATCCAAACTTGGCCACAATCTTTGGGGTATCTAGTTTAACAAATGTGTCCGGTGACCCGGCCAACAAATCAAGATGGCCACCACGGCTAAAAATAGAACATAGGGGTAAAATGCAGTTTTTGGCTTATAACTCGAAAACCAAAGCATTTAGAGCAAATCTGACATGGGGTAAAATTGTTTATCAGGTCAATATCAAATTTTCAGATGAATCGGACAACCCGTTGTTGGGTTGCTGCCCCTGAATCGGTAATTTTAAGGAAATTTTGCCGTTTTTGGTTATTATCTTGAATATTATTATAGATAGAGATAAACTGTAAACAGCAATAATGTTAAGCAAAGTAAGATTTACAAATAAGTCAACATGACCGAAATGGTCAATTGACCCCCTAAGGATTTATTGTCCTTTATATAGTCAATTTTTAACAATTTTCATAAATTTGTAAATTTTTATTAACGTTTTCCACTGAAACTCCTGGACCAAGTTCATTATAGATAGAGATAATTGTAAGCAGCAAGACTGTTTAGTAAAGTAAGATGTACAAACATCACCATCACCAAAACACAATTTTGTCATGAACCCATCTGCTTCCTTTGTTTAATATTCACATAGACCAAGGTGAGCGACACAGGCTCTTTAGAGCCTCTAGTTACTTTTATGTCTAACCTTAACAGAGACAAAAAAGGAGACATATGTATGCTGTTTCTGGCGGCGGCTGCAATGTTTTAGTTTTTGATTAGGTCTAGTTTATGGTGAACAACTAGTGGTGAGTCAATGGCGGTTTGGTATGCAGTTGTATTAGCATTGGCACATCTCATTACCATGGAGATTATTTGGCCTGTCCCCTCAGTTATGGTCTATTGACGTTGAAACGTTTGCTTATATATAGATATACGAAGATGTTGTATGAGTGCCAATGAGACAAGTCACAAATTATAAATTAAAGTAAACCATTATAGGTCAAGGCAGGGTCTTCAACACGGAGCCTTTACTTACACCAAACAAGCTATAAACTGCCCCAAAAAAATACTGGTGTAAAACCTTTCAAACGGTAAAGCCAAAGGTCTATAGATTTCATGTATTAGTTTGTGATTAGGTCAGTTTATTGGGAACCACTAGTGGTAGGTAAATTATATTTGGTATGCAGTTGTACAAGTATTAGCTTTGGCAAATATCATTATCATGGAGATTATTTGGCCCCGCCTCCTCAAATATGGTTTATCTCTGAAATTTTGCGTAGTTTACATGTATTATTTTGTGTTTAGGTACATTTAAAGTGAACTGCTTATGATATGTCAATTGATTTTGGTATGCAGTTGTATTAGCATTGGCACATTTCATTTCCACGTACTAAGATTGTTTAGCCATGTGCCTTAAGTCATGATTCATTGACTGAGTTTTTGCAAAACTTGCATGTTAAAGTGTTGCTATTTAAATTTCAATATCAGTTGCATTATTGAAATTACATAAAGGCGAGACATATCTCTTTGTTAACATAAAAAAGAAGATGTGGTTTGATTGCCAATGAGACAACTGTCCACAAGATACCAAAATGACACAGAAATTAACAACTATAGGTCACCGTTCAGCCTTCAACAATGATGAGCAAAGCCCATACCGCATAGTCCGCCATAAAAGGCCCCGACATGACAATGAAAAACAATTCAAACGAGAAAACTAACGGCCTCATTTATATGAAAAAAAAAATGAACGAAAACAAATATGTAACACATAAACAAACGACAACCACTGAATTACAGGCTCCTGACTTTGGACAGGCACATCACCGTGAGGCACATACATACACAGTTTACTTCTGAAAGTCTTATTAGTTTTTCAAAAACCTTCTTCTCTGAAACAACTTGGCCAAATACTTTAAAACTTCATTCGAATGTTCCCTAGGATATCTAATTTATAGATTGTATTCGGGGATTTGATCCATCTAAATCATGGAGGCCGTTTCTAAAAAAAAATAGAACACAGGGTTCAAATGATTTTTTTGGGTTTCATCTCAAAAACTCAAAACAAAAAAATTGCGAAAGCGATATTTAGCGTCAATATTCGTTTCTGTGGTTAATGCCTTTTCAGACACCCATGACGTTATTGGAATTTTATGAAATTTGCACATAAACTTGATAATGTCCAACATACAGTTTCAAGATCAATATTCCATTTTATAATAAATGAACTGAGTTATTTCAAAATTAACAAGTAGATACAGTCTGGGGTTAAACATTAATTTGTTTCACATCACATACTTTGTCAAACCCTCAGGATTTTATGAAACTTAATAAGCAAAAGCTAAAGAAGATAATGTCTGATGCAAAGTTTTTAAACTGTTTTTTTTCATTTTCAGTATTTTTCTGACAGATTGACTAATAAGTGTTTAACAGTTAACGTTTGTGGGGGGACATATGGTTAGTTTCATGGATTGTTATGAAACTTGGACAGACGCTAATCTCCAAGACCAAGAGAACGAATTTAAAGGAAAAGCTCCAAGACCAAGAGAAAGAATTTAAAGGAAAAGCATTATTTTTTAATTCTGTATTTTAATGGACTTATTTACACTCAGACATAACACTGATAGTAGTAATCGTAAGGGAGACACGGTGTTCCACGGTGTTCCACGGTGTTCCACGGAACCCCTTTGGAATTGCTTTTGTTGCTTTGTTGGTTTGTTGCTGCCCTGGAATTGATAATTTTAAGGAAATATTGCAGTTTGTTATCTTCAATATTGAAATAGATAAAGATAAACTGTAAACAGCAAAATTGGTCAGCAAAATAAGCTCCTCTTAGTCTTATTCTTTCTATCACCAAAGTTTCCCTAGGATGGTGAGAATGATACCACATGGGACTTTCTAAGATGAAGAGTTATACTGTATATATATCTAGGACTCTAAAGTGCGATGGAGTCGTAAACACACGATGGTCACGATAAAGTACGATGGTCTGCGCTAAGTGCGATGCCTCCATACGCTAAAGTTCGATGAGACGGATTTATAAAAGTTTTTCAAAACTTGTTTCCGAATCCCATATTTAAACGTTATGTAACATTTAAAAAAGAAGATGTGGTATGATTGCCAATGAGACAACTATCCACAAAAGACCAAAATGACACAGACATTAACAACTATAGGTCACCGTACGGCCTTCAACAATGAGCAAAGCCCATACCGCATAGTCAGCTATAAAAGGCCCGATAAGACCATGTAAAACAATTCAAACGAGAAAACTAACGGCCTTATTTATGTATGCATGGATTTATACAAATCCTTGAACATTGTAATATATATCTTGTAATTTTTTTCATTGATAAATACTGTTTAAACTAAAGTCCGATGGTCCTCGAAAGTTAAGACATTCGAAACAGCGGTTGGGTTATAACGTTAACGGTCGTTTATTCAAACCAAAAATGAATATGCCGTACCTTAACCGTGGTTTGTCGGCAGAAGCAAATTTGTTTTATTTCGATGCTGGAAGAAGACTTGTGTCATGCAGCCGATCAGTGTACTATATATAGATACGTATAGATATCATATATCCTGCTTCAATTAGAAGCAAACGGATACATTTAAATCATTGATTTCGTTGAAGTTTACTTTGTGGCCGCCGTTAAGATATTGTCGACTTCATTGAAAACATAAAGGTACATGTTTTTAAGCGTAAATTATAAATTGGCTTAAACATAGTTTGTACACTGTAGGGAAATATAACATGTAGCCATACTCCTTACAAACATCACATTTTTCTCGCGTTTGATTAAAAGCTTGTACAAATAAATGTTAGTTACAAACATGTATTCCGACAATGAACGCATTTTTTTTTATTTACAATGACGACTGTAAAGAGGGCGTTCAGATTATTGATAGACTGTGTGAACGGCAAGCTCATATTAGATTGAAGGAAGATCGAATGTTACATTTACCGCCATTTCGATTGTAATATAGCAATAAACTCATCGGTCTAGTTCTTGCTTAAATCGGCAAATTTAAAAGGGTGAACCAAATTTTCAAGTCATTTTGAATAGAAAGAAGAAAAAAAAAAAACATTTATACTTTAAATTTAATTTCATATTAAATTTGTAAGTGTAAATCATGAAAACACGAAGGATTGTAAGGTGTACATGTCCATCTGGCAGGTGTCATCTGGCCTTGACCTCATTTTCATGGGGTCAGTAATTAAAGTTAAGTTGTTTTTTTGTGTCTGTTTTTCGTATACTGTATGCAAAATGTCTACTATATTTGGTGTATCGAATGATTGTAAGGTGTACATGTCCAACTGGCAGGTGTCGTCTGACCTTGACCTCATTTTCATGGTTCAGTGGTCAAAGTCAAGTATTTGAGTATTGTTTTTTTTGTCAATTACTATATGCAATAGGTGAACAATATTTGGTGCATGGAAATATTTTAAGATGTACATGTCAGTCTCTCAGATTCTATTTGACCTTGACATCATTTTCAATGTTCATTGCTGAGTGTTAAGTTTTTGTGTTTTGGACTATTTTTCTTTAACTATAAGCCATAGGTTAACTATATTTGTTGTATGGAAGAATTGTAAGCTGTACATGTGTGCCTGGCGCATGGTTTATCTGACTTTGACCTGAGACATTTTCATGGTTCATTGGTCAATGTTTAGTTTTATTGGTTAGGTCTGTTTCTTAGAAACTGTAAGCAATATGGCAACTAAATGTAGTGTATTGAATATTTGTAAGGTGTACATGTATCTCTTGTTTGGTTTATACATAGGCATTGACCTCATTTTCTTGGATCATGTTATCCCTTACAGAAATGAAAAGTTTGCTGCAATATTGCAACAATATAGCGGCAATATTGCGGCAAACAAATTTGTTTGCAAGAAGTGTTTGCAAGAAAGTTGCAGGTTGTTGCAGTTACCTGCAACATTCTCGCAATGTTACTGCAACAAAAATATGTTTGCAAGAAAATTGCAGCAAGTTTGCTACAATGTTGCAAGAAAGAATTTGTTTGCAAGAAAGTTGCAGGAACCTTTTCTTTTATTATTTAAGAAATAACTATTTGCAACAACTTTGCAAGAAAAGTTTCTTCCATAATGTCTGAGACTGAGACATGATAGTTTGCACCAATTTTTCAAGCATTTTAAAAATATCGTATATATGATTATTTGCTTTTAGGTTCAAATAATACACAACATATCGGTTCTTTGAACATTTGGTTATTGATATTACTATTTATCTAAATTTGTTATCATCATACTTTATTTTACTCAGAAATATCTGAATATTTGAATAATTCATTTTAAATAAATCTACAAATAACGTTATGCTTATAAAGAATTCCTAAACTGTACATCACATTAATTATTTATATGATAGTTTATAAGGAAAGAATTTCAAGAATACTTTGGTATTTTAAATTTAATCCAAATAATTGAGTCATAATCATTTTTTGTTCTATATGTATAATTATTATGACTTTTTGTCACTTTTTTGTGACATTTTTCTATGAACAATATTTTTAATTCTAATATTTTCCATCAAATGAATTAAGCCTCACCTGCAGATTGCATTTTGTTTAATTTCTAGTATCATTATTTTAAAATTATTTATACACAAATTATCTTTCTCATCTCAATAAGTAATATGAGCTGGTGATAGAAATGTAATATGCCATCTGGTTTCCATTAATTTATCTCTGTATAGTGGCAAAGACAGGAAGTACCATAAATTAATGTACACACATAGTTTGAGGCCAAATTAAGGATAGAGCAATTCTTCTTTGTATATATTTCCATTATAACAAGATAAACAAATATAAATATAATTTTTTTTTTTTATTATAATATATAACAAATATTCAAGATTTAGGCAATTGATATTTATAATTAGGAGCAAATTTCAAAGGTTCACACTGTCACTATATTACCCTTAGCAACCTTGATCAACATATTCAAAATTTGAACTGGACATGAACATGCATACAACAAAAAAGATGTCTTCTATCAGGAACAAAGTAATATGAATTTTACAATGGATTTAGATCCAAAAGTTCCAATTAATTCTATTGACACTGGATAGTGCAGATGATAGCCTGCAGTTGACATGACTCTTGGAATTAGTAAGATTGAGTATGGAGTAGAATGTCCACCATTTTGAATAAGTGCATGCTTTTACAGTTCAAAATAGTAATATTTAAAGAGTCTTCTTAACTTAATAGACTTGACAAAAGTATTAGACAATAGATTTATGCACATGAATACTATTAAAATTGTGTAAGACAGGAGATATTTTTTTAAATCTTTTTAAGTTTATATGTTTTAGAAAGTACATTACTTAAATTAAAACAAGAAATATACTTCTGATAAAAGTAGTTTGGTATTAAATTAGAGATCTGTGATTTGACTGCCAATAAGACATCTATCAACAAATGACAACAATATATACTTCTTATATATACACAACTAATCACAAAAATTAAAATTTTAAAGAATAGACAAGACCAATTATGTTATAGTTCAATGAAAAAAAGATTCAAAAAAGCAATAACAACCTAGTACTGGCATAAATTGTTATTTGGATGGATAGTTGTCTCATTGGCACTCATACCACATCTTCCTATATCTATTGACCCTTTAAGTGAAACAAATGCTGGAAAAAATTGCTCTGTAATCATCTCTTTATAAAGAGTTATTTTCATTCTTCAAGTCCAGAATTTACAATATATAGAAGTAACTTATATCTTTATAATGTTTAGTTATAAATTGTTTTTACATAAAATTATGCTAAATTCTTTAACTTTCATTTTGCAGTATTTGAAACCAGAAAATTCAACTTTAAGGACAGTGAGTACAGAGAAACGGAACTAAAAGATACACAGATGTAACACGACAACCTATAGAGGACAGAGGAAATTTTTTTTTATTATTAAATCATATTTTTTTTAAATGCTTAGTTTTTAATTCCTAATTTTTCACCTAAACATTGTTGAAAGATTTGCTGCAATGTTGCTGCAATATTGCAAGAAATTAATTTTCCTGCAATATTGCAGCAACATTGCAGCTAATAAATTTGCCCCAATATTGCTGCAACAATCACAGCTACTGATTTTTCCGCAAACATTTGCCGCAATATTGCTGCAATTTGTTGCGGCAATGTTGCAGCAACTGTTTGCAAGAAAACTAATTTACATACGAAAAATGAATATTTGCAGCAATATTGCCCCAACTATTTGCAGCAACATTGCCGCAAATATTTGCAAGAAGCCTTATTTTTCCATAAGGGATATAATATCAATGATTAGTAAAGAAGGCAAGACATTTCAGCGTGTTTTCTCTTGTCTTGGTTAAGTCTGTTTCTTAGAAACTATAAGCAATAGGTCAACTATATTTAGTGTATTGAATGATTGTAAGGTGTATATGTATTTCTCGTATGGTTGATATTACCTTGACGTCATTTTCTTAGATCATGTTAAGTTAATGTGATAGTTGAAGTAAAGCTTTTGTTTATATTTAGGACTATCAACATAATATCAATGGTTAGTTAAGGAGGGGAGACATTTTAGCGTGTTTACTTTTTCAAAGAAAATCAAGTTATTTTATTTCTAAAACAAATCTATCTCATAGCCTTTTTTTACACAAAAGTTTTATTTTCATGAATTATCTATGCAAATGTGGGCAATTTTGCACAACTTGTAGCTTGAAAAATAGAACCGTGGCCAGTACTTTCATTATATTTTTGAACAATGCATGGTAAAAGGTACATTTGTAAAGTATAAAACAATTATATCTGAGAAAATATATACCGATGATCCACCTTAACAACCAGAAATGCAATCTGCAAAAAGGCATAACTTAAAGGTCGAATGTGAGTAAACTGCTTGTTTTTAAAATCAAAGCCTTTGCAACACCCGAACTTCTGTCCTACATTTAACATATAAGGATATTGGCCATGATCAATACAAGTACTATAAAAAAAAAAGAAATTAAACAAAAACGTGCAACTTCGTCACTTGAGTGCAGATTCCTGCATACTTGTTGGTATATTTTAGATGCAAATCCAAGTATTTGAAAAGGGGGCAACATAAGGAGGGGAATATGTAAAGGGGCCACCATGAGGAGTGGAATATGTAAAAAAATAATGCAAAAACACAAAATACGCCACTAGATTTACATTAATCAAGACATTTGAAGAACAAGTACATATATAAGAATTATATGATCAAAGGGACATTTACATACCTTTGGTAATGTATAGTTATGTACATGTATTAATTTGTTTGCAAGTTGTATGTACGATTGGCGTGATCTGGTTATTTGTTGAAGATTACGTGTGAACCTTTTTGTATAGTGTGTTGTTAATATTTAGTTCATTATTTTCACTTTCAGTTTTCAAGTCGGTGGGAGATGTACTCTGCTTTAATATGACCTTTTTTTTTGCATTTTGACATGCAACAAGTCTCTCAGATGCGGATCCTTAATATGTAAAGAAGGGATCCCCATACAAGGCAGAGTATTGAGTGGAATATGAAGAAAACATGGGTTAGCCATACATACAGCTCCGTAAAGGGGGGGGGGGGGTACACACACCCGTTTAATTCACCTTTGCCTCTGTTCCAATACATTTATTTGCATCTATATTTGTCATTAAAACTCAAATATGCCAAACTTCACTGCAATCATTTAATTTTAGTAATAAACTCAAAATGCCCCATGAAAATATGTAGTAACGATTTTATGGGTTATGATCGGAATGTTATCAACTCATAGGTTCATTTCAGTCTTGAATTACATTGGTTGTATCAAATGAATGCTTCTTTTTATAATGTTTTGAAGGAATAAACGTTGAACATGCACGCATTTTCAAAATTAAGCGTAAAAAAAGAGCTGTATAAAAAATTTGGTCAACTTTTATGTACCCCAACAAGATTATACAAAAGGCTCTTAAGAACCTGAATCTATATCGCTCACGTGTTATTTTTTTGCTTAAATTTTTCATTAATGATCATTTTTGCTTTTCAATATATATATTTATGAGTCACTGTGGCTTAAAAAAAGCAAATAAATGCATTTTACCCATATGTTCCATTTTAGCCGTAGTGTCCATGTTTCTTGACGTACAAGGAAATAAAATCCATAGATTCATTTGAGAAGATTTTAAAAGTTTAAAAACATTGGTATAGTGATTATGTATAACGTTACTCTAAAAATTATAAATTACGTTTATCTACTTTACTCATGTATGTCTTTAAGGACAATTGTTTTTTTTTTATTTATTATCACCTCCAAGTTTTGGTTAGGTTTGTGTTGCTCAGTCTATTGATTTCTATGTTCTGTGTACTGTTATTTGTTTGTGTGGTTTTTTTTGTCAAGATGTTAACTTATTTTCAACTTCTGATGTTTGATGGTCTATTTGGTATCTTTGCTTCTCTGTCATTAGGCATTCTCGTTATTATTTGCACAAATATGTATAAAAAGAAAGAGTGATCTCTCATGACCTTATAACAGCAGTATCGATTAATTTCGAACGTGTACATTTTGATTCATTTTTCCAAAGAATTTATTAACTCCTCACTCTTTGGACAATACTGAAGTAACCTTTAAGTTTAACAAAATGACCCCAAATACTATATTTATATTCAATCATTTTTGTTACTAATAAATCAATCAATTAAACATTTTATTGCAATACATGTCTCACCTTATACGTATTAACATATAATACAATCATAAAAGAAAGCCTGTTAGAGCTCCAGAAGCTGATTATGTTGTCATAATTGGAGTAATAAATGTGGGAGGAGGAGGATTTGTCATTGACTCGACAGGGATTATACCATTAGTAGGCACTGCAGTCAGCATCGAAGAAACTTGATAGATCAACTTGCAGCCAATTGTTTCTGCAATGGTGTTCAGCTCTGAACCACATATGATTGATTTATAATAGGTTGTAAGTGTCCGTAAGAAGACACCTAAACCATTTACTGGTATCCTTTATCAGTACTAGAGGTTTCTGTTCTTAAATGGAGGTTGGTGTTGAATGATTTGAACTGTCTCATCAGGGCAAAGGGTCCTGCAATAAGACTACCGACTTTAGGTGAAGACACCAAATTTGCATTCAACAGAGTTTGAGCGGTTGATGGCTCATGTGAACTATTGGGGAAAGACATAAGGCAAGAAGTTTGTTATGTACATTTGGTGTACTTGTGTTGTACTGGCTTAAAGGTCGAATTTTGGCTAAGATGATGTGTCCATTGCAGTAACTGTTTTCTTCTTTATTTCGCTTCTCCACTAATTCACTTACAACATATGCCATTTTTTTGAAAGTATCCTGCTGTTCAAGTGCACTTTTAAATTGAACTGTGTCTCCTTCCTCAGTTGTTGTCAGCTCGTCCATCCGTCTCACCTCTTCATTGAATTGCTCACTGTTCTGACCGTCAATTCCGCCAAGCGCTTACTACAAGCCTTGTGGTCTATCCTCTGTTCAGACTGCTGAAGTTGCTGATATATTGCTCCCATCTGTTCATTATTAATATATATTGCCTCTTTCTGTTCAGCTTGCTTCGTTATGAGACCATAATATATTCTATCAATTCGTGCTTCGCTCTGTTTTATATTGCGGTCAATCTCATCTGTTCTTTAAGCAATATATTTCCTATCTGCTAAAGATTCTTTGTACAATTGTTGAATATAGTTGTCATCTGTTAAAGTGTCTTAAGCTTTGGGTTTCTCCATATCCCCAAGTGATTCAGTTTCTGTCAATTCAATATTTTTGTCCTACTTGTTCTCAATTCCTGCCATTTCACTGATTTGTTGTTATACAATTCCCAAATCACAGTATAATATTTCAAATTGCAAAATATTACAAACTAAGTAATAAGATAGGCAATGAATAATATCTTACGGCAGATAGATCTCAAATCACAGCTTTTATGTATGACCTAAGACAAAACAAACATTCAGCTTTTAATGAAAGCTACTATTGCTGCTGGTTATGAAAGCTACTACTTTGTATAGGAAATGACCAGCCAGGGAAAATCAAAAGGACAGAACTGGAACAGAGATTGAATGACACTATACTTTAATGAAATGATTAAATTCAGGTCAATTCTCAATAATGAATATTTGCAATTTATCAAGGCGGCCATTTTGAAAATAGCCGTCATTTTATATTTCAAACATTGATGAAAATAAAATCTTGCTAAGTACACAAAATCACTAAAAATATGTTGAATTTTGTGCTTCCAGCATCAAATCCACTGTGGTTTATGCAACACTGGACAATATTTTAGAATATATGGCGGCCATCTTGAAATTAGCCGCCATATTGAAATTTGAGGTAGGGTCCATAGCTTACATTGATCAGTACGCTGAATCTTTATAATTTGTAGAATTTTGAGCTTCCAGCATCAAATACACTGTGGTTTGTTCAACACTGGAAAATATTTTAGAATATATGGCGGCCATCTTGAAATTAGCCGCCATATTGAATTTTGAGGGTGGGTTCATAGCTTATATTGCTCAGAACACCAAAATGTAACATCATGCAGAATTTCGTGCTT
Organism: Mytilus galloprovincialis; assembly: GCF_965363235.1. NCBI lineage: Eukaryota > Metazoa > Mollusca > Bivalvia > Mytilida > Mytilidae > Mytilus > Mytilus galloprovincialis. The sequence goes on from NC_134850.1 coordinate 54,280,375, forward strand.
TCCTCATTATTTGAGCAATTTTTTCACAGATCGGCCGGACTAGTAGAAAATTTGTTAAAAGTCTTATGACCAAAGGGAATGTACTAAAAGCCAATGCTTTCCAACTTTATTCGAGCTAGTTTAACCTTATAGTCTATATAATTTCATAATATATTGATAGGGAAGTTTAATATGAATATACAGCTATTGTGTACTCCCCTCAATATTAGAGTTAGGTAACCTTGGAAAACACCTACACAAATTCAATTTTCTGACGGTATTTATTTATTTTTTCAAACTTGTTGCCTTTTGTTAGCTATTATTTGTGTGTTTATTTGTCAATTGTGATCTCCTATTTAAATATATTGTAGTCCTGTAATGTTGTGTTGTCATTTTAATGTTATATTTCACATGGCCATAAAAGAGGGAGGTTTGGCATGCCACAAAACCAGGTTCAACCCACCACTTTTATTCCCCTTTAAAAGTGTCCTGTACCAAGTCAGGAAGATGGTCATTGTTATATATTGTTCGTTTCTCTTTGTGTTGCATTTTAACGTTGAGTCGTTTGTGTTTTCTCTTATTTTTGAGATATTGAGATAAGACGTGGCACGGTACTTGTCTATCCCAAATTCATGTATTTGGTTTTCATGTTACATTTGTTATTCTCGTGGTGTTTTGTCTGATGATTGGTCTGTTTCTGTGTGTGTTGCGTTTCGATGTTGTGTCGTTGTTCTCCTCTTATATTTAATGCGTTTCGCTCGGTTTTGGTTTGTTACCCCGATTTTGTTTTTTGTCCATGGATTTATGAGTTTTGAACAGCGGTATACTACTGTTGCCTTTATTTATGTCATTAGGGTACATATTCATATTTATATATGGCAATGGATCCATAGGATAAAGCAACATTTACTCAGGAATCCTATTGGAATATTTGAACCAATAGAAGTCACTGTATTCTAAGACACAGTTCCTATATTTGTTGAGACTAAATGCCATGTTGGCTGCAGATACAATCAGCATCAGTAGTAATGTTTAGGGGGAATAACCCACATGGATCGCATATATTGTTACAGATAACGTCTACATATCTAAGTCATTTATGCATGTGGCTATATATAAGTCATTTATACATGTATCTAATTAGCCTTAAATTTCTACAAATTGACATTCAAAATATGTATGTCGCCTTTAGCTTATTTCTGTCTTCCAAGTGATATATATTTACACCATCTACGTTGTTTAAGAAGAAAAAGTCCACATGCTTTGATAATCTCGTAAAGCAATAGCCAGACAATCAAGTGTTGTAGTTTTGCTGCATATTGCTAGAGCTGCAAAAGACAACTAGGTCATTTCTTTATTTACCATGTCACCAAGACAAGTTTTTATTCTTTTTATCCTGGGAATTTATTGCAATATTTCACAGGAGTATGCTTTAAAGAGGAAACAAGTTAAATGTAAGTTTGTAAATATTTCATATATTTTGACAATGTTACCGTTTGTTTTGTACTTTTTAAGGTAAAATTTAATTGAACGGATACGCTGATTATAGGTTCATAAAACTGCAAGAAGTTACTAATAACTTTGGACAAATTGATGTTGATGAAACGTAGTTACCACTATGTATTGAATTACATCAGTATCTTTTATTTGCATAAATCAACAAAATGTATGAACATTATTAGCAGTAGCTATAGCTACAAGGGAAACAACCCATGAGATTATGCTCAGTTCAGTTAGAAGCCAAATTCAATGGTTTCTTTTGTCGCTATTTCATCCAAACACAATCAGAAATTTGACAGAGTCTATACCGACTGATATCAATTTAAAAAGAATTGTTTACGTCTGTTTCTATTGCTTCAAATTTTAAAAGCAGTGCTAATTTTGAGTTTTCCTTTTATACTATGTACGTGTTTTGCTCAAACTATAGTATGGACCCAACAGATATTTGTTAACCTAAAAAGTAATCACAAATTTTGACAAAAGAGTCAATTGTGATAAATTGAAGAAATCTTGATATTTACTATGCACAAACATAAATGCACCTGAATAAAATTCTACAGAAGATACAAGATTGTCAGAAATCTAAAACATATACGAGAATTGTATTGATCAGAAAAAATCGAGTACACTGTTTTATGATCATGTATGCTTCAATTGACTGTGTTTGGTAATTAAAACGTGTAAACCAAAATATTCCAAACATCGTCTAGCTTTGCATTCCTCTACTATCATATATTAAAGCTATATGTTGATATAATAACAGTAAAATTCATAGTCCCTAACATTTAAATATGGGTCAAATGAACTACATTTCTATTGAGTCATAATAACAGCGTATGTGCATTTATTTATAAACAAAAAGCTTGTGATACTACAAATGTTTAAACTTGAGGTGTATATCTGACTCATAAATTATTCAATTTTGTTTACTTATTTTTAAATTACATAAAAGGTGCACTCGATTTTCTCTTTTCGATACAATTGTTACCCATTTTTTGGAATTTTTTCTTGAGTCACATAATGGAAGGGCAGACACGAAAATTGCTGAACTAATAGATTGATATGTTTTCCGTCCGTGGTAATTTTTTTCTAAATCGGAGGTTATGCATTTTCTACATCCAACTTTAAAGATACCCATGTCGTCGACTTGATATCTAATTGTTCTGCTTAACTATGTACTAGATAAATTGAAAACTTACGCAAATGGTGTTTTTAAAATAAAACACTTCGTAATTGAGAAGAAAATTGTAATTTTATTTGTTTCTATTAACTTTTAATTTGTTTGTCACTATAGTAAACATTTCAGTAAGCATTTATCGCCTTCTCTAACAAAGAGCTTCGATTCTTTTGTTCTATTTCAACCGGGTTTCCGACTGTAAAATGAACTTGACAGGGTTTTATCCCTACAATACATACGGCTACCTTATTCCCGATTACAAAAATGAGGTGGCAATTGGAAGTTTTTGACGAAATAGAATCATGAATGAATTTGGAAATCATGGAAATTGAAATGCGTGCTCAATAATTATCCTTTAAAAGTATCAAATGCGTTGATAGGTGTACGAACCAGCAATGTTAAAAGGAACTTGATTTCGATAATCTCACATAAGATAATGATAATTTGATTGTTTTTTTTCACAGTCGCTACACCTGCAACTCTGGAAAACCGTTCAGCAGTATATGACCAGTTGTGCAGTTACTACAGGCAGATGTGTAACTGCTCAAGGATTCGACAATTTTGTGTAGATCCATCTTGCTGCAACCAACCACTATTTGCTGCCATCAGACTGATTGGTCAGATGAGAGATATAGAGGATGATGACGACTGAACTACTCTTTAGGTAAAGAAACATTTTCTTTCTAATAAGTTGCATCGTTTGATTACAATGTTTCATTTAAAACTAATTGAATAATTATGACAACTAATGGTCCTACATATTTATAGTTTCTTTTGCGAGAGCTCATGTTTATGAAATCTTTACATCAGAACTGTTTAATTTATTAGTATGGGAAGACATGGACTACTATTATTTATTTGTTGAAATTGATATTAAACTCACTTTCAATGACTACGAGTATTCTGTATAGATCAATACTTAATCTATGTGATTTGTGTTGATTTGATTTTTGAAGCTCTTTTCAATTGATTCAAAATTGTGTTCTAATATTACACTCCTACACCGCTCTTAAAATTAATTAGAAAAACCAACAACAACAAAAGCGGCAAATATGAGATGAATGTTGTTTTTTTCATTTTCTATTTTTCTTTTTACAGGTTATAAATGATCTCCAGAAAACCTGTATGTCGTACTGGATATACGTTCGTCAATCACCTGATTTATGTAGTGGACATATATTAATTAGTCACTTTCTTTATGAAGTTTACATATACAATACTCTAGCTATACATAGATTAATGAACCAGCAAATGTTATAATCGTAAATTAAATAACTATGTTGATTATGCGAATGACACCTTTTTCTCTTGTTTTTAATAATAACCTTTTAAAAAGGCATTATATGTAAAATAAATGTTTACCAATTTGACTCTAATTTTCATATTTGATTAACAACATACCAAAACGTAAAAGTCAAAAATATCCACGATCTCCGATGATATATAACAGCATTCTATGGGTATTTAAGTCTAAACTGGATCTGATTTACTATCGAGATGACCTCAATAGACTGCCGACGGTCATACAACGAGGTAAACTAATAAATAAAGTTATAAATATATTGCGAAAACTTGCAATATGTTTTCTATGTCTGTTTGATTTCATATTTATAGGTTACGAAATTATGTTCCTCGTCGCTCTTGTATTTATAAAATCTCATTATCCATCGAGATGACCTTAAATACTACCGACCCAGTATAACCCAGTATAATAAAAAAAAAATAAACATATTGCGAAACCGTCTATTTGATTTAATATTACAGGTTACGAAATTATGCTCATCGTCTTTCTTATATCTATATATTTATAAAATGATTTTTTTGTAGATGGAATCAGTCAAACAAATGGTTAAATCTTGCGTAACTTTCAATTTCGTTATCCCTCCTTTAATAGCTGACAAATATAAAAAAGAAGGTGTGGTATAATTGCCAATGAGACAACTCTCTATAAAAGACAAAATGACACAGACATTAACAACTCTAGCTCATCGGAAGGCCTTCAACAATGAGCGAAGCCCATACTACATAGTCGGCAATAAAAGGCCCCGACAAAACAAATGTAAAACAATTCAAATTAGAGAATTAATGGCCTAATGTATGTACGAAAAATGAAACGCTTAGTTCATGCGTAACCCTTATAATATTTATGTCAAACATAGGGCACATCAGAAAATATTTTAACATAACCTTAATTACTATACAAAAAAAAAAATAACTGTTTCAACAAAGAAACACGAAACGGCATGCAGAAAAAAAATAATTAAGCAAAAGTGAAAGTCAAGAACTCAAAATTAAAGCACTACCGGTCGACGTAATAAGTGTATAATCAATAATTGATAAACAATTACGGCAATTATGACATCATAATTTAAAATATTTGACGTCACAATTTAAAAGTGATTGTTGCTTGACGTCAAAAGGTGATTCGGAGTAGATCTTAGGTCATTCGGATGCAAGATTCAGCTAAATACCAAAAGTGTAAATACGTTTATTTATCATATCTATTATAGCTACACTGAATTAGTATTATTGTTTTTAGTTTACACAATACAATGCTTGGATACTGCATTCATGTATCGTTAATTAGACCACGTGTACTTTCGATCATTTTTTTATCTTTGGTTTGATCGCAAAAAATACCATTTAATAAAAAAAAAATTATGTTGTTCATATAATGTGTGAAAAAACAACTGTCTTACCTAATCATTTAAGACTCCTTTTCACAATTCAACGGAGTAAACTAACAAAAAATTTCGAAATTCTACTGTCGGCTGAAAAGTCATGCTGTCAGTATAAAAGATCATCATCAATTTCTCGGTTCAGTGAAGCTTAAATAAATAAAATCAAATACAGTTTAGGTTAAGAAACGTACCGTATTCCGATATGAAATTGTGCTCTGTAGAACTGCTGAATATTTTTCCCTAAATATTCAATAACTAGTTTAAGGGATACTTAATTGAAGCTGTAGATTGAGTAAATTGTTAACAGCAAAAGTGCAATAAAACTTTGATTAATTTAAAAAAAATTAAAAATATTCTTTATTAAGATGACAAACAACGTCAGCTCCTGTAATCTATACTTCAAGACTATCAGGTACTGTTGTGAAGTTGATACATAATATTTATCAACAAGATCTTGTTATCTTCCTATTACAAAAGAGGGGCAAAAATTACCAGAGGGAAATTCAAAATTATAGATTGATAATAAACTGTCAAATCCATGGCTAAAAACAGACAAACAGACAAATACTAGTTCACAAAACACAACATAGAAAACTAAAGACTAAACAACAAGAACCCCACCAATAACTTGATGTTATCTCGGGTGCTCCGGAAGACTACACAGATCCTGCGTCACATGTGGTACCCGTCGGGTAATTGTATTTAGAAACAGGATGAGACGTCACCTTTTGTCATCAAAGTTTTGAACAGACACGGTTGAAGTATTAATTTGTATGAGCAGAAATGTGTATCTCATAAGCAGGTGAAGTTGGTATGTTGCTTCTTAAGTGACGAAAATTTGTAATTTCAAAATTGAAGTTGAAATTGTCTCATTTATCATAGATTTAGAAATGAGATTACCCATGTTAAATTCGTGGTTAATATCAAGAAATGATTTTAGTCTGCAATATAGGAGGATATATAAATAATGGAACAGTAGTATACCGCTGTTTGAGAGTCGTCAATCGATTGAGAAAAAACAAATCGAATGAGACATAATCAAAAACGTTTAAGACTGTTAATGAAAAGAACATCATAAATATACTGTGGGTGCATTTATTTTCGTGGGTATCCATTTTTGTGGATATCTGATTTCATGGTTTTCCGGTCTCTGTATACAAAGCCTATTGAGAATGTGTTATTCGATGGACATTTGAATTCGTGATTCACCTGTACCCACGAAACCTGCGTAAAATTGGTATACAGCAAATTAAAATGAATCCACAGTACCTGTTTTTGAATTTACATAATCTAGCTTCTTTGATCTTTATACTGTTTACTAGTGTCCGACTCGCGAAAATAAGAAGTGTTGTCCAGAAAACGTTCACAGTTTGTCACCAAGGGAAAAGGAACACTGTTAAAGTACGCGTTATGGATTTCGTCGTTCCGACTCACTTTTGTTAGATTAAGGAATGCACAAACTTTAAGATTTGCAAGCCAGGGATGCATAAATACGTAGAATCATTATTAGTTCTTGTAGTAGTTTTTATGAACAAATGAAAAATGAAAAAAATAGCTAGGTTCTTTCAACTTTGTTCCAGGCAGTTTGCACCTTGGTTTAAAAGTATGTTATAAATCATGCCAACACTTTTATTTTTGAACGGTAGCAGTGAAAATGGAGAAAATTCTAAAGAATTGTTATATAACCTGAAGTGTTTTTTGTGTTTTTCCCTCAATATTAGAGATAGGTGAAATGAGGCATTAAGTTATGTATTTTTATTCAGATCTGCAATCAATCTATAGAGTGAAACAACATTAACTTTAGGATTCTGTTAGATTAGCTCAATCACCAGATGTCACTGCTTTCCAAGCTACCTGGAACTTCATCGTTCTGACAAAATTCCATTTAGTTGAAGATGTTAGATACATGGATTGCATGTATTTTTTTCTCATTCAACATCTACAGATAAATGCTAATATATGCAATATCTAAGTCAGTTATTCATGTACCTAATTAGTCTATAATTTCTACAACTTGACATTTGACATTTTACTGTCGCCTTAAGACTATAACTGTCTTTTATGAAAAGCATCAATGTGACACTTTTTACAACTTTTATTTTGTTATAGAAGAAAAGGTCACAGGACGTGGATGTTCCTGTGAAGCAACAGCTAGATATTCAAGTGTTGTAGTTTTGCTGCATTTTGCTAAAGCAGCAAAAGACAACAGACTGTTTGAAGGGACTTCTCTCTGGCATTGAAAATGTCTCCAAGAGAAGTTTTTATTCTGGTTATCTTTGGAATTTGCTTCAATATTTCACAGGAGTTTACTTTAAAGCGTAAACCAGCTGAAGGTGAGTATGTAGAGATTGCATACATTCTGCCAATGTTATCGTGGTTATTGGTTGTATTGTAGTTTTTTTAGGTTAGTTTTGATTGGACAAATACAATTTTGGTGAAATTTATTTACCATATTTTATTGCATAACATTATATCTATATTATCCAACAAAATGTATGAAGTAATATATGGAGTAGAAATAGCAGCCAAGGAACACAACCCATATGATTCCATCCAGTTCAATTACATGAACGAATTCAGAAATATTATTACTATTACTATATTCAAACATAATCACACATTTGACAGAGTGTATACAGACTCAAATCCTATTTTCCTTAAAACTCGTAAATTTCATGAATCGTCTCGCCACAAATAACACTATATTCCTATATCAAAGCTTCATGCTGGTATAATAACATTAAAAATTCATAATTACAAAAACGTAATATATATATATATATAGGACAATGAAGTATATTTCTATTTAGTCATACTAACATTCATGTAGTAGGTGTATATGGATTTAAAATAAGCGTCGTGCTACTACAGATAATTCAACTTTATTTCAGACATATTTTATACAGTTGTTTATTTAGTTTAAACTTGTGAATATTAAAATATTTATCTTGTTCATGAAATATACTTTAAAAGAACAGTCGGACAAAATTTTCACTCAAACTTTAAACTCAATAACAACATTTGTTAATTTTGTGTATGTGGAACTGCAATGAGATTTAATTCTCAGTGTGTTTTACCTAGAGTAGTTAGCCTTCAAACATTGAAGAAGTAAAGACTGCACTATAACGATATATTTTGATTTTTTAAAATTTTTAAATCCCCCTCCTGCGAAAACAAACCAGGCAATGATTTGAAATTATCATAACCCTCAAAGTACATTAAATGGTGCTTTATAGCTAAAACATAAATGAGTCATGAGAATGCAATTGTCATGTAAATATCTTGATAATACCATTTGAATGAATTTATCGGGTTTTAGAAATTAATTGACAGCGTATCATCACTAATAATGGGAAGTATTTTAACGAAATGCTTAATATATATGTAATTTGAAATGCATATTAAACACATTTCTGGATTACATTTTTGTTCCATTTTTGGCAGTTGTAAGGATCAGCCATGTTGAGTTAATTCTTTTATTTTTGAAATTGATTTCAGATTTCTCGATTTGAGTTAGTATTAGATAATGGCAACTTGATTTTTTATATCAACAGTCACCACACCTGCGCCTCAACCCTTTGATATATATGACCAGTTGTGCAGTTACTACAGGCAGCGGTGTGACTGTGCAAGGGTTCGACAATTTTGTGTTGACCCATCTTGCTGCAACCGATCACCATTCGCTATTATCAGAATGATTGGACAGATGATGGCTATCGAGGATGATGACGACTAAAATACTATTTAGGTAAAAACGGTTATCACTAATAACTTGCATTGTTTGAATGCGATGTTTCATTTGATTTACGTATATAGGATCAACATAAAATGTATGCATACCAAGAAAATATCTTGTCTGCCATATTTTAATTTTAATTATGTATAAACAAAAGTAAGATAACAAAATTATCGATCTTCCAGAAAAATGCAAAACGAAAAGTCCGTAATCAAATAACAAAATCAAAAGCTCAAACACCTCAAACGAAACTAAAACAACTGTTATATTGTCAATGTTACCGCTAATTATAGGAGATCAATAATGTTTTTCCTTTTCTTCTTACAGGTCATAATTTTCTCCAGAAAACCTGTTTTCCGTAGTGGATATACTTTAATCAATCACCTGAATTATGTAGTTGACATACCATATGTAGTTGCCTGCTTTATGTAGTTTACATATACAATCCACTGGGTATACATATATTTATGATTCAGCAAGTGTTATAATCGTAAATTAAATATATATATTTATTATGCGAATGACACATTCCCCCCCTTTTTTTTTTATTAAAAATAATCTTTCAAAATGGCATTTTATGTTTAACAAATATTTACCGATTTGACTTTAATGTTCATATTTGATTTACAACGTACCAAAACGTAAAAGTCTATAATAACTAGATTTGTCGTAACGACACGTATGGCCCCGTCCCAAATTTTTTTTTAAAATCTGCAATTTCAACAACACATGTGGACACAAACATGATGGTAGTCTAACACATTAAAAAAAATCTGCTCAAAATCTTAAGGCTTTAAAAAAATCCATATAACTGTGATTTTTAACAATTTATCAAAATCCAAAGCCCGTTATTTCGGCAAAAATTATCGAAGAGGAATTTAACATAAACTTTATCTGTAACTCATCATGGTAACTCACAAACCCAAAATCAGCCCTGTATCTGAAGTCGTTTAGAAAAAAGTCCGTATAACTGTGATTTTCAACAATTTATTGAAGTCCAAAACCAGTAAATGGCAGTAATTTCGGCAAAAATTAGCAGATCGGAACGAAACTCAAACTTGATCTGTAACTCATCATGGTCAACTTACATACAAAAAATCAGCCCAATATCTGAAGGCGTTTAGAAAAAGGTCCGTATAACTGTGATTTTCAACAATTCATAGAACTCCAAAGCCGGTAATTTTGACAAAACTTAGCGTAGCGGAACGAAACTCAAACTTGATCTGTAACTTATCATGGTTAACTCACATACCAAAAATCAGCCCAATATCAGAAGGTGTTTAGAAAAAGGTCCGTATAACTGTGATTTTCAACAATTTATAGAAGTCCAAAGCCAGTAATTTCGGCAAAAATTAGCGGATCGGAACAAAACTCAAATTTGATCTGTAACTCATCATGGTCAACTCACATACAAAAATTCAGCCCAATATCTGAAGGCTTGTAGAAAAAGGTCCGTATAACTGTGATTTTCAACAATTTATAGAAGTCCAAAGCCAGTAATTTCGGCAAAAATAAGCGGATCGGAACGAAACTCAAATTTGATCTGTAACTTATCATGTTAAACTCACATACAAAAGATCAGCCCAATATTTAAAGGCGTTTAAAAATTAGCCTGTATAATAATTTGTTGCGAAATGACTGAATGACAAAATGACAGAATAAAGGAATGACGAAATGACTGAATGATGGAATGATGGAATGACGAACAAGGGTAAAACTATTTGGCCTTGGCAACTTTGTTGCGTGGCTATAAAAATGATCTTGATAACATATAACCACATTCTATGGGTATGTGAGTCTATACGGGATCGGATTTACCATCGAGATGAACTCCAAAAGCTGCCAATGGCATTATCCCCGGTATAATAAAACATTAAGATATAAATATATTGCGTATTCGTGCAATTGTCTTTTTCCAGGTCTGCTTGATTTCATATTATAGTTTACACAATTATGTTCATCGTCGTTCTTATTTTCATAAAATGATTTTTTACGATGGAATCAGTGAAACAAATGGTAAAATCTAGTTTAACTTTCAATGTTGACATTATTTAGTTCTTGCGTAGCCTATATACTATTTACATCAAACATAAGGGTACATCAGTAAATATTGTAATGTAACCCTAATCAATATAAAATTAAAAAAACTTTTTCAACAAAGAAACATGAAATGGCAAATAGAAAAAGTAACTTAGCAAAAATGAGAGTCAAGAACCAAATTTAAACAAAGATGTATTAGTTCCGGTCGACGTCATACGTATATACTCAAAATAGTATAAACAATAAAGGTGAAACTATATACAAGGACAAAAAGGTGAACTTTAATACATTATCAAGATGATAAACAACGTCAGCACCTGGAATATATACTTCAGGACCATTAGGTACTATTTGTGAAGTTGATTCCTTATATTTATCATCAAGACCTTGGAATTTATGTTACAAAAGAGGGGCGAAAGTAACCAGACGGACATTCAAACTCATAGATCGAAAACAAACTGACAACCCATGGCTCAAACAGACAAATAATAGTAAACAAAACACAACATAGAAAACTAAAGACTAAGCAACACGAACCAAAAAACTTGGGATGATCACGTGTGCTGTGGAAGGATAAGCAGATCCTGCTGCACATGTGGCACCCTATGTGTTCTCGTATTTGGAAACAGGACGAGATGTTTTTTGACATCACCTTTGTTCATCAACGTTCAGATCAGACACGGTTGACGTATTAATTAGTCGGAGTAGCAGCGGCAAGCTCTTGAACAGAGAATGACTTGGGTAATGTATATCTCATATGCAGGTGAAGTTTGTAAATTGCTTCTAAGATGACGAAAATTCATAATTTCAAAATTGAAATTGTCTCATTTGTCCCAAATTCAGTAATGTGATAAACAGTGTTAAATTCGAGATCGATGTCAAAAAATATATTTGTGGTTTCTTGAGACGGAAAGTTAGGAGGATATATGAATTAGACTTATCCAGAAAAAAATAGACTGTTAATGGAAAGAACGTCATCAATATACCTGTTTATCAAATTAAATAATGTATCCTATTTGATTTTCATACCTTTTACAAATGTCTGAAGGAACTCCGACTCGCAAAAATAAGAAACGTTGCCAAGTAGACGTTCACAGCTTGTCACCAAGGAAAAAGGGACACTGTAAAAATAAGGTCTTCGATTCCGACTCCTTTTTGAGAAAGATTAAGGAATGCGCACACTATAAGATTTGCTAGCCAGGGATGCACAAAAACGTAGACACATTGTTAGTCGATGTAATTGTTTTATGAACAAATGAAATATTGAAAAAAATAGCCAGATTCTTCAACTTTGTTTGATGGATTTTGCACCTTGGTTTAAAATTATTTTCTAAATCATGCCAACACGACAATACAGACTATTGAACAGTAGCAGTAAAAGGTGAGAAAATTCTAAAGGTTTTGTCATATAATCTGAAGTGTTATTGTGTTGTTCCCTCAAAATCAGAGATACGCGTCCCTGAAATGTGGTATAAAGTTATGTATTCTTACTCAGATCTGCAATCAAACCATAGACTGACGCAATATTAACTTTAAGATCCTGTTAGATTAACTTAAACTCCAGAAGTCACTGCTGTCTAAGATTCATGAAAGTCATCGCTGACAAAATTCCCTTAGTTAAAGATGTTAGATACATGTATTACTTATATTTTTACAGGTAAATGCAATTATATATGCTTTATTTAAGTCAGCTATTCATGGGCCTAATTAGCTTATAATTTCTACAACTTGACATTTGACATTTTACTGTCGCCTTAAGCCTATATCTGTCTTTTATGAAAAGCATCAATGTGACACTTATATAACTTTTGTGTTATTATAGAAGAGACGGTCCCAGGACGTGGATGTTCCTGTGAAGCAACAGCTAGACATTCAAGTGTTGTAGTTTTGCTGCATATTGCTGAAGCAGCAAAAGACAACTTACTGTTTGTAAGGACTTCTCTCTGGCATTGAAAATGTCACCAAGACAATATTTTATTCTGGTTATCCTTGGAATTTGTTGCAATATTTCACAGGAGTTTGCTTTAAAGCGTAAAGCAGTTGAAAGTAAGTATGTAAATATTGCATACATTCTGTCAATGTTACAATGGTAATGGTTCGTACTGTTGTTTTCTAAGGTTATTGTAAAAGGACAAATACAATGTAAAACGTTCATTAAAATAAACGAATCTATCATACACTCTAGCTGCAGTTGGTGAAATTTATTTACCATATTTTATCGCATAACATTATATCTACATAATCAAACAAATTACATGTTTCTATGAGCTTGACAAGAATAAGGATACGCATGAAAAATTTTGTTTTGATTTTTGTTTTACTTGTATTCGAATTATAGTGTGGATTCAAAAGGTATTTGTGGTAGGAGCAGATAATCTTGCTCTTTAATGTACATAAGCATACATTCTACAGAAAACAAACCCATTTCAAGATTAAAGATCAATTTTTCAAAAGCATTATACTTTTATCTGTGACCATTGCAACAGTCTTAAGAAACTAATTTGAAAAAAAGGATAACAATTTTATAGAAGGTGATAATCGGCAACACTAGTATTTCACGATTAGACGTGTTTGAATTGACAGCTTTTTCCTTAAAAGTTTCATGAACCGTTTCGCTACAAATAACAACTCAAAAACAATATTCTTTGATCTTTTGTATGTAGAATTACAATGCAATTTAATTATAAGTTGAGTTAGCCTTCAAACTCTGAGGAAGTAAAGTCTTCCCTATCACGATATATATAACTTTTTTTTTAAATCCCTCCTCCACCAAAAACGAACCAGCCAATGGTTTGGAGTTGCCATAACCCTCAAAGTACATTAAATGGTGCTTTATAGCTTAAGCATAAATGATTCCTGACAATGCAACTGTCATGTAAATATCATGATAATACCATGTGAATGATTTTATCTGGTTTCAAAAGGGAAATTGGAAGCGTACCACTATTAATAGTGGAGGTTTTTCACAAAATAGAATCCTGACGTCCTATGTAATTTGAAATGCGTATTTAACACATTTCTAGATTATGTTTTTTTTCCATTTTCGGCAATTGTAAGGATCCGCAATGTTGAATGGATTCCTTATTTTGAAAATTGATCTCAGAATTCTCGATTTTTTTTAAAGTATTAGATAATATCAATTTTTTTAACAGCCACCACACCTGTAAACCCTGAAACATATGACGCATTATGCAGTTATTACAAGAAGATGTGTAACTGCGCAAGGATTCGACAATTTTGTGTTGATCCATCTTGCTGTAACAAATCACTATTCTTCAAAATTATTGACCGGATGCTGGCTATAGAGGATGATGACGACTAAAATGCTCTTCAGGTAAAAAGTGTTCTCTATTATAAGTTGCATTGTTTGGATACGATGTTTCCTTTTATTTACGAAATTGTTTCAACATAGCAGGCATGCATATCAGATATAACAGTTCTTGTCTACAATATTTCAATTTGAATTATGCATGAATAAAAGTAAAGTAACAAAAATATATATATCTCCGAGGAAAATTTAAAACGGAAAGTCCGTTATGAAATTTTAAAACCACAAGCTGAAACAAATCAAACGAATGTAAAACAACTGTCTAATATTGACACAACCTTCTTCAACTTTTGATCCTCAGTGCTGTACAATTTTGTACTTTTTTTGACTTTCGAACTTTTATATCTGGACGTTTTGGGCGTATTGAATTTTAAACCTGATGCCTTTTGTTATCTATTATACGTGTGTTTCTTTGCATAATACGTTCTCCTATTTATTTGTATTGTAGTCCTGTAATATTATGTTGTCATTTTAATGTTATATTTAACATTGCCATTAAAGTGCGAGATTTGGCATGCCACAAAACCAGGTTCAACCCAGCATTTTTTTCTTTAAAAATGTCCTGTACCAAGTCAGGAAAATGACCATTGTTATATCATAGTTCGTTTCTGTGTATGTAACATTTTTACGTTGTGTTTCCGTTGTGTCGTTCGTTTTCTCTTGTATTTTAGTGTGAGTTCACATTACTATAAAGACGTGTCACGGTACTTTTCTATCCCAAATTCATGTATTTGGTTTTGATGTTATATTTGTTATTCTCATCGGATTTTTTCAAATGCTTAGTCCGTTTCTGTGTGTGTTGCATTTTAATGTTGTGTCGTTGTTCTCTTATATTTAATGCGTTTCCCTCAGTTTTGGTTTGTAACCCCGATTTTGTTTTGTGTCCATATATTTACGAGTTTTGAACAGCGGTATACTACTGTTGACTTTATTTAATACCTGAATTGGTATAGGCATTTTCTTATGTAGATAATGGTTGATTAAATCTGGTGCCACCTAAACTTCTAACTTATAAACTGAGAACACCATGCCGAAAAAGGAAAAAGACAAACAGACATACACGAATATTAGATCGATATTTTTTGTATGATGATTCAAGCACTGTCCAGCTGTTCTTACATTATGCTGTAGCATCACTGTCACATTTTGTGGATAGTGTTTTGCACTAACAAATTTGTGAAAATCCTCAGTTAAATACGTGACAATAAATCTATCAATCATTCAATGAGTTAGTAAGTATGTGAAGAAAGGTTTGTTTTGTTCATTTTATTTTCTATTGACAGGTTATCCTTTTCTCCAGAAAATCTGCTTAAAGGAGTGGACATACTACATAATACACTAATCACCAGCTTTATATACGTAGCGGAAACGCATACTTCAATACCTGCTTTATCCATCTTCTATATGTACTGAACATTAATTTGTCAATTTCATGCTTAATGTGGTTTACACATACACTACAAACGCTTGTTTATGTAGTGAACACATACAATACATTCGCTATAAATATAGGTAAATGAACTAGCAACTGTTATAGTCATAATGAAATATATTTATTTGATATTCTATTGGAATGGTGCATTTTTTCTTTTTTTGTTATATTTTATGAATTGATTTAACCACTAGATGTCATTGTAATGACACGTTCTTTACAATCTTAACCCAATCAATTGTACTGATAAACGATGTTTACATTTTATTAGAAACGTTTATAAAGAGGGTTTAAGGGAAAGATACCACAGGGACATTTAAACTCATTAGATCGAAAATATACTGACAACGGCCTAGTTACAAAAGAAAAAGAAAACAGATAAACAAGATTACACAAAACAAAGCATAGAAAACTAAAGGCTTAACAACACAAAGCCCATCTAAAACTTGGAGTGATCTCAGGTGCTCCGGAAGGGTAAGCAAATCCTGGTCCACATGTGCTATCCGTCGTTTGCTCATGTTATAACAAAACCGGTCAAAAGTCTAATTCGGTAGGTCACAATTATGAAAAAGGAATGGAATAGAAGTAACGACATCCATGAACAAGTTTTGTTTACAACCGACCATCATTGTTATTGTCTAGATATATGTCTAGACATAAGGAAGACTTAACTGTATATGTTGTATCCTTTATATCTAGTTCAAAGGGATAGATGCGTTCAACATAATCACCAAATTTTGAATTAACAATGGAGAGAGCATCATCTTAATATGGGAAAGTTAAGCAAAAGAGATTGCTACCTCATTCCTTTCTTCATAATAAGTTACAGTATTGAGCCAACCTAATAAGAATAAGGATTAAGTAGGTAAGAAGAGGGGTATAATTGGTTTTTCCGGAAATGCCGATAGTTTGTTGAAAAACAGGTCCTACAAATGTACCGAATATGTTGTCAATGATCATGAAAATGAGCAACGGTCAAGTGAAACTTGCAAGTTGGACATGTACATCTTGAAATCATTCCATACACAAAACACATTATACCTATTACGTATTATATCGGATATATGAGCTTGACCACAAAACTTTACCATGTGCATTGATCCATGAAAAGAAGTCGATGTCAAGTTAAAACGGTCTGACTAGCAAATTCTAAATATAGATTAAATACTTCATATTCAGAGATGGATTGTTGTTTGCTTAACGTCCAGTGGCAAATATTTCATGCATATTCAGGACGACATATTCAGAGAGAAATTTTCTTTAAAAAACGTCTACACTATTTTGCAAGTAATCACTGAACCATGTATGAGAAACCAGGAGAAAGGGACGGAAACGAAAACATCATAAGGGGACGAACAATCAAAAAATGATTAAACAAGAATGTTTCCAAAGTTCACGGATGCCCCACTCGCACTATCCTTTTCCATGTTCCATGGACCGTGAAATTTGGTAATAATCTAATTTGGCTTTAAAATAAGAAAGATTAAACTATAGAGAACATATGTACTAAGTTTCAAGTTGATTAGACTTCAATTTTATCAAAAACTACCTTGACCAAAAACTTTAACCTGAAACTCCCACTTTCATTTTCTATGTTCAGTGGACCGTGAAATTGGTGTCAAAAGTCTAATTTGACTTTAAATTAGAAAGATAATATCATAAGCAACAAGTGTACTAAGTTTCAAGTTGATTGGACTTCAGCTTCAGCAAAAACTACCTTGACCAAAAACTTTAACCTGTACAGACGCAAAGACGAACGGACGGACGAACGAACAGAGCCACAGACCAGTAAACATAATGCCCCTCTACTATCGTGGGGCATAAAAATAAATAAATTCCAATGCACTAATGAACTCAAATTCGTGAACATTTTGTCTATTTTTTTTTATTTTTCTGCATTTGCACAGATTTTTTTTTTCTTTCTGTGATGTCGTATGTCTTTAAACTTTGAGTATAAAGCGCGATGGTACTCTAAAGTGCGATGGTCACGTTAAAGTGCGGTGGTCTACGCTAAATTACGACGGTGTGTCACGCTAAAGTACGATGGTTGTTTGTTCGTTAAAGTACGATGGTGTATCACGCTGAAGTGCGATGGTTTAACAATCACATTAACAATCCGAACTTTTCTGATTGGATTCCATTAATATACCCACCAGAACTAGAAATTAAAGAGACCACAGACACGGCTTCCTCTGCCTCATTTTTAGACTTATACCTCGAATTTGACATACACAGTCATCTCAGTACCAGAATCTATGACAAACGAGACGATTTTAATTTTGAAATTATCAATTTCCCCCACCTTAGTAGTAATATACCAACTTCACCTGCATATGGAATATACATTTCCCAACTTATTAGGTATTCAAGAGCTTGCAGCTCCTATTCAGACTTTGTAAAACGTCACCAGTGTCTGAGCAGAAAATTGATGAACCAGGGATATGTCAAAGAACGTCTCGTCCTTTTTCTAAAAAAGTTCATCGGAAGATACCCAGAACTTGTTGATCAATATTCCGTATCAACTTCACAAATAATACAAGATGGTCTTGAAGTATAGATTTTGCGTACTGACGTTTGTTATCATCTTAATTACGTATTATAGTATTCTTTTATATGTCTTTTTTAGATATTCATTTGAAGTGACTCTGTGGTTATGTAAAACCACATACTTTGAACGGCAAAATTATTTCATTTATTGATATTACTTTTACTTAAGGATCTTGACATACTATGAATGACAAAACTATTTTATTCAATAAGACTACTTTTTCTGTTTAGTCTGTTTTTTATGATATACATTTGACGTGAAACTGTACTTATGTATCCCGTCATACTTTGAACCACACCATTGTTTTATTTATTATTATTACTTTTACTGTTAAATCTGGTTTTTGTTATATCTACTTTACGTGAGTCTGCATTTATGTATGCCGTCATACGACAAAATTATTTTTATGTCTACCTGTGCGAATTTCAAACGCGCAATTTTACACCAGTAATGAAAACCTTCTATCATTTATGGGTAGACTTTACATAGATAAATTCAGCCGTATTTGACGTGAAACTGTACTTATGTATCCCGTCATACTTTGAACCACACCATTATTTTATTTATTATTTTTACTGTAAGTCTGTTTTTTGTTATATCTACTTTACGTGAGTCTGCATTTATGTATGCCGTCATACGACAAAATTATTTTTATTTCTACCTGTGCGAATTTCAAACGCGCAATTTTACACCAGTAATGAAAACCTTCTTTCATTTATGGGTAGACTTTACATAGATAAATTCAGCCGTATAGGAAAAGCAAAATGAGAATGTTGAATTTGATGTATGCCTTTTTGTGCTACTTTGTTACATTTGTTGTTTATGTAGTGATATTAAGATGATAACACAATATTGACTGTTGTACCCCTATTTTTGACATTTTTACTCTTTGAGTATGTTTGTTTTGTTCATGCATCGTTGACAATGTAATGGAATTTGATGCGACAGTCATATAAGTGAGAGGTTTAGCTAGCTATAAAACCAGGTTCAATCCACCATTTTCTACATTAGAAAATACCTGTATCAAGTCAGGAATATGACAGTTGTTATCCATTCGTTTGATGTGCTTGGACTTTTGATTTTGCCTTTTGATTTTTGATTTTCCTTTTTGAATTTTCCTCGGAGTTCAGTATTTTTGTGTTTTTACTTTTTAAAAAGTCTTTTTGCAAAAGATATTATGCTAAGGTATAACATATGTGATATGCTTTAAAAGTTACCGGTAAGCTGAAGTGATTGTTTCTAAATAAACAAGCTCGACCAAGTAATAATAGCTATAAAGGTGATTTATGTTATGAATATTATATTTAATGTAAAATGAATTTTTAATAATTCCGAGCGTATTGAATATTTGGATAATTGGTGAAGATTGCTGTTCACACTTATGTTACAACCTCCCTTACATTTGTCATTAAAAATTAAAATTGCAAAACTTGTTCATTGTCGGAATATGCAACATTTATTTGTATAAACTTTAATCTAAATGCGAGAGAAATGCAATGTTCGTGGAGCTTTCTCCATTTGGGTAGTGAGTACAAATACATGTTTTATTTTCTCACGATGTGCAGTACGAACTTATGTTTTAGCAGACAATTTATAGTTCAAGCATGAAAACATGTATCTCTGTTTAACCAATCTTACTTTTCATTAAATCGACGGCATTTAAAGGGGATCACAACTTGAAGTGAACTACCACATAAACAATGATTCGAACGTATCAGTTCGCTTCAAATAGAAGCAAAATAAGTATTTTTTTTTTATTTTATATAGATTAGACCGTTGGTTTTTCCGTTTGAATGGTTTTACACTAGTAATTGTGGGGCCCTTTATAGCTTGTTGTTCGGTGTGTGCCAAGGCTCTGTGTTGAAGGCCATACATTGACCTATAATGGTTTACTTTTTTAAATTGTTATTTTGATGGAGAGTTGTCTCATTGACACTTATACCACATCTTCCTATATCTATCTGAACACTGTTTTGTATTTTATGGTATCTTCCAGCACTCGAAAAAATAAACATTGTGATTCAGCCGAAAATGAACGGTCATGGACATTAAATGTAAAAATTGTAAATCAAATATTCCTTATCCATATTCCGTCATGTTTATTTTTAGTTTGTATAAACGACTGTTAACGTCATTACCGAACTACGTTTCTAACGTCTATATTTTCGCAGACCATCGGACTTTAGCGTATGGAAGCATCGCACATTAGCGTAGACCATCACACTTTAGCGTGCCCATCGTACTTTAGCGTCCCCATCGCACTTCATAGTCCTACATATATTTATAAGTCTCTTTGTTTACATTGAAAACGACGTTATGACTAAAAGACCAAAAGGAAACATAATGCCATAACAAAATAACGGAAAAGCTAGTATGAAATAATATACACAACTTCAATACTTAGAATCTATATCAAGCTCATGACCATCTTGTATTTTTTTCGGAAAAAGATACTGAATATGATCTAAATGGTCTTGATTCTTTCTGACGAACTTTTTGGAGAAAAAGCCGAAACATTCTTTTACACAATCCTGACACATATCTGCTTCACCTTGACACCTATACCGTTTGACAAAACCTGAGTAGCAGCTTCATTTCTTGGATATTGATTGATTCGGAATATATACCTAAAACGTAAACATGAATAATAAAAGTATGTTGCTGCTAAGGTGACGAATAATTTTTATTTTAAGATCAAAAGCGACTCATTTCTCATAGATTCTGGTACTTACATGAGCAATTTGTCCAATCCGAGGATAATGTATAGTAATGATACAGAGGAACCTGTGTATGTGGTTTCTTATGTATCTCGTTCAGCTTTTAATGATACAGAGGAACCTGTGTATGTGGTTTCTTAAGTATCTCGTTCAGCTTTTAATGATACATACAGTTGGGTGCAGACCAAGCATTACATAAAGTAAACGCAAGTTAACGCGGCGTGCACATATTTCGTTAGTTGACTTTAAATTTCGCGTTTACTAGTAAACGCCCGTTTACTTCATTTACGTTAACGCGGTTAAAATGGAAATTTATCGTGTCTACTCGAGTAAACGCGCGTTTACTCTGTGTCCGTTTAGTCAGTAGTAAACGGCCGTTTACTTCAGATTTCACTAGTTTAATTTTACGTGCACGTAAAAGTAAACGGGCGATTACTACAGATTTCTTAATTGTATTTTTACCTGCACTTGAGAGTAAACGCGCGTTTACTTTTCGCGTTTACTAATTGTGTATATTATAAAATAATTGTCGGATGCATTTGTACATTTATTTACGTTGTTGAAATGACTTAATATTTTACGTATATGTGTTTTGAACCTTAACAATCAAAAATACTTTTTATTAGAAATATAAACATTTATTAATTGCAAAAAAAGTCAGTTCCAAAAACTTTCAACAGCGGATTTTCTATTTTTCTGTTCAAAATTTACATGTACAAATATCGACTCACAATTAAACTGGCATATTTAAAAAAAAAAATTTCAATAAATTAATTAAAGAAGTGTCATTTCATTAAATGCAATCGTCAATATGTTGATCGAAAATGGACAGATGGATATTTTGATGTACCTTATCATGTGATATATTAGGTCAGTGTATCAAGGATACGAGTACAATCTACGTTAACGCGCGTTTACTACAAACAGTAAACGGGCGTTTACTTTTTTTTACAAAAATAAAAGATACGACTTTTTCGCGTTAACGCGACGAAACGAGAAAGTAAACGCCCGTTTACTCTTTACAAAATTAGAAGACACGCGGTTTTCGCGTTAACGCGGAGGTAAACGCGAAAGTAAACGCCCGTTTACTATTTATGTCTACTAAAATTTCGTAGTTAACGCAGAGTTAACGCGGCGTTTACATGAAGTGCACGCGAGTAAACGCCGCGTCAACTTTTTAGGCCCGTTTACATGTAATGCTTGGTCTGCACCCAACTGTAGGAACCTGTGTATGTGGTTTCTTAAGTATCTCGTTCAGCTTTTAATGATACAGAGGAAACTGTGTATGTGGTTTCTTAAGTATCTCGTTTAGCTTTTAATGATACAGAGGAACCTGTGTATGTGGTTTCTTAAGTATCTCGTTCAGCTTTTAATGATACAGAGGAACCTGTGTATGTGGTAAGTATCTCGTTCAGCTTTTAATGATACAGAGGAACCTGTGTATGTGGTAAGTATTTCGTTCAGCTTTTAATGATGCAGAGGAACCTGTGTATGTGGTAAGTATCTCGTTCAGCTTTTAATGATGCAGAGGAACCTGTGTATGTGGTAAGTATCTCGTTCAGCTTTTAATGATGCAGAGGAACCTGTGTATGTGGTTTCGTAAGTATCTCGTTCAGCTTTTAATGATACAGAGGAACCTGTGTATGTGGTTTCTTAAGTATCTCGTTCTGCTTTTAATGATACAGAGGAACCTGTGTATGTGGTTTCTTAAGTATCTCGTTCAGCTTTATATAGTGATAAATCAGAAAAGCACATGATCATTATACCATTAGGTTAATTGAATAGTATAGTGTTGTTTAAGTCTTGTTTTAACAACTATTTGGAGGGAAGTTTTGTCATATGAAAACAAGAAAAGGTCGAATAGAAGGGTACACAGCTAGTTCCCAAGGGGTAAAGAGGACATTGTTTAAATACCCTCTATAAACCTCTTTTGATCCTGCTTCACGAGGAATACTGAAACATACAAATTTGCACTCCAGGGATGCATAAATACTCAAATGATTTAAGAGTTTTCTGAAGAACAGTAAAGAAAAATTAAAAGCCAAATATTTCGCAACTTATCTCGCAGGAGTAGGCAACATAGTTTCTATATACTATCTTATAATACAATAAAAATTGTGTTGAACATCATATCAACACTGTTATATCGACTTTTGAACTGCCGTTATAGTCAAAGGCTATGCATTTCATGTATTTTCGAAAGTTCTGTTCATAAGATTTGAACTGTTAAGTTTTTTTTTAAATATATATATATATATATATATATATATATATATATATATATATATATATATATATATATATATATATATATATATATATATATATATAAGTAAATTAGACATGTAGAATTAAGATACTACGTATTCCTACAAATATCTGATAATAGCTAAATAAAGAGGAACACAATTTACACTGGAATCCTATTTAATATATCTAAAGTGTTAGACGTCTCTGTTTTGAAAGTCATATAACCTCTTTTTGTACAGACCAAACGTCATATACAAATGCAGATATTAGTAACTATCAGTTTAAGAGGAGTCATAAACATGAATTGCATTTATTTTCAGACAGTACATTTGAATCTAAATCTTGTTATATAATCTTTACTTATGATAGCTATATACATGCACCTAATTAACCTACAATTTTTCTAACTTGACACTTAACATATTAATGAGTCTACTTCTGTTTTATGAAAACCACCCAACTACCAGATTTACGACATGCATGGTATAGAAGAAAAGGTCACAGGACGTGGATGCTCATACAAAGCAAAAGCTAGACTATCAAGAGTTGTAGTTTTGCTGCAGTTTGTTTCAGCAGCAAAAGACAATTAATTGTTACAAGGGCATTCACTTTGGAATCACGATGTCACCAAGACAAATTTTAATTTTATTCATCCTTGGAATTTATTGTAATATTTCTCAGGAGTATGCTTTAAACCGAATACAAGTTCAATGTAAGTATGTAAATAGTGCATGCATTTTGACAATACTTCCGTTTGTATTTCATTTTTAAGATAAGTCACAATTTGTGAAACCTATTAACAAATATTATTGTATTATTGAATAGCAAAGGTATTTGCATAATTCAACAAGATGTATGGAAAGGATGGATAGTACCTATAGCATCAATATAAACAACCCATATACGTGTGTTCAGTTCATGCTTTTCTTTTCACAGAGGCAGACATAGTTATCAAAAGTACCAGGATTATAGTTTAATACCCAGACGCGCGTTACTTCTACAGATGCGTGTTTCGTCTACACAAGACTAAGAAAAAGGGAAATAATTACGACCGCGACATCATAACCGTATAACAAATTATTCAAATTTATACTAATACACGTAATTTTCAACTGATATTAAACATTCAGAATGGAAATCGTTTTAGAGGACTTAACAATGGTCAAGTTTTTATATTTGAATTATTAACGTCTGTTTCTGTGACCTTTAAAAGCTTGATATAGGTAAATAATTTAGGACGCAGGTTTGCATATTATGCACTCGTTCTTCCCAATAATAGTATGAAGCCTAGAGATATTTGTAAAGTTTTGAACTAAAGACAAATGTTCACAAAATAGTCCAATACGGTTTGCAAATTTGTCTGGATCTTTCTTATGCATAAAAATAAATTCAGCCAAACAAACAAGATGCTCTCAAGAGCCTGAATCGCTCACCTTGTAAACAATGCCTTCGGCCATGTTTTTTGACGAAATAGAAAATAAAACACAAACTTCATTTTATACACCCTACTGATCATTCAAATGAAGTTTGGTTGAATTTGGTTGAGTAGTTTTAGAGGATAAGATTTTTTAAAGTTAGCAAATATGATGAACAAATTGTGAAAAATTGTCATTAAAGGACAATAACCCCTTAAGGGGTCAATTGACAATTTTGGTCATATTTAACTTATTTGTAGATCTTACTTTGCTGATCATTTTTGCTGTTTACAGTTTATCTTTATCTATAATAATATTTAAGATAATGACCAAAAACTGCAAAATTTCCTTAAAATTACCAATTAAGTGGCAGCAACCCAACAATGGGTTCTTTGATTCATCTGAAAATTTCAGGGCTGATAGATCTTGACCTAATGAACATTTTTACCCCGTATCAGATTTGCTTTAAATGCTTTAGTTTTTGAGATATAAGCCAAAAACTGCATTTGACCCCTATGTTCTATTTTAAGTAACGGTGGCCATGTTTTTTGACGGATCAAAAATCGAAGCACAAACTTTGGGCAGGATAATCTAAGGAACAATCATGCTAAGTTTCATCCAAATCCATTCAGTAGTTTCAGAGGAGAAGATGTTTGAAAAATTGTTAACGACGACAGACGACGACGACGGACGCCAAGTGATGAGAAAAGCTCACATTTCCTTTTAGGAAAGGTGAGCTAAAAGCTGCAAAATTTCCTTAAAATTACCAATTCAGGGCCAGCAACCTAGCAACGTGTCGTCCGATCCATCTGAATATTTCAGGGCAGATAGATTTTGACCTGATAAACAATTCAACCACAGTCAGATTTGATCTTAATGCTTTGGTTTTTGACATTTTACCCCTATGTTCTACTTTTAGCCGTGGCAGCCATCTTGTTTGGATGGCCGGGTCACCGGACACATTTTTTAAACTAAATACCCAAAAGATAATTGTGGCCAAGTTTGGATTAATTTGGCCCAGTAGTTTCAGAGGAGAAGATTTTTGTAAAAGATTACTAAGATTTACGAAAAATGGTTACAAATTGACTATAAAGGGCAATAACTCCTAAAGGGGTCAACTGACCATTTCGAACATGTTGACTTATTTGTAAATCTAACTTTGCTGAACATTATTGCTGTTTACAGTTTATCTCTATCTATAATAATATTCAAGATAATAACCAAAACAGCAAAATTTCGTTAAAATTACCAATTCAGGGGCAGCAACCCAACAATGGGTTGTCTAATTCATCTGAAAATTTCAGGGCAGATAGATCTTGACCTGATAAACAATTTAACCCCGTCAGATTTGCTCTAAATGCTTTGGTTTTTGAGTTATAAGCCAAAAACTGCATTTTACCCCTATGTTCTATTTTTAGCCATGACGGCCATTTTGGTTGGTTGGCCAAGTCACCGGACACAATTTTCAAACTAGATACCCCAATGATGGTTGTGGGCAAGTTTAGTTCAATTTGGCCCAGTAGTTTCAGAGGAGAAGATTTTTGTAAAAGATAACAAAGATTTATGAAAAATGGTTAAAAATTGACTATAAAGGGCAATAACTCCTAAAGGGGTCAACTGACCATTTCAGTCATGTTGACTTATTTTTAGGTCTTACTTTGCTGAACATTTTTGCTGTTTACAGTTTATCTCTACCTATAATAATATTCATGATAATAACCAAAAACAGCAAAGTTTCCTTAAAATTTCCAATTCAGGGGCAGCAACCCAACAACGGGTTGTCCGATTCATCTGAAAATTTCAGGGCAGATAGATCTTGACCTGATAATCAATTTTATCCATGTCAGATTTGCTTTAAATGCTTTAGTTTTTGAGATATAAGCCAAAAACTGCATTTGACCCCTATGTTCTATTTTAAGTAACGGCGGCCATGTTTTTTGACGGATCAAAAATCGAAGCACAAACTTTGTGCAGGATAATCTAAGGAACAATCATGCTAAGTTTCATCCAAATCCATTCAGTAGTTTCAGAGGAGAAGATGTTTGAAAAATTGTTAACGACGACAGACGACGACGACGGACGCCAAGTGATGAGAAAAGCTCACCTTTCCTTTTAGGAAAGGTGAGCCAAAAACTGCAAAATTTCCTTAAAATTACCAATTCAGGGCCAGCAACCTAGCAACGTGTCGTCCGATCCATCTGAATATTTCAGGGCAGATAGATTTTGACCTGATAAACAATTCAACCACAGTCAGATTTGATCTTAATGCTTTGGTTTTTGAGTTATAAGCCAAAAACTGCATTTTACCCCTATGTTCTATTTTTAGCCATGGCGGCCATTTTGGTTGGTGGCCAGGTCACCGGACACAATTTTCAAACTAGATACCCCAATGATGGTTGTGGGCAAGTTTAGTTCAATTTGGCCCAGTAGTTTCAGAGGAGAAGATTTTTGTAAAAGATAACTAAGATTTATGAAAAATGGTTAAAAATTGACTATAAAGGGCAATAACTCCTAAAGGGGTCAACTGACCATTTCAGTCATGGTGACTTATTTTTAGGTCTTACTTTGCTGAACATTTTTGCTGTTTACAGTTTATCTCTACCTATAATAATATTCATGATAATAACCAAAAACAGCAAAATTTCCTTAAAATTTCCAATTCAGGGGCAGCAACCCAACAACGGGTTGTCCGATTCATCTGAAAATTTCAGGGCAGATAGATCTTGACCTGATAATCAATTTTATCATGTCAGATTTGCTCTAAATGCTTCGGTTTTTGAGTTATAAGCCAAAAACTGCATTTGACCCCTATGTTCTATTTTCAGCAATGGCGACCATGTTTGTTGATAGATCAAAACTTCGGATACAATTTATAAACTAGATACCCTAAGGAACATTCAGTTAAAGTTTGGAAGTATTTGGCTTAGTAGTTTCAGAGGAGAAGATTCTTGAAATAGTTTACGACGACAAACGACGACAGACGACGACAGACGACGGACGACGACGGACGCCAAGTGATGGCATAAGCTCACTTGGCCCTTCGGGCCATGTGAGCTAGAAAGATCAAAGCTTGAAATTTTGCGTTTCAGCTTTTGTTTTGCCATTTAATTAGGGACTTCCTGTTTTGAATTATTTTAGGAGTATCTTTGTGTTTTTCTTTTTTCAGGACTAATTTTTATCATTCGCAACGATAACAATTTTTTGAAAACAATTAAAAGATTTGGCAGCAATCTTATCGAAAAGAGATAATAGGGTACACCTTTCTACGTTCAGACGTGGTTGAGTTGATTGTTTGTTCTGCAAAAATGTAAAGCAAACATTTTTGTTATACATAACCTGGCCTCAAATTAAATTATTTTTATACATTTAGGTTCATATTGGTATATTAACACTAAACGCACTACGAAAATCCGAAATACATTATTCAAATGAATTACCTTTATGTCATAGTTAGTCGACAGAGAAATTAGCAGAGTAAATATGCTTGAATGAAAAGAAAGCTTTATGCTAATACTAATGGTAAAACTGGAGATATGATTTGAAGGCATATAAATCATTAATTCTTAAAATACACTTAGTTTTGACGAATTATAAGTATGACTGCATATTTTAATTGAATGCTTATGTAGCAAATGTCTTGAAAGCATGTTTATTCTTTTGCATTGACAATTGCATCTATCAGCAAGGTCAAATAGATTCTTGATTTTGATAATCTCACAATTTTAGAAATTTAAAGTATTAGTTACTAGTGATAGCAATTGGATTGTTTTATTTTCAACAGTCAGACAAGTGATAAACAGACTTGTAGATGGAGCATATGATCCGTTGTGCAGTTACTATAAGAAGATATGTGATTGTGTAAAAACTCGACAATATTGTGTGGATCCATCTTGCTGCGAGCCATCACCATTTCCTGCCGGCGGAATGATTAGCCCGAACATTACAACAGAGGATGACGACTGAATCAATCTCAAGGTAAACACCTTTATGCTGCATCGGTGATATGCGTTGTCTCATTATATTTATGATTATAGTTACAATTAAGCATAACATCTATTAGAACTTTGAAATATCAAGACAGAACGTTCTATTTGTTGATAAAAAACTACGAACACATATACGTATGGTCCTACACTTTGATATGTTGCATTGAAAGATGTCATGTGTATGACGTCTTTTCAGTAAATCCGTTTGATGTATCCTGTTTAGTATATTATTATGGGAAGACATTATATATATATATTAGTTGATGTTAACATTTAACTAGCTATCAGTAACTGTGAGTTTTCTTATATCTATACGTTGTGTCGTTTTGTGGGTAATTGTTTTTGCTCGGTTATACATGTATCTGATTGTCCAAGCTCTATTGAACAACTTTATATCTTTTTTCTTATAAAATGATTTTACAACCCTGTCATATACAAGGGAAAGTGTGTTTATACATGTATCTAACCCCGCAGTGAACTGGCTGATAATCACTTCCAAAATCAATCGAATAATCAATCGATCAATATATCAATGAATCAAAACATATGTAACTGTGCAGTTTGTTTTTGTCAATTTACAGGTTATAATTTTCTTCAGTCACCTGCTTGATGTAGTGGATATACGAACTACAATGGCTTGAGTTATGTAATGGTTAAACATGCCACAACCGCCTGCTATATTAAGTGAACATACCTACTACAATAACTCGCTTTATGTTGTAGACTACCCTACTACTAGCCGCTGCTTTATGAAGTGGACATACAAACTACAACCGCCAGCTTTTTTTAGTGGATATACCTACTACAACTGCCACCGTTAGTTAGTGCACATACATACCACAACCGCCTGCTTTATGTTGTGGATATAAATACTACAACTGACTGCTTTATGAAGTGGACATACCTTCTACAACCTCCTGTTTAATGTAGTTGACATACCTGCTACAACCTCCTGATATCTTTATAGTGGACATATGTACTATGGCTAAAATCACCTGCTTTATAAAGTGGACATATCTACTGTAATCGCTTGCTTTATGTAGTGGACATACATATTACATCCTCCTACTATAAGTAGCGGATATATCTAATACAATTATCTGCTTTATGTAGTAGAGATACAGACTACAACCGCCTGCTTTGTTTAGTGAACATAAATACAATGTACCACAGTTACGGGCTACATATAGTGGAATATATACCTTTTTATATAGTAGAGTAATATATACTATTAGTGCCTGCTTAATGGAGTGGGAAAATATAGAACAATCACTATCCATAAATTTACCAACCAGCAACTTGTTTTAGTAATGATACAAGCTTTTATTTTTATATCATACGATATAAATTATCTAATAACTTGATTTCGATATCACGATGAATTATGCAATTCCCGGATACTGCTGTACTACTATTTTTGACATTTTACCTATTATGTCTGGGTTTTTTTGTCAATATAATGGAATTGTTTGCGACTGTCATACAAGTGAGCGGTTTAGATAGCTCTAAAAGTAGGTTTAATCCACCATTTTATACAAAAGAAAATAACTGTACCAAGTCAGGAATATAACAGTTGTAATCCAGTTTTCTATAAAGCGTTTTGTTTTGATCGTTTTTCATTTCTTTGCCATGCATTAACTGTCAGATTGGGTTCGACTTATTAGTTATTACTGTTATTATCCGTCTCTTTGTTTGTTTTTTAGACAGATAGTTGACAACCCGCTGCTACTAGACGTTGAACTTAATAAATCAATAACTCTGTCAACCAATCGACCTCATTTTGTTTTTGTTGTGAGAAGGATTTTATAAACGTAGGTTCATTAATGGTAAACGTCATCTAATTCGCATTTTATGGACGCTTTCATAAATCTGGCTAATCTTTGTCATTATCATCACGAATATGTTACTTTTGTTCCATAATGATTTTCTCCTTTATTAAAATTATGAACTCGACACAACGAAAAGCAAGATTAATGACATTCAAAGAACATGAACTGGTTATCTTAGCATACCAATTGACTTGTTGCTTTTTCTAAAGGTTTCTGTGTTGTACGTTAGATATCAAATCTTCAATTGTCCTCCTAATCCATTTTTTAAGATTATCATTTGGTTAGAGATTCTACGAATTTACGTTTGCCAGTTTCACACTCTGTCATACTTTACGGTTCTAAACATTGTCGTTATAACTGGAGCCGTATAAAGTCAATCTTCGCCTACCGAATGTCGTTTTTTTTCTAGTTTCTAGCTAATGCTAAATCAATGCTTAAAAAGCTAATAGATAATTCTCATGTTGTGTGAATCTTAATACATTATAGTGATGTTTTTGGTGTAAATTTACAAATGACAAAAATAATGCACTGTGAAATTTGCCCATCCTGTCATCAAATCTCGAAAAAGCTGATGCAAAATATACCAAATATACGGTACTTTTCAGTTGCTCCTTTAATTCACTGATGTCTAGTTTAAAGTTGATTTAATCTCTTATTCATACCTATTAAATGACGGAGTTGTAGAATAACTGACTATGCCATAGCTATTCACCAATGAACAAAGTACCAGGATGTTAACAGGAACATCAGTCAATATCAGACAAAACCAACACATCATTCAAGTCTAACCATAAAGCCAGGTTTAACCCACTATATGATATTAAAATTTCATTTACCAAGTCAGGATTATGGCAGCTGTTTTTTAAAAAGTTCGTTTCTATGTATGATGCATGGGTGTTATATTTTGTTGCACTTCAGTATGTCTGTTCCTTGGTTTTCCTCTCATAGTTGATATGTTTATCTCGCTTTAAGTTAATAATTCGGATTTGTTTTACTTACAATTAATTTATGATTTTTGACCAGCGATATGATACTGTCCTCTTTTGAAAGGCACGGAATAACAAACTGTTCAAGATTTCAATATAGAGAAAAATTATAATAACATTAAATGACAACGTATTTGACAGACAACAAAGTAATGTGGGACAGGTAAATAATATATTAGTTTATGTTAAACATATATGTGAGTCAATTAACCCTCTTTCTAACCGGAGAAAGTGGTCAAATATTACACTAACAAAACAAACTGTAAAATATTTATCTTGACAACAATTGAAAAGGATTTAGCAGGCCATTCCAGACTTATCCACTGAGTTAAATTCAATACTGTTCAGACGGTTTGTTTGTCTGAACAGATCTGAAGGTAAAGTTTCAAAATTAACCAACAGACAGAAAATGACTTAATAATCTAGTGTTCAGCATTTTAAGAGCTGTTTAGTGTTACATGACAGTTTCAAGTAAATATGAGCTTAGTAGTGAACGTCCATATCGATTAAAAATATAAGTATTCATAGATCTTAAGTCAGAACTGATAAAGACTATGTCGTATTCGAATATCTAAAGTTAACACCTAAAAGCCTTAACTCACTGAAAGATATAAAATCAGTAGTGATAAAATTTAAACGTATTCAAAGATCAAAAATCACTGTAGATAAAGACTATGCTTTATTGATAAACGTTCAAAATAAGTTTATTCAAATGACTAATGAGTTAACAAAGTTCGTATCTTTAAAAAACACATATCCCAGGAATAGATTACCTTAGCCGTATTTTGGAATTGCGGGCCCTCAATGCTCTTCAAGTTTGAACTGAGCGTCACTGATGAGTCTTTTGTAGACGAAACGCGCGTCTGGCCTATTAAATTATATTCCTGGTACTTTTAATAACTATTTACATCACTGGGTCGATGTAACTGTTGGTGGAGGTGTTGTCATCGAGGGTAATCAGCACTTCGGTGCTAACATGAATATCAATTATTTGGTCATTTTAATTAATTTCCTGTTGACAAAACTTTATTTTTTTTCGAAAAACTAAGGGTTTTCTTATCCCAGGAATAGATAACCTAAGCCGTATTGGGCACAATTTTGGGGAATTTCGGACCTTCAATGCTCTTCAACTTTGTACTTGTTAGGGTTTATAACTTTTTTATCTGAGCGTCACTGATGACGAAACGCGCCTCCTGGTATCTTTGATAACTTTTTGCATCACTGGGTCGATGCCACTGCTGGTGGACGTTTCGTCCACGAGGATATCACCAGACCAGTATTCAGCACTTCGGTGTTAACATGAATATCAATTATATGGTCATTTCAATAAATTTCCTGTTGACAAAACTTTAGGGTTGATAACTCTTTTTTTATCTGAGCGTTACTGATGAGTCTTATGTTTTTTTTTTTAGTTTTTTGGTGGGGTTTTGTTGTTTATTCTTTAGTTTTCTATGTTGTGTCGTGTGTGCTGTTGTTTGTTTGTCTTTTTCATTTTTAGCCATGGCGTTGTCAGTTTGTTTAGATTTATGAGTTTGACTGTCCCTTTGGTATCTTTCGTCCCTCTTATGTAGACGAAACGTGCGTCTGGCGTATTAAATTATAATCCTGGTATCTTTCATAACTATATATCGCCATAAAGTCTAAATCCTACAAAAAACTGTTATCGTCTGCATGAAATACCACTGTTCATGTCTTTGATGCGAATGGAGATAAAGCCGAGATATCTCGAGTGGTTGTTTCTCCTATGATGTTTAGACGTCGGTATAAGCAGTTTATGTCTCTTTCAGAGATATGTTTTGTTCTATATGATGTCAGCAGAATTTTATTTTTTGCTGAGTAAAATAAATTATTTCAGACTATTTGCAAAAATATTTAACGTGTTTTTTATTGAATTTCACATATGAACACCTGATCTATGAAATCAAGTGGACCACATTATGATCATGCAAAGTAATCAACAAGAGCTGGGAAAGTATAAGTCAATCAGGAATAAAACACAAGCAAAATAATTAATGATCAATTTATAAATATCCATTCTTCATATAAAACTGATGTATGGGTTTATTTTTTCCCGACATCTTTAACTAGCAAGCTGAAATCTGTATCAAGGGCAGTGCTTTGTCTCTTATTTTGTAATGGATAATCTAGAGTCAAAAACATAATGAGATACAAGACATGCGACATATATTATGATAAAAATCTGCAATTTATTACATGTCTGTTTTAAATTAAACAAATGGCCTTCGTGTTACGTCGTGTGTGAAAACCACAACCAAAATGTTCTGCATATAGAACAAGGAAATGACATGAATACCTACATGCATGATAACGATCAACAAGAGACTAAGGACGGAGAGGAAAATAATGAAAGGATAGTAGTTGCTCTTGACTTTTTTGTCAAATAATCGGAATTCTCTAGTTTTATCAATGAAGTGTCAATGAAACGTTTGCCTGCTATAACTCATACTTTTATTTCATACAAGTATTTCTATAAGTATAATTTAATGACATACAGTTTGAAAGGCAATTTCAAAATTTGTTATTACATTCTTGTTACTTTTCATATATTTTTAATATTTTTTTTTATAGAAGAGAGGAGTAAATGCTTAATGTCTAAACAATCTAAAAATTAAAGAATGTTTGTCGCAATTTTTAAATGGTTAAATCTCACAAATAAGGCCATGGGCCTAATATATATTTTTTCTGCCTTTTGAATTCTATTATATATACACTTGTAAACTATCAATTTTAAATAGCGTTTTAAAAAGCTGATATTTTGAGACAAAGGAGCCATCATCCTTAAGAACTGTATCGGTTGCAGATATTTTTCAGCATCATTGAAGTCGAAACTAAACAATAGCATTGCATGATTTATATAAACTGTTATATGGTATACTTCAAATATTTGCTTAAGTTTATATCATACATTACCGTCAATTACAAGAACTTGACATTGGACATATTTATGTCGTCTCTAGTTATTTTTGTCTCATATTATTTATAAGCACGCATGTGATAAATTAATGTTTACAATAGTCTGTTGATACAAGAAGACGTCCTAGCACCTGGATCGTCGCGTAAAGCTACCAGAAGCTACAATTATTCACAGCTGTTTATTTACTGCTTAAAGCTATAGCAGCAAAAGACAATTGTTGTCTGCAAAATCCTTGGTTTGATAAAGGATGACAACAAATCAAGTTATAATTCTTCTTTTTTCTGCCGATGCAATGAATTTTTTTACAGGATCATGTTATACAAGTGTTAGGCCAAGGCTAGAGGTTTGTGTACACTGTAAATGAAATTCTGCTAATCATGGTTCGCCCATTTTTACATAGGGGTTTGAATGTCAATCCATGGTATCCATAAGATCTCTCAAGAACAAAAACCCGGCACATTAAACACTAATATCTGAAGCTAAACAAAAGTCATTTCTTAAGCAGAATGATTCTTATCATTACACTACATGGTTACTTTTGTTTTATGTAAATTTTTCCAACAAAGCAGGCCGATATACCAAGCATACATACTTGACATATTTTTTTATAGTGTCAACATTGTAAACATTTAGAAATAGCCATTAGTGTATATGGAACGTTGTCTTTAGTTCAGAGGAAATAATTAAATAATCATGAAATGCATACTACAAACCACGCGACGGCTACTTGTTACTAAATTCAAATATAAAAACATCTTTCACGTAACTATTTAAATGTATATTTGAATGGGAAATATTTATATGCAAATTATAAGCTATGTAAAGGTGTAATACCACCATTGATTTTTCCCTATTAGTCTTTGTTAAATTGGCACTTTTAAAAAAATCGTACAGTATTTACCTTTATTTCAATCAAAGAAATACTTTGCATGTGTAAAGTTCAATCCTTTCCAGTGATACAGTGAAAATTTCACACCACATTTCATTGCATATAAGAAAGTAACCACCGCCGAGGGTAGACAACCCAATTTTTACACTGTTATTTACTGGTTACCTTCTTTGGTAACTATGTAACCTTAACGTTCCAAAATATTTTATAAGACCATCAAATAAAAAAAGAATGATGCTTTCAGACACCCAACATACATATTTACGACTCAGAAAAATTTAAGTGCATTGAAATGCAGGGTTAATTTTCTACAACTGTCAAATTCAAGGGAATATTTTTTTAGGCCTACTTTCGTATGCAACCGGATGTGACGTACCATGATTTGGTGGTATTACACCTAAAGAACACCTAAATGTCAAATAAACTTAATGCAATTTTTCCCCCTCCAATTGCAAGTTATTTCAAGCATAACTGTCAAGTTTTG
This sequence comes from Mytilus galloprovincialis, assembly GCF_965363235.1. NCBI lineage: Eukaryota > Metazoa > Mollusca > Bivalvia > Mytilida > Mytilidae > Mytilus > Mytilus galloprovincialis. Next base: position 54,316,287 of record NC_134850.1, read on the forward strand.
TCTCAGTCAGAACTATAGTTTCAGAGAAAATCACTATAATGTAAGGCCATATCCTACGGCAATTTCAGTCCAATTTCTTCGAAAAATCCTAATTTCAGTGTATCATTATAAAATGCAGTGTTGACTAATATCTGATCATAAACTCATGATATATGCATTCAAACAATTAAATAGAATACAAAAGACAACTTTAAGATGATAAACAATTTTATTGCACCTTTTAGAGTTCATTTGAAGGTCTGTTTTGGTCTGTTTTGGTCCATTTTTCCTCCTTCCTTCCTTTTTCATCAAAACTTGATATCTTTTGTCTAAAAAATAAAACAAATGTGATTATTTTCCCACAAAAATGAAATAAATGTAATGTTAAATCAATAATTAAAGTGTTTTAGCTGAAAGAACTGTCTCTATAAATGTTAACAGTCTACACGGAAGTTTCTATAAGCCCTTATGTGTAACTTGAGTTTTTGGTCTGTTCCCCTAGTGTGAGTAATAACGGTTCCCTTTCAGTCAATCATTTATTGCTACTGGTATCAAAGTCTTTTTATTTACTCATAACAGTATATTTCTAATAGATTTACACAAAAAGTCCACTTTCTTGTATTTTACATTAGAAAATGGGGAGAAAGAGTAATAAAAAATACCTCAAAATGTTTTTAAAAAGGGTTATGTCCCTTGGACTGCTGGTACAAACAATAATTGGTAAGAATTATAAAGTTTAAGTATGTGAGACTGGATTCTGATGTGTATAAATCCAGGACAAATAAGTGTTTAGATGAGTTATTGTCTGTGCAAAATGTAGACGGCACAATGGCAAATTGTAAACTTTTGCGGCCAAAAAAAAAAAAAAAACATGATGATAGTTGATACATACTTTAATGATGAAGTGTCATCTGCAGACCAATTCACATATAAGATTTTTCAACAGAATGCTCTTCAGAACATGGTTAACACTGAAATAAAAAATTCACATGTTGTATAAACAAAACAAAAACTGTAAGGGTAATTTAAAATTTAACACAATAATCTAAATACAGCTTCGTCTGTCCACCCATTGACTAAGAAAACACTCGTAAACCCCCATTTCAATGCAATTTTACCTCAAACGTACTTTCTGTGTCTAAATCCATTCCGAATAGTCCATGTTTACAATGTATGAACTGGTTTATTAATAACTTTTAAAAATGAAAGTACAATAGGGTCACGAGTGCACATTTAGTTTCCCTAAATAGGTGTAATACCACCATTGATTTTTCCCTATTAGTCTTTGTTAAATTGGCACTTTTAAAAAAATCGTACAGTATTTACCTTTTACCAAAGAAATACTTTGCATGTGTAAAGTTCAATCCTTTCCAGTGATACAGTGAAAATTTCACACCACATTTCATTGCATATAAGAAAGTAACCACCGCCGAGGGTAGACAACCCAATTTTTACACTGTTATTTACTGGTTACCTTCTTTGGTAACTATGTAACCTTAACGTTCCAAAATATTTTATAAGACCATCAAATAAAAAAAGAATGATGCTTTCAGACACCCAACATACATATTTACGACTCAGAAAAATTTAAGTGCATTGAAATGCAGGGTTAATTTTCTACAACTGTCAAATTCAAGGGAATATTTTTTTAGGCCTACTTTCGTATGCAACCGGATGTGACGTACCATGATTTGGTGGTATTACACCTAAAGGATTTTGAAATATTCTGTTTAGAAAAAAAAATCACAAATATGTATATTATATTAGCTACCGAACCATATGAATATCACTCACCGAAAAAACAAAATCTGACGATCCACATTTGAAGACCCTATTTGAGTCTAACGCTACATATGTATTCTTCGGTTGGTTATATCTGCGAATTGTTAGAGGAAATATCAAAGAAGAGACACAAATGGATTTTAAACTTATCTATCGAGAAGAGTGATAAAAATTGTCTGTATACAAATATACATCAACTAAATTAATTTTGTTATAAAAATAAGATTTAACGACCTTGGTAAGATAAAAGGAGAAAGGCTCATAAAATCTGATAAAACCAACAGCTCGACTATATCACTCAACGTAACTATAACGACTTGAAAGTTTTTAAACCCTTTTTGTATTCCTGACTTGGCACAGGAATACAATATAAAAGACAAAAGATACCAGAGGGACAGTTAAACTCATATATCGAAAATAAACTGACAACGCCATGGCTAAAAATGAAAAGACAAACAGACAAACAATAGTACACATGACACAACATAGAAAACTAATGAATAAACAACCCCACCAGAACGTACGATTGTGACACATTTTTCTTGAATAGCGGTGATACGGTACCTTACAGATTGATATGTTATAGGACATCAATGCAATGACCGAGTCAAATTAAACATAACTTAACCTGATTTCTCGAAGCACCATCAGCATACATCTATATTTCAAGAATATTTATCGTTTAATTATATAACTTTTGATGTTACTCGTCTTCTGATTGGCTAAAAGTGGTGTGTTATCAAGTCATAGACATAATTAGATTAGAAGTACGAGTGTCATCTAGTGTGCAACACATTGTCGAGGTCATTTATTATAGACCGAAAAAAATATAACCATCATTTCTTAAATAAAAAATAAAAATTAACACACAAAATGGACACCAAAAACCAAATCCGGAATGCTTATAAATAGCTATCAAAGGTACCAGGATTATAATTTAGTACGCCAGACGCGCATTTCGTCTACATTAGACTCATCAGTGACGCTCATATCAAAATATTTATAAAGCCAAACAAGTACAAAGTTGAAGAGCATTGAGGATCCAAAATTCCAAAAGGTTGTGCCAAATACGGCTAAGGTAATATAAAGAGAGACAAAATCTTAGAATTAAGTACACTTTATATCTCTTGTTTGTTTTTTTAAGGTTAGAAGCTATTTCTACTAAATTAGTCTCGAAAAGAAAATATCTCTTTATATATGGCATCTTTTACTGTAATTTTGTATTCCTACATGTAAAATGAACGTGGAGTAATAAAACATATGTTTTAATTATGATAAGACATATGTTTACATTTATCTGTCACTTTAACATGTTCTAGTTATTAATACCTTCTGTAAAAGCATCATGGTTTAAGACAAGTGTCACATTGCACCGAGGTATCCTACATAACAACCACTGAAGTTGTAATTTCGTTCCAACTAAAAACGGATCACTCAACTTGTGTTTTGGAAAACACAATGTCACAAAATAAAGTTTTCATTAGTCAGTTGATTTGGAATGTATTGAATGATCATATTCTGCATGGTTTATGTATCATACAATTTTGTCTTGTCATGTTTTCATATAAGGAATTATTATTTGAAACAGTATCATATATTATAATTGTTTCAATCGTGCATGCGTTCTATATTGCTTTATATCGATAATTTAGTTATCTAGCTTTGCCGAAGTTGTACGTTTGGTACGCATTGTTATTTCACTAGTATATATATAGCGCGTCTAGTTCACATTGCGAATCATACTTAAGAAGCTGCATAGTTTAATAATGTGTCTGTCTCAAATAGAGGCATCGTTAATTTACTGATGTTCAAATATCATTGATGAAAGAAGAAAACAGGATCGTCATCAGTTGTCTTCAGATCCGACTAACAGGGAATGGAATATTTACATAAATAAGACTCAAAATCAAAACGAATATGATGGTCAATATTCCGTCTGTACCCAACGATGAGTGTCTCTAGAAAATACAATTAAATGTATTAATCGCAAATATAAATTATCAAATATCTGCGATTAATACCGCAGATATTCGGCAACTAACCCCTGGGACCGGTAACAAGAAGCATTCTTATATCTTACGAACGTCTAAAGAGAGTCTTTAGATTCAAGAGTGTAACAAGAAGCAACCCCAGACCTATCATAGAATGATTGACAGTCCTTAATGTTTTAAAAAAGTGCATGATTTAAGAACGATTCATACGTCTACCTTAAAGCGATCTTACTAATTCCGGTAGAGTGTCATACAGGTGAGAGGTTTAGCGCTTTAGAACAGGTTCAATCTACTATTTTATTACATTTATAAATGCCTGTAGCAAGTCTGGAATATGACAGGTGTCGTCCATTTCGTCCATTCGTTTGATGTGTTTTTGTCGTTTGATTTTGCCATTAATTTTTTAAAAAGTAGGGACTTTCCGTTTTGAATTTTCCTCGGAGTTCAGTATTTGTGTGAATTTATTTTTTGTTAGAAGGCCCCAGACCACAATTAGTTCTTTTTGGTCGTGGTCTTTAGTCATTATATAAGGTATTTCTTCCTACGTATTCTGTCTACTGTTTTATTTAAAATGTTTACTATTTGAGTGGTCCAATCAGTTGCATATATATTGAAATAAGTACAAAATGTGAAAAAAAAACATTATTGTTGAAAAAGAAGGTAGTAATTTTGCCGAAATGAAAGTACGGTAGAAATTAGCCTTCGTCATTTTATTAATATTCAAGATTCAAATCCTACCATTGGCATGCAAATTTTGGCGCTTAAAAGGAAAAGCTCTAATGGCTTGTCCTGGGACAAGAATATTTTATTAGAATGATAATGGTCTATAAGGAGTTAAATTCATTTCATGTTTGACTAAGTCGGATGCATCTATTGTTTGTGTTGGTTTATGTATGGATCAGGGTTTTTTGTTTTCTGTAATTAGTTAATACTTCAGTTTTATCATGTACATCTTTTATATTCATTTGATAAAATTTACTGTTTGCAATACCATAAATTGATCTAAATAATAAGGATGTTCTTATCCCAAGCAGAAAACCCAAGCCGTATTTGGCACAACCTTTTTGAACTTTTGATCCTCAATGTTATACAACTTTGTACTTGTTTTGCCTTTCGAACTTTTATATCTGGGCGTCACTGGTAAGTCTTGTGTGGACGGCGCGTTTCTGGCGTATTGAATTTTAAAATGTGGTGCACATTGTTAAATTACCCGCTACGCGCGTTATTCAGTGTGCACCAATTTTTTTTATGTTACTTCTTTATAGACAGAAAAAATATTACAGTCATTCCTTAAAAAAAAGTAATGAATGAGGTTGTTAAATTTGATATATGCTTATTTGCCTCTTTGATAAATACTTGTTTGTTTTTATTGTGTTTGGGGTGATCACACAATGTTGACTGCTGTGTCCCTAATTTTGACATTATCACCTATCATGTTGGTTCCCGCATCGTTGTCAATATGTTGGAATTTGATGCGACTGTCATACAAATGAGATATAAATAGTTATAAAACCAGGTTCAATCCACAATTTTCTCTATATGAAAATGCCTATACCAAGTGAGGAATGTGACAGTTGTTAACCATTCGTTTGATGAGTTTGAGCTTTTGATTTTGCCATTTAATTAGGGACTTTCTGTCTAAAATTTTCCTCGGATTTCAGTATTTTTGTGATTTTACTTTTTTCACGATTCAATAATAGAACCAATCTACAATTAAAAAAATATTCATAGATACCAGGATTGAAATTTAAAATGTGTGCCACACGCGCCTTTCGTCCACAAAATACTCATCAGTGGCGCTCGAATTCTACTTAGTTAAAAGACCAAATAATGTACTGAGTTTGAGAGCATTAGGACTAAAAACTGCAAAAAGTTTTGCAAAACAGCTAAGGGATAATTCAAAAGAACCTCACCTAAAATATGTTTATTCATTAACAACTTAAGAATAAATTTTCATTATTTGCAGGTATTTTACTTTCCAAACATAGTGATATATAATAGCCATTAACCTTGTTGTAAACTACTTATCCTGACATGTTATGTAACTTTATAGTTCTTTGATGACCTATATAAAATAAATTTAACCACATTTTAGGCCGCCCTGTCTGTCTCATTATTAGCATAGCAAATATACAGACTAAAAGAAAAATTCAGAACAGACAGTCCTCTATTAAATGACAAGGTCAAAAGCTCAAACAGATGGAAAACAACTGTCACATTCTTGACTAAGTGCTGGCATTTTCTTATGAAAAAAAATGTGAATTAAACCCTGTTCAACCTCTCACTTGTAGGACAGTCGTTTAGAATTCTTACTGAAGTTTATAGTTTCGCTGAACATAGCAATCAAACATAACGTTTACAGACGTAAATTTTCTGATAGAATAAATTTTAATTCTATTTGGACCGAGAACGAATAGCAATATTTCACTGGACAATATTATGAAATTTAACAAAGACAAATATTTAAAGTGTGTCATATCATTAGTGAACAATGTCTACAGGTAAGGTCCCAAGATTTAACGTCGGATTTGCAATCTCCACAACCGAGCCTTATACAGAAATCGAATCAGATGGAGAAAGAGATGGGTTATCTATAATTCACCTTATTGCCGTTAGATTATATTTAAGTATATTTTCTATCTGATGTTTGACTGCTGGTACCATCTTAATGTTTTGGTGGGTACCAACTCTCCCTTTTTAATATAAGCATTAAAAATGGCAGTTGTTATCTTTTAGTTTGTTTCTGTGTGTGTTGCATTGTCGTTTTGGTTTTTTGTTGCACTTCCGTGTTTCTGTTGTTTCGTTGTTTTCACCTTATAGTTGATGTGTTTTCCTCACTTTTAATTTGTTACCAGGATTTCTTTTCTTCCAATCGATTTATGACTTTCGAACAGCGATATACTACTGTTGCTTTTATTTACTATCGATAAGCAAGAAAAAACAAAGGGAAATCTCAAGCTCCTAATCGCTGATTTAATAAGTATTATAAACTTTACTGACTTGTACTAGTTTATCATGATTGCATAAGAATAATGCATCTATTTAATGCTTAATGATATAAACTGTATATAATTGTTCATTTATCAAGCTAAATGAAAGAACAAACATAAATATGTTTAATAAAGAAAATAAATTTTCACTCACGGTTAATCAAAGTGTTTTTACAAGTATGTGCGGTTTCCTATTTTTACTTTTATCTTATATATATGATCATCATTTCTTGAGGTCTAACATAACAACACGTTTACATAACACTCAGCTGCTATGAACACAAAACAAACCTTTTTCTTCAATGACTCCGTAAATGACTGATTGATTGGTGGTTGTTTAACGTCTGCCGCAAATACAATAAATAAGCATCACCATAAACAATTTTTTTACATATTACAATTTTATACCTTGTATATTACTGAATCAACGAGTCATCTTTTCAAGACTGCTGTTTTTGCAAGATAAAAGTTTGTAGAATGAAATGAAACCGTTATCATAGTATATTAGGAATCTGAACAGATTAATATTTGATTTTACTCAATACTGTTTGCATGTTTGATTGACAATTAGCAAACAATGTTGCGATTCAATTACTAATAGTACATATAGCAACTTTACAAGAGAGGAAACAGCTACTGCAGTTAACTGACCTTTCAATCCCATAAATCCAAATAAAATATAAAAATGAGGGGAAATAACCCTTAACGAAATTTCATGAACTCTATACGGAGTGATTACAGGGGCGTTGTGTCCTGTCTATGCCAGCATCTTCCTTATATATATATATATATATATATATATATATATATATATATATATATATATATATATATATATATGTAAGCCTCAAATCTATGTCCGGCCTCAAATCTATGTCCTTTCCGCAAATATATGTCCTTTCCGCAAACATATGTCCTTTTTAATATTGCGTCATAGACGTTCCAAATCTATGTTCTGTATTGTCTCGCATCTATGTCCTTTATTTAATCAAATCTATGGCCATTTTTGGCTCAAATCTATGTCCTTTCATTGACGTAAAACATATAACAAAACGTCATCAAGTAAACAATGAATAGTTAACAATTACAGGTGTAAGTACGGCCTTTAACACGGAGTATTAACTCACACCGAACAAACATTGAACAGGTGGATTATATGACAAAAGCAAGGTTAACATTTTATCTATTAATACACATGGTTTAAAATTGCTTTATGTTTTGTTTTTTAAACTTGAGGAAAATCTGTTATGAATAGTGGACTGATGGAATATTTTCAAAAACGTCAACTACAGATTTATCCTCTTGAAATGTTTTCTGACAATTATCGGATATCTTTACTTACTACTACTATTGGGGAATATTTATAATTCAAATCCAGCCATGAACTAAGGGACTGCAGTGTTTACATCTGGTTTCTGGAGAGAAGGAATGTGCCAAAACATAAAGAATGATTCTTCTCGGGGAAATATTTTCGTTATTAAAGACATTATTACAAGTTTTACATTTGAACTAAATAGATATCAGCTAAGACCAAACAATTGATATATGTTTTATTGGGATTCACAAATATTTCAAATATAAAGAACGTTTTACTTTTATCAATTTAGAATGATTTTTTGATACTAGTATTCAAGGAAAAACATAGATAAAGTGGTATAAATGTCAATGAAACAGCGATATGAACAAATTCATAAGACAAAACGAAGTACGTCGAAGTTGCAAACAAATATTCATTCTTTGCTGTCTTTTTTAGTAAAATAAATATGTGTAGTTTCATTCTTAAAGACGTCATACAATAATAACCCACGCATGCAAAGATTTTAACCAAACACATGGAAAAATGACTTAATAAAACAAAAAGCATATAAGACCGTACTTGAAACAATATTATCAATACCACCTAAATAATTTAGCCGGATATTCTTAAACGCATACTATACTTCAGCTCTGACGTCACGATTGAAAATCGGACACAGATTTGAGGCCGAATCTTTTTTACGGACATAGATTAGCGATTGACGTCACGATGGGGCATAGATTTGAGAAACGGACACAGATTTGAGGTCGTACATAGATCATATATATATATATATATAGTGTCTAAAAATAGCAACAATCAACATTCAATCTATCTAGGTGTGGATCAGTTTGTAAATAAACTGATGCAGTTACTAAATTAAATTATATAAGTGTCTAAGAATGTAACTTTAACACACTAATGAGTGTTATAAAATTAGTTGTTATATTTTATATATTATTCACGCAATATTTCGCTAAACAAATTAGCTTCATCGGGCGTGTGCATCTATCTAGGTGAAATCGGATGCATGACAAAAAAATATCTTTGTAGCTTGACGTTTTTGTGTAAAAGTTTAAAATATTGATTGCTTTTGAGTCTGTACACAGACAAATCATATCGTTCGACCAATTCGTGGTCTCACGTTTTCAACTGCATGCAAAGATTGCCTCAGCAGTATTTGATCTGAGAAAGGGATAGATCCTTTATTGTAAAAGAATCATTTGATTTTTTGATTGACAATATAGTTGTTACGTTTTGGCGACATGTCTTTCAACTTACAATCTGCATTCCGATTGGAATCAACTGAGTCAATCTTTTTCTTTTTTAATTCCTATATCCATATTGCAGTATCGTTTAAATTACTGTCCGCTATATAGATGATGTTCTCTCACTAATTATTTTCAAACTTTGTGTGACTATTTAGAACGCACCTACCCTATCGAACCTGAAGGTAAGAGTACAACAGATACAGTTATGTCTGCCTCATCTCTTGACTTGCACCTAATACTTTACCATGATAGTCGGTAGAATAAAAAGTTTTCGACTAAAGAGATGATTTCAGCTTCCAAATTGTTAACTTTCCATTTCTTTGTAGCATCATTATAGCAGCGCCTGTATAAGGAGTATTATATACCTATTTTTTTTTACAAACCTGTCATTAATATTACTGATAAACTATTTTCTATAAAAAGTCTTAGTTGATAAGTCTACTAACAGTAATAAGAAGGTTATGATTGATTGAAATGTGATCGTTCCTCAGCGGCAAAAATAGTGCAGCGGTTGGCAAAATTATTACGATTGACATGTTTTGGTATGATTGCCTCGGATGATTCCGACAACAAATGTAGGCATGTTATACACCATTGTAAAGATTAATCAATTTAGATTTACGATATAACAAGTTTTAATGGGGTTGGCAGACTAGAAAGCGGCAAATAACGGAATTTCGTCTACATCTGACATTTTTCTAAAATGCAAGTTAAGTACCTTGTGTTATATAAAGGCAAAGGTATATATTTTTCTGAGACGAGTGCCTGTGCTTGTTTTTCCTATAATTATTTAATTAGCTGATAGAGGGTTGCTGCTCACAAGATAAATATAAAATCAAGAGTTCCAAGTAGTGCAGTTGAAATCATCTCTTTGTAAATTTTGCGGACGCTTTTACAAGTGTGTTGACCATTATGGAATATTCGTTTCACATATGATCCGATTCAGACCTAATATTGGGTTTTTACTAACATGAACATGTGCTATATGTGGAGCAGGATCTACGTATCCGTCAGAAGCACCTTGGATCCTTCCCCCAGTTATTACAGGGATTTTTGTTCATCAGTTTTTAGTTTTCTACATTGTGCGCGGCATAATTGAGTTGAATTTAAAGCAGAGGCTACGCACGTTTGGTAGACCTATTTATAAACTTAATATCGTGAGCGAATAACAGTGAAGACGAATTTGGTACAGTACAAGAGATAAACATGAATGAGAAATCCCTCATGACTACAAAAGTTAAATCCATGTAACTTCAACACAGAGAACAATTCACACTTATACTGTTTACACTGGGTTGCATATTGTCTGTTATCTTCTCTTGTTAGACGTATGTAATATGTCTTAGTGATACAATAATTGTCAAAGTTGTCAAAGTTAGAACCTTTACTTATGTGAATATCAAATAAAAAGATATCCGATGTCAATGTATTATATCTAAAATCACATATAACATATTGAAAACAACACATTTAAACTTTCTTGCGTCCGAATCGCTTTTCTGAAATTTACCTTCACCAGGAACGCTCAAAGCCAAAATTTGAAATCCGAAGATGTATAAGTACCGAAACAGTTGGAGAGCTATATGTCAAAATTACCTAAAATAAATAGCCAAATTTATCTAAAGCCAACTTTGCCTGAGGGATTTGAAACCTTAGATTCTTTATAATTTCAAAATTTATAAACGGACAATTTTAGTAAAGTTTGTGAAATCATGTCAGTACCGAAGTACTGACTACTGAGCTGATAATACCCTCGGGGACTGATAGTCCACCAGCAGAGGTATCGACCCAGTGGTACTAGTAAAAAATTTAAATTGCAGAACTCCGTGCATGCGATACTGACATTACCTTTCATTACATGCAGTACCGACTGTCATGTGTATGCAGTTCCAATAGTGCAATGTGTACAGTTCCGACAGTGTGGTGTACACATGTCCGATAGTGCATTGTGTACAGTTCCGACAGTGTGGTGTTCACAGTTCCGATAGTGCAATGTGTACAGTTCCGACAGTTCTGATAGCTATATAGTGTGTTGTATTTTGTTCCGAAGCTATATAGTGTGTTGTGTTTTGTTCCGATAGTACCTTGCATGTACAAATGTAGTACTGACTGTGCAGTTACGATAGTGCGATGTTTGTAGTTCTAATAGTGCAGTGTGTACAGTTCCGATAGTGCCGTCCAGCCAGTTTTATTAGTACCGTATTTGCTGTTACGATGGTGATATGTATACAGTTCGGATAGTGCCGTCCAGCCAGTTTTATTAGTACCGTATTTGCTGTTACGATGGTGATATGTATACAGTTCCGATAGTACCGTTCAGCCAGTTTTATTAGTGCCGTATTTGCTGTTACGATGGTGATATGTATCCAGTTCCGATAGTGCCGTCCAGCCAGTTTTATTAGTGCCGTATTTGCTGTTACGATGGTGATATGTATACGGTTCGGATAGTGCCGTTCAACCAGTTCTATTAGTGCCGTATTTGCTGTTCCGATGGTGATATGTATACAGTTCCGATAGTACCGTCCAGCCAGTTCTATTAGTACCGTATTTGCTGTTACGATGGTGATATGTATACGGTTCGGATAGTGCCGTTCGGCCAGTTTTATTAGTGCCGTATTTGCTGTTCCGATGGTGATATGTATAGAGTATCGATAGTGCCGTTCAGCCAGTTTTATTAGTACCGTATTTGCTGTTACGATGGTGATATGTATACAGTTCGGATAGTGCCGTCCAGCCAGTTTTATTAGTACCGTATTTGCTGTTACGATGGTGATATGTATACGGTTCCGATAGTGCCGTCCAGCCAGTTCTATTAGTACCGTATTTGCTGTTTCGATGGTTCAACCAGTTCTATTATTGCCGTATTTGATGTTTCGATGGTGATATGTATGCAGTTCCGATAGTGCCGTTCAACCAGTTCTATTTGTGCCGTATTTGCTGTTTCAATGGTGATATGTATACAGTTCCGATAGTGCCGTCCAGCCAGTTCTACTAGTGCCGTATTTGCTGTTTCGATGGTGATATGTATACGGTTCCGATAGTGCCGTCCAGCCAGTTCTACTAGTGCCGTATTTGCTGTTTCGATGGGGATATGTATACGGTTTCGATAGTGCCGTTCGGCCAGCTTTATGAGTAACGTATTTGCTGTTTCAATGGTGATATGTATGCAGTTCCGATAGTGCCGTTCAACCAGTTCTATTTGTGCCGTATTTGCTGTTTCAATGGTGATATGTATGCAGTTCCGATAGTGCCATCCAGCCAGTTCTATTTCTGCCGTATTTGCTGTTACGATGGTGATATGTATACAGTTCCGATAGTACCGTCCAGCCAGTTCTACTAGTGCCGTATTTGCTGTTTCGATGGGGATATGTATACGGTTCCGATAGTGCCGTTCGGCCAGTTTTATTAGTACCGTATTTGCTGTTTCAATGGTGATATGTATAGAGTATCGATAGTGCCGTCCAGCCAGTTCTATTAGTGCCGTTTTTGCTGTTTCGATGGTGATATGTATACAGTTCCGATAGTGCCGTCCAGCCAGTTCTATTAGTGCCGTTTTTGCTGTTTCGATGGTGATATGTATACAGTTCCGATAGTACCGTCCAGCCAGTTCTACTAGTGCCGTATTTGCTGTTTCGATGGGGATATGTATACGGTTCCGATAGTGCCGTTCGGCCAGTTTTATTAGTACCGTATTTGCTGTTTCAATGGTGATATGTATAGAGTATCGATAGTGCCGTCCAGCCAGTTCTATTAGTGCCGTTTTTGCTGTTTCGATGGTGATATGTATACAGTTCCGATAGTGCCGTCCAGCCAGTTCTATTAGTGCCGTTTTTGCTGTTTCGATGGTGATATGTATACAGTTCCGATAGTACCGTCCAGCCAGTTCTACTAGTGCCGTATTTGCTGTTTCGATGGTGATATGTATACAGTTCCGATAGTGCCGTTCGGCCAGTTTTATTATTGCCGTTTTTGCTGTTTCGATGGTGATATGTATACAGTTTCGATAGTGCCGTTCAGTCAGTTTTATTAGTGCCGTATTTGCTGTTTCGATGGTGATATGTATACAGATCCGATAGTGTCTTCCAGCCAGTTATAATGGTGCCATGTGTGCAGTTTCTATTATGACGTCCAGGCATGTCTAATAGTTCCGTGTGTGTAGTTTATATCGTGCCCTCTATGCAATTCTAATAGTGCCATTAAGGCATGTGTTTTATTTTGAAGTGATAAGCATGCGATTCGGATTGTTAACGTCCATACTATTTACCGTCTGTTTATCAATATTTTTTAGATTGCCTTTGCTGTTTTTTCTGCAACCCTTCGGAACTTTTGGTTTTGTCTTCTGACTGTTTTGGTTTGGTCGCCCCTGGCGAGTCTGTTGTGGACGAAACGGACCTCTGGCGTACTAAATCAACATATTTGATGTGTTTTCAAAGTTGGCAAATTGACTAAAAATCTGTATTCTACCTTTGTATCTATGCTGTTTGATTGGTCATCAGTATCCCACCTTTAGTCGTTGTTACGAAAAAAATGATATAACAGTGTTTATTCTTAAATTTTCTGTTGATGTCACTTTACATACCTATAGACTATCGTCAGAGCGGGAAACTTGATGCCGAAAAGTTTAATAGTTTTCTTTTAATATCTGTATTTTCAGCTGATTTAGTGTATTTCATATTTCTTTTTCTCTTTTAGTATAGAAACAAGGGTTTCAGTAATAAAAGTTTACAATCTGTTCTTCCATAAGAATGTTCGAGCGTCAATTGATAAACCATATCGTATAACTTTTATATGACCTATACATACATGTACTTCAAGAACGATGTAGAATACTTACTAAGATAGATACCAAAATATGATCAATGATTATTTGTGATATCGGTCAGGTTAATTTTATAAGTGATTAAAATTTAACATCTTAAAAATTTTAAAGGAAAAATATCACTACGGTAAGTATTTGTTAATGAAAATTTTAATCCTTCATGCAAAGCTCTGATTCCTTCCACGGATTTGGCTATACTTTTTGGACCTTTTGGATTATAGCTCTTCATCTTTTATATAAGCTTTGGATTTCAAATATTTTGGCCACGAGCATCACTGAAGAGACATGTATTGTCGAAATGCGCATCTGGTGCAAGAAAATTGGTACCGTTAATTTTATTGAAAAATAATAACTTGCATCATAAAGCAGTTTTTCGTTAAAAGAAACAAAGTTGTAACAATTAAGATCTTATAGACTAGTCTAAACTCTATGGGGGTGATGTTATAGACTAGTCTAAACTCTGTGGGGGTGATGTTATAGACTAGTCTAAACTCTGTGGGGGTGATGTTATAGACTAGTCTAAACTCTGTGGGGGTGATGTTATAGAATAGTCTAAACTCTATGGGTGATGTTATAGACTAGTCTAAACTCTGGGGGTGATGTTATAGACTACTCTAAACTCTATGGGGTGATGTTATAGACTAGTCTAAACTCTGTGGGGGTGATGTTATAGACTAGTCTAAACTCTGTGGGGGTGATGTTATAGACTAGTCTAAACTCTGTGGGGGTGATGTTATAGACTAGTCTACACTCTGTGGGGGTGATGTTATAGACTAGTCTAAACTCTGTGGGGGTGATGTTATAGACTAGTCTAAACTCTGTGGTGGTGATGTTATAGACTAGTCTACACTCTGTGGGGGTGATGTTATAGACTAGTCTACACTCTATGGGGGGATGTTATAGACTAGTCTAAACTCTGTGGGGGTGATGTTATAGACTAGTCTAAACTCTATGGGGTGATGTTATAGACTAGTCTAAACTCTGTGGGGGTTATGTTACAGACTAGTCTAAACTCTGTGGGGTAGATGTTATAGACTAGTCTAAACTCTGTGGGGGTATGTTATAGACTAGTTTAAACTCTGTGGCGGTATGAACGCATTAATGTCATCGATTTGATTCTTTCTTTTTAAGTTTTAATTTGTTACAACACATGAACAAATCGGCCAAATCATTTCTTAGTTATGCGTGCATTTGTCATTTCCTAGAGAAAGGGGGATAAATCATGTACATAAAGACGCATATTTTGTTTTATTTTGAATGCATCTACATTTGTAAAGATGTGCAAACTTCGCCTCAAAAGCAGTAATATATCAATTCCTTTAAGGTGTTTGTTTAATAAGATACTGATACACTGGGTCTTACAAACAGTACTATTTTTAAACCTTTGTTTTTAACTAATTAAGGCACTAATACACTGGTTTGAACAGTTAGTACTTAAAAAATGGCTTCTTATGTATTCAGCAAATCAGAATCGCAACTTCATTTAACTTCGTTAACAGTTAATGACAACAACATCAAAATGACAGATGAGAAAGTTAAAAGAGTGCAGAAAGGTTGCAAAATATAGACGAGGAGGAATTCGGAAACATTTTTGATAATGTGTCAGCAGACAACATAATACATTACTGAAAATAGTACCTGATTAACTAAAGTTTAATCATCGTGAAACGAAATACGATAGATGTGTAATGATTGGTACAATTTGAAAGATAACTTATAATGTACAGAGATACAGTATTTGTTAGCTGGAATAGGTATTGGTCTAGCTTAAAGTTATTAGTTAATAAACATTTATCGAATACACCAGGCTTATTATGTTGTTCACCATAAACGTGATTCGGCTTCATACGACTCATTAGTTACTCGCAAATAAGAATATTTTAAATGTCATATCAAAATTAGAGAGCATTAAAAACAGACAGATCAAACAATGTTTTCCGAATAAGCCTTGTGCAAATCTATAAACTTTTAGAAAAAAAAACCTTATTTTTCGAATATTTCAACATTTGAAAACATTAATTTTACAGAAAAAATGTGATTCAGGTTTATTTTCTAGATTTCGTATTTCCTAGTTTGGAAATCGGCTGCTTGATATTTCTACAATTGCTAATATGATGATAATAAAATAATAAACGAAAAAAAAATAATGGGTTTTAATTACTGGTTACCTCTAGAAAACACTCTACGAAAAATTAAAGAAGACATAAGTAACAAGTAGAAAAGGAGATGACAGTGAATTAATTTTTTTGCCGCCAATTGACAGTCCCTTAATAGTGTATCCTTTTCTACTCTGTGGATAATCTTCGATTTCAAACTAAATCCTCAGTATTTTACTTTTAAAGACGTTCGCTGCTCTGTTTCATAATTACAATCTTTTTAAAAGACTTTTATAAATATATATATAGAATATAAATAAAGACACTAAAAAAGCAGAAAAACGTAAGGGTTAAATATAAGACATTTAAAAATTTGGCGGGAAATAACTATTATAGACTTTTCATACTATTGACATTAGCATCCTTTTTCTTTCAAAATTTATGAAAAATAACAAGGTTTTTATAGGATTCTCAAATATTGCATTTAAAACTGTGTGAAGTAATAACTTTATGAAAAGAAAAGTAGGAGTAAGTGCGGAAATTTTGTTAATAGCAACACTTGGATAAAACCAGACGCTTTCAAATATCTGGCAAAAATCAAAAACAAGAGTATCGAACAACAGTATATTGAATTAATGTTTGAAGACCGGAAAACTTGGATCGCATGTATCAACTCAATGCAAATGTTGTTCAATAAGTAATTTGACAATACACATTTTACTTTGGATGCGTATTGTCGTAAGGATCAATGTTGCTTGAAAATTATCATAATAATTACGTTGAAGGTTCAATAAAAAATGTATGATTGTTTAATACTAGCACTCAACTTATCTAATGCTTTTATCTATATCTAGATGAATGACATGGCGATGAGGCATACAAAAGACAATTTGGAGTCAGAAGACTATACCAAAAGAGAAAAGACCGTCAAAACTTTATTTCTGATATGTTCAATGTTTGCACTGGTAGGTTACCGTATTTGAAATATCTGTCGTGACGTTTTATTAAGTCAAAAATAAAAATATAATGATTATGATCAACAGTACTATTTACACACATAAAAAAGAGGGTTTTGCCGGTTTTTTCCTTTAATTTTGCAGTTCGATAAATTCATTGCTACTACAAATTCAGTTGGAGTTCTGAAATATTTATATCCATGATGCAAGGGATGCAACTCTTGTTATACATCTCATTTAAGACAAATGACAACCAACATCAGTTTTACATGTTTTACAGAATAAAACGGTTCTTATGTTCTCCCAACATTTACCATAATCATGTAAACTATGTTTGACGAAGTTACCGTGTGTACAAAAATGTGCATAGACATTGATAAACCAACTATTATATATAGACTACATGTACATTATGTCATGAGAAAGTACAACAATTTGGACTTTGTCTGTAACAGTACTGCAACCAGAGTTCAATAAGTACAATAAGAACACGGTTTGGTCGTAAAAATCCAGAATGGTCACACTTGTGGTCAAAGGTCAGACCTAAAAATATCAATATTTCAACCACAAGGGCGAAAAGGAGAATTTTTCTGATATTTTTTTAATAGAATGCATAACAACGGTTCAATCATAAACATATTCTATAAACGATGTTAAAACGACATATTGGACTACTTATATGAAGAGCTGCTATCACAAAACGGTGTTGATCTGAAACCTTCTGTTTTTTCCATTTATGACATATATGTAGCAAAAGAAGAGGTGGCCTTGACCTTTTCACATCCATAAACTTTCATACTACTTATACTTTTTATTTACTGCGACAGTATATTACATAACTATTTTCTAAACTATAAAACATCTGTTTATCAAATTATTTCAATATATTTTTTATCTTTGAAAAAAAAAAAAATTCAAGCACTGAAACAGTGTTTTTTATTTTGCATCTAAATGATTGTGTATTTTGTGAAAATTAGTATCTAGTTATAATAGATAAATACAATGTACAGGTTGTGTATTTGCAAAGTATGGACAGATCAGTTATAATAAAAAACATACCATAGTCAACCGAGGCGAATGCGAGGTTTGAAACAAATCATAAGTGTGACTTGCATTAATTTAACGTTTGGTTGAGTGTAAAACAGAGTCACTTTAGTGCAGTAAACTGTCTTAATGGGATTATCCTGGTAAAAAAGAGTAGACTCATCATTTTTTTACAAAAGCGATGAAAAATCATACAATGTAATACCAATTTGATTATGTTGTAATTCAAAATCAGTCACGACCCTTATATAACTTGTCTTTTAAAAGTGACATACAATAGCTCTAGTCTTCATTAAATAGGGCTATGAATCAATCTTTTCGTCCTCATATGCGGATTTTGTACAAATTTTAGCTTTACAACATCCTCCCCTTTTTTGACACGAACAAGTTCGGCGCAGGACAGAGTTTGATCAAAACAAACACAGCTTTTGAGCACAAAAATTTACCTTTGCAGGTACAAAGTTAATCATGTAAGTAATCTGATGGCATTTGTCCAATGCAAAATGTTGGGATTTTTCCATTTTTCGTCATCCCGGTCAAATTCGGAACACGAACAGGACCTATCTTACCTTTGGTATAATGAAACTGAAGCCAACGATGATGCACTCTCAGTCAATTGAAAAGTGTTATCTTGACCCCTCTTCACTTTCATCTGACGCATTCTGGAATCAATTGTGGATTAAAAATAAAATTAAGAATGGAAATGGGGAATGTGCCAAAGAGACAACAACCCGACCATAGAGCAGACAACAGCCGAAGATCATCAATACATGTAGGTCTTCAATGCAGCGAGAAACTTGAAATTCTGCTCGTGCCATGGAATGAAACGTTCCTAACTATCGTTTGTCTCCGTGTTGGTGAATATATTGTCGGCACCTTTCTGTATCAAACATCCCCCTTGGTGTTTTGAAACAATGCCATCTGGAGCGTAAATAACGTCTTGATTCGGTCAAACTCGTACACGGCAATGCCTGTCAGGTAAAGTCTTACCTCTGCATAGGAAACACAAAAGCTATGTGAGTACAAAGTTTCTATCAATGTTCGTGACCCTTATTCCCATATTTAAATTAATGATATAACTGCACGGTCAATCCCATATGTAAAAGGAAGAATGTTGCTACAGAAACGATTTATTTTGTAATAGCCATACATTTACGAATTTGTGTTATCTTTATAGACAATATACTGTTCAGAAGCGCCTTTCTGTGATTTTTCTTTAATTAACTAACAAATGAACTTCAGACGCGATGCGGGAATCTTTTCCATAGACACACACAACAAGAACATAGCTCGTAAGAGCGCTGGCGGAAGAGTGAAGTTATTGTTTTTCTTCTGACACACCTTGGTATAATTCTTAAAGTCTTAAAAAAGACTTCAATTTCCCTGTAGCAGATATGGCATCCCCTACATTGAGTTATGAGCTAAATTCTATATTTGATTTCCCTTGTCTCCGATGTGTCTGAATTGTAAGGATCATAATATCTAGTTAGTTTGTTCTGGAGTTCGTCAGTCTGAGAAAATCTAAGGTAAAAGTATTCAGTATATGTCGAGGATGTGATTCATGATAAAGGCCTTTTTATTATAGAACAGATTATCACTGAAAATCTTTATCAATGAATAGAATCACTACAATTTTTATCACTGAATTTACAACAATGTTCAAATTCTAATTTTGCAGTAACTGTTTTATCTGATTGCACTGGTATTGACTTCAATAAGTACTTGGTAATGCATGCTGAAGGTAGACTTTATTTGAAAATAAATCTGTACTCGCGTTTATCTTTACCATGTATCATATGTATACAAAATCATTTGGCATATTGCCTTAAGACCTATAAGAGATTGAGAGTAAATCAAAATTTCAAATATTATCAAGAATCTAAATCTAAAAACACGTAAAAAAGCTAAATTCGTGCCATTTAATGAAGTTTTTGTGCGTTTTTTTTCTTTTAGATTTGATGACAGAAAAGATGACAGCAACTTTGATAATGAAAGATAAGAATAATTGCAATGAATATTTATTTGTAATCATTTAGGGTCTAGAGCAAGAGCTAACTGGTACAACTCTAAAAGATCTGATAATCCTGACTAATTCAAACTATGAAGTAATGGCACGTGCGATGGTTGGGTCTAGTGTGGGCTATATTATATTAGCTGTTTTAGGTGGGCCGTTGGTAGATAGATTTGGAAGATACTGTGATCTAATGGTGGCTCTATGCTTATCTGTGTCTGCATTAGCTACACTACTTACTCCGTATACACCCTTATTTGGGGTACTGTGGGCATTATTTTGTATCAGGGGAATGTGCGCAGGTTTACAAAATATAGGTGAGTAGATAAGTAAAGTAACAGTGTTTAAGAATTAACATCCCTAGTATCAAAAAGTTTCAAAAAATTAAATATAAATAAACGATTTTAAGTATTTAAATTAATAAAAGGTTGGAAACTAATATGGAAAACTAAACAATGATATGTCGAACAAAGACAGAAAAAGAAAAAAGACAAACACACACGCTATTCTACAAGTTCAACTAATTAAAAGATAAGCAACAAGAACCCAACAAACATCCGGGGATTAAATGAGGTGATCCAGACTGATACATGTAGGTAAATAATGTGTTCGATAGGTGACTTTATGCCCGATAGTTGTGCGATGTGCCCTATAGGTGATTGATGTGTCCTACAGGTGAATGATGTGACCAATATGTGAATGATGTGATCGATCGTCGAATTATGTGCTTGTTAGGTAAATGATTTGACAAATAGGCAAAGTATGTGACCGATTAAAAGATATGCCCAAGGGGCGAATTATGTGACCGATAGGTAAATATCATGCCCGATCGGCGAATTATGTACTGGATATGTGAATGATGTGCCCGATAGACGAATTATGTGACCGATAGGTGAATTGTGATTCATACAGGCGAATTATGTGATCGATAGATGAAGGATGTGACCAATAGGTGAATGATGTTCTGTTAAGCAAATTGTGTGACAGATAGGTAACTTACATGCCCGATATGCGAATTATGCGACCGATAGGTGAATGATGTGCTCGATAGGTGAATAATGATCCCGATAGGTGAATGATGTGCTCGATCAGCGAATTATGTGACGATATATTTAGTATTACTTGAGGCTTAAATATGTTAATTCTGAGAAGACGATTTTACAACGTTTTCGATTAGTTGTTATTACTTGTTTCGATATTTGAAAACAATTTTCTTATCATTACCGAGTATAACTTTATAAAATTGCTTCATTATTTTTTATAGCTGGTCAAACCATTTTAATTGGGCTGTGGAAAGAAAAGGCAACAGGACCGTTACATGTTCTACATTTTGGATATGGGGTCGGAGCAATTATAGTGCCATTGATACTCAATCCCTTTTTAGCAGTCTTGTCACCTGATATTACAAATGAAACATCGTCTATTGGACAGGATCTAAATTACACAGATCAACATGACAATGAAACAGTTACTAGTAGTCAGTATTTGAAAGTCTCGAGAATTAAAACCGGCTACCTTGTCGTTGCAATAATTGTTGCATCAGTAGCTACTATTTTTGTTTTCTATCAATTTTGTTACAGACAGATAACACATGTGTCCATCAAGACAGTAAAAGGAAAAATTAAAATCCAAGAATTAACTAAATTTATTGATCCAAAGAAATGTACCGGTGGAAATCGTCTGTACAGTGTACAAATAATGGGACTGTTATTCTTTTATTTCTTCAATACTATTGGTGGAGAGATAATCATTAAAACGTTTCTCAGAAGTTACTCCATAGATAAACTGAACTTTTCGGGAGATGATGGTTCAATTCTTAACACTGCTTTTGCCATTAGTTATACACTATCTAGGCTGGCAGGATTAATAACCGGTAGATATATACCAGTACGTATTTTAGTCGTACTCGAATCCTTCGGATTACTGGTGACTACAGTACTGTTAGAGATATTCGCTCGACACAGTAAGCAGGCGTTGTGGATTTTGGGCATATTTCTGGGCATGTTTGTATCTCCTTTATACCCAAGTGGAATGGGATGGGGAAACTTCTTTATCAATTTAACAGGAACGGCAATCGCTTTTATCGTATGTTTCTACATCAGACTTTAGTCTGTGGGGTGCTGCTGTTTTTCTGTACGATCCTTATGGCTGTCGTAACACATAGTTCTACAGGAAGATATAATAAGACCAACACTGATTTGAAAGAAGAAAGTGATGAATAAGACACATTTATGTAATTGAATTATTAGTCTGGGCCTTATATAGCCGACTGCATGTATATATGTACTGTATGAGTTTTAATCTTCTGATGACAAAAACCACAAAATAAACATTTTGACATTGTTGATACTTTTTTTTTTTTAAATTTCTTCCAAAAATATTGAGGTATTAATTTATGTGTTCGTGTTTAACGTCGCTTTCAGCATTATTGACTACTTAATGGTAGCCAGATTTTATTATTGGAGGAACACAGAATTTCTTGGAAGAACCATCGAACTTTGGCATGCCCCTGTCTATCCTAGGCAATTAAGATTGTACTCGAACGCACTTTCCATGTGCGGAAAATTATGCAACTGTAGAATTCTCTTAGATGGATGGTGCTTATATTCTTATTATATATTTCTTATATCCTACAAGCAACGGCGTTTCATGTGTTGTATATATAAGAAATAAAACAAACACAATTTTATATAGTTTTAATAGGAAAAAATAATCGCGAATATTCATGACCATTCACTTGTCAAATTATAATAAAAGCTGCTATATCAGATGACCTCCTAACGTGGAGAAACATAACATTTAAAATGATAGAGGGACTTCATGTAGCATCTTTAATGAGAAAAAGACGCCTTTCAGTAAACCGCAGCTAACCTAGGCTCATGTAAAATTATTTCCGAATATCCTGTTCGGAAATATGTGGACAAATATTTTTCGATTTATAATTAAATTGTGTTTATTTGTATCACAAACGTTTCAATCATTTCTTCATTCCAAATAAGGATTTCACCATTTGAAGGAATGCATTATTCGTAGAGCCTCTACCTGCATTACCTCCACCACGACCTTGAAACGAATTCCCCCGACGTGGTTGTTCATTCCATATTGACCCGCCCTCTGTCGGTGTTGGTTTAGTGGGACCCTCTCCTCCTGCTCCACGGGCAAAACTGTTAAACCCTCTATTATTGTTAAATCCTCCAACATTGGGTGAAAAACCTCTTCCTCCTCCTGCTCCTCCCATGCCTCCCACTCCACCTCCTCCTCTGTTGTTGTTGTTGCTCATCCATGATGCAGTTGTTGGGTATCCCCATGCATCTCTTCCTGTTCCTGCGAATAAACCTCCCGCTCCTTCTACGACTGCTCCCTCTAGAATATAAGATATGTTTATTATAGTTAGACTGAAAAAGCTTTTGACAGAGTCCGGAGAAACGCTTTTATTTCGGTAGCATACTTGTTAAGTATTTTACGCAAATATTTATGTAGCACTGTTTTTATTTTGTTTTGCCTCACTATTTCGTAGTTAATGGTGAATTGACAGGTTAGTATATTTATTAGCAATACCTAATGTTCCTTATGAAAGAAGTGCATTTGAATAGGTATCGATCATTTTGACATTTTAAATCTAAGCCCGTCAGAATTGAAATGAAATTCGAAAATATCATGGCAATAGGATTTTTATCATATTTATAAAATTGAGAAAGGAAATGGGGAATTTGTCAAAGCCACAACAACCCGACCATAGAGCAGACAAAAGCCGAAGGCCACCAATGGGTCTTTAATGTAGCGAGAAACTCCCGCACCCGGAGGCGTCCTTCAGCTGGCCCCTTAAAAAAATATGTATGCTAGTACAGTGATAATGATCAATACATTTATTCAATTCTTGACTGTACATCAATCCCTTAAGGATCTCCTTTACTTTGTTGTTTTTGTTGTTTTTTTTTTGTCAGATAATCAGAATTCTCTAGTTTATTTATGTTGTGCCAAGAAAATTGTTGACTTTTAACCACTTATTTTCACTCATAATTTTATAACATTTCTTTAAAATGCCATTTGTCATTTTTTTAACAGAGGAGCAAACATCCTTAATGCACTAGCTCTTGTCTTGGCTGTAGAAAAATCTATTAAAACATATACATGTTGTAGACATTTCATAACTTTTATAGATAGTTTTTAGTGTTGATATAATGTTAAAAATGTTCTATTATTTGAATTAATATAACTGAATGGGGGACTGCAAACAATAGACAAACGTAATTCAAGGTTATATGAGATTGTCAGAAAATATGTATATGAGTGACCATGGGCAAGCAAATAGAAATATCTAAATCAGCAGTATACCAGCGACAAAGCAGCTTTACATGCACTTGCACATGCACACACATCAAATCCTTGAAAAACGCATACGCATAAGCGTATCAATCCTAAAAGATTGAGCAGTTTAACATTTTAAAAGTTATGAATCCCATTTTTTGTATATGTACACCAAGCTGATCGAGTAAAAAACATTCGGAAGATGAGAAAAAAATTCTTTCGCAATGACTATCACTTGCATAAAATTGAAAATTTCAATATCTATGACGAGCGAACTTCCTACAAAAAGTAAATAAATACCGAATAAAGGTATTTTAAATCAAATAATGCTGTAAAATGGTCGGTTTTTAATACAATGATTGTTTCCCTGTACTACTGGTTTGTTCTTTATTCGTTTCTTTGGAAATTATTTCTTATTAAAAAAACCCGTATAGAGTTCTAGATAAACTTTACAACTATAAGCCCAGCTTCCATAAACCACTCGTTATGTGTAGTAATATTTCTATGTATACCTGAGGATATATGTATACATACATTGTACTCTGTATATATAGTTCCTTACATGAACCATTTTAAATTGATATATATGTATATATATACATTGTCGAGGTTTTCCCTTATATCTGATAAATATATACGCAAATTTTATGTACAGTAACTATTCACATATGAATGTCAGCCTGCAATTAAAGTGGTCTGCTCCATATAAGTATTCATTCTTAAGCTAATTGGACTATGAAGATGTATACAAAAGCCTTTTTGGGGTATAATAGAAAGAATACTAATATTTACCATAGTCTGAAAGAAATAAAAGAGGGGAAGTGAATTTTAAATCCTTTAACATGATTTCGATAGGCTGAATTTAGGTATAAAAATGAATTGGTGCTTGACAAAACATTTAGCAACCACTTTTACATAAAATTGGGAAAAGAAATGGGGAATGTGTCAAAGGGACAACAACCCGACCATAGAGCAGACAATGTTTGAATATGTATGAAATGGTAAAAAAAAGAATGATGACTTAACAATAAGGATCTTAACTTTATTTATTTTTATGTTTTATTATCCATCCTTCTTCTATTTAGATAGTAATTCAGATCTGACATACCGTGCACATCTATCTCAATAAAATAAAATGAAAAGATAACGCATTGAACACGGTCTTGATAAAATAATTTGGTTGCTTTTCTGAATTTTTCTCGAATCATAAAAATAAATAAAACATTTTATTGGATTACAATACGTCTAACGATTACTAAAACATATAAAAACGTTTCGCCTTTCTCACAAAAATGCAGTTCGGACATTCTTGTGGACGATAAGTCAAAGTGTTACTGTCAATTCGTACCAGACCAAAATATACCTGTTTTACATGCCCAAGCAACAGTTCCGCTCAGAAAACAACAGCAAAGTTTTCATCAATATAACATCTTTTCATCATAATGAAAAGAGTGTTTTTGTCTTCATATCTTAAGTGGTTAATATGCATACAGTGGCTTATCTAGTTTAGAAAAATAATGTTCTATAAGTGTAAAAAGAAAATACAGAAAGAAATACATAAATGAATATTTTGCATAGAAAGGATTTAAAATTAATAACCAAGAGAAGTAAAATAAAATCCTTTGGATATGTTAGAATGTTTTAACCCTTGACAAAGACTTTGCCATTGCTTTGACAAAATGAGTATCATGCATATATACCTTGTTCTGATTCTGAAATAACAATTGTTGTTACAGCGGTTAGAGGAAGCGACATCTCTTGAATACACGCATGCGCTGTTTAAAACGTTGAATTCAGATTGTGTAACGAATAAGATAATATAAAAGCTTTTACCCAAGGAGAAAACAAATATTTTCTTTTAAGTATTTTGGAATTATGTCTTATTTCTCAATGAAGATTTAAATGTAAAATTAATAAATTGCAAAAACACATAGCTATTTCAGTTTAAAAAAAAAAATGTTCGTGGGTTATAAGCCAACAAATAGCATTTTTTTAAACCAATAAGAAACTGACGGTAAATGAGCATTCAAATAATTATCCAATCCTACGTGTCTATCTGGATCCAACTTTGTTTTAGAAGATTATTAAAATTATCGCATAAAACATAAGCATAAAAAGCAATCGAGATGATTAACTCTACTTAATCATTTGCGCATTTCACATTCAAATCTTTAATATTTTCACTGATTCTCAAATTTCTAGATCTTCTAACAGCAAGTTAAAGCTAAAACTATATGCTCTAAAGCATGAACATATTAAGTTAAGAATTGATATGGTTTTAAAATGGAATCTAAAAGAAATGAACAATTAGTACTGGTTATATAATATATAGGTTTCTCACTAAACCTTAAAATATGAAGTAATTCATTGTAACTGGTTTTCGCAGGGAGTTTAACTACTAGTGTGTTATTTTGCATATTAATTTGTGTAATAAATATGTAACTAAGGCACTACAGTGGAATCTCGAACAACAGAAGTTATTCACAAGTCATACAATTGACTCTCGAACAATCGAATTATAATTAATACCAATCGACTCTCGAACAATTGAATTTTAAATAATAAAGATACCTCTCGAACAATCATATTGTAAGTAATTATACTGCCAACCCTCGAACAATCGAATTATAATTCATTATTGACTATCGAACAATCGAATTATAAGTCATAGCTGACTCTTGAACATTCGAATTATAAGTATTTTAAGCAGTAAACTCGCGAACAAATGCAGTTGTAAGTTAGTATATATTTCATTGTTTTGTCAGCTAATTTAGTGATAAGGCAGCAACCATTTGATTTTCTGGGGGGGGGGGGGGGGGCTATGGTTTTTTTTGGAAAAAAAAGTTTGTTTCCAGTTTTTCGAGAAAAAAATAATTTGTTTTTGATTCTGAGAAAAAAAAATTGTTTGTTTCACCCTCAGCTGCCACTATATGTAATGCTAAAATTGAAAGAAAAAAATTGTTTTCGAATTGTCGGGGAAAAAATAGATTGTTTTTCGCCGCAGGCGAAAAAAAAAATTTGTCCAGAAAAAAAAACCATAGCCCCCCCCAGAAAATCAAATGGTTGCTGCCTAAGAATCAAAGCTCCTACTATTTCTTTATCTAAAATGAAATGTTTGATAGGAGAGTATAATACTGTCCCATATTTTGTATTGTTACCTGCAGCTTGACCTTGGGTCATCACTGGTCCTAATATGTCTGTCCAGTATGTTGTTCTGTTTGTAACAACTGTAGCTCTGCAATGTATACATTTTATATTTAATTATTATAATAGTACAATTATAAAAATATGACATAAAAAAAATTATATGTTGTTTTTAGTTGTATACTACTAGTATCTATTTTTTGAGCTTCGGACGTTGGTGTGGTCTACTCCTCCGTTCAATGCTTTTGAGCATTCCTTTGGTCCTTTGTACGTTATGCTTTAAAGTTTGGAATCTCATACGATAGCTTGAGCTCATGGTTGAGTTCGGTAATTAATGATTTTGAATTTTTCACAAAGTAATGTAAATTGAGGTCTGGGGCTGACATATCAGTAACTGCTAGTATTCCTTTGATAATTTATGTTAATCATTGTCATTTTGCTTAGGCAGCAACCATTTGATTTTCTGGGGGGGGCTATGGTTTTTTTTTCTGTGCAAACTTTTTTTTTCGCCTTCGGCGAAGAGCAATCTATTTTTTTAGCAACAAACCGAAGACAATTTTTTTCTTTCAATTTTAGCATTACATATAGTGGCAGCTGAGGGTGAAACAAACAATTTTTTTTACTCAGGGTCCAAAACAAATTATTTTTTTCACCAAAACCTGGAAACAAACTTTTTTTTCCAAAAAAAACCATAGCCCCCCCCAGAAAATCAAATGGTTGCTGCCTTAGGTACTTCTGTTAACTACTATATTTGAGTATTATAACATTGGACTCAGACTTCTTGAGAGTTTCATAGTGCGTATTGTTGTGAATTTGTTTACTCCATACGTATTGTCCAGAGAAATAGGGTGAGTGTTAAATAAAATCTCACAAACATGTTTACTCCCGCCACATTTTTGAGCCTGTCAATTGACAGAAACCTCTAGTCTTTGTAATTCTCGTGTGTTTTTTTTTTAAATTTTGGTTCATTTATATGTTTCGGAGTTTAGTGTGGCATTCATTTCGCTAAACTAGTAAACATTATTATTTAGGGGTCACCCGACTAAAGCTCAACACCGCATTTTCCCGCTGCGTTTAAGAGTGATTGTTGGCCCGTAACACTTTTTTTTTAACTTTCTTTTACATATCTATTGATCAACTTGAAACTTTTTTTTTTATCTAGAAGCAATTAACGTAACCTTTTCAAATTTACTTTATTGACTTTAATCCTACATGTTGTATGTATTGATAACTTACACAAATCTAATCATATCTGCTGGAGAAAAGCTTGGTCCCCACCACTGTAACGTGACGGCATCCTTCCATCTGTCGTTTGAATGTGTGGCTGCATCATTTCGAACAGAACACCACACTGTTCTACCTTTATGGGGGTCTTGTGAACTAAATGTACCGCTTGGCCAGTCTTTTGAACCTTCTTCAGCTGCTATTATGAAAAATCCTTTAAAAGGAGCACCAGTTATTGTTACTGAAAGAGAAAACGTAATACTATGAAAATGCTTACTACATACCATAGAACATTTAAATAACACCTCATACATTTGTTGCGTCCAAAGGGGTCATCTGAATTTGCATCAGAACCTTTAAACCCAAACAATGGACATCGAGGACATCGTTTGAATTATTTTACATTTGTTTTTCTGGGTTCTCTCATATATTTGCGTGTTTTCGGTATGTTGCATTGGTTTTTCTCATTGATTGAGACCGTACGAATACATATAATTGTAACGTATGTGTCATTTTGTCGTTTGTTGACAGTTGTCTCATTGGCAGTCCAAGTAAGGTCAACTCTACCTGAAACTGCAGTAACTGTCGAAACTATGGAGATTGCCTTCAATCAATCTTAATGCACAATTATATTTTTTTAACCATTTGGAAAAAATATGAATGTTTATTTTTGTTTTGTCATATCCCTTAAGATAATGTTTTATAGTAACCTTCAGAAACATTAACCTTCCTTGATTAACGTTTATCTTGGATTTAAAATGCAATTAATAAATGGGTTACAATTGAAGATTAATACTATAGATAAATATAGAGTTTATGATTTATTTTCTTAAAGAGGTACCAAATTTAAATGTGTATGGTTTTAGGAGATGATATTTTCACCTTTCAACTCGTTATTGAATTCAGTTTCAACCATTTTGGCTATAGTTGTACCCAGCACAGGAACAACATAGTTTGTCAAACTGATATTCACAATAGTAAGCATTTTATCTCTTAAAAACACAAATAACATTTTTTTCTACTTGAAATTTGTTGCAGAATGTAACAAATATGACATGTTCAAGAATCCGTAAAGTCTTTAATCATAAAACAAAAAGTTACAATTATATGTTCTCACTCTAGGTGAATAAATGAAAACGTCTGCTAGGATACTACGTAAATGTAACACGTTTTAGCTGTTATGCTTCATGCATGATCAAGTATGAAAGAAACAATATTTTATTGTATCTTAAAAACAAATTAATGAGCAATAAAAGCATTACTGTTTGTTTACTAACAATGTATAAATAAAGATAATAAATTAAAAACCAATTCTTCAGAGAACAATTGAAGCTCTTTCCATTTCGATAATAAGAATGAAATTTAAAAAACGATGTCATTCCTTGTTAATGTAATTTGGTTCTTCAAATTGATATAAAAACATAAGATTAATAGGTATATGCAGAAGACTTAATTGTTTTATTATGAACAGAAAATCATTTTTAGCAAAGGTCAAAATCCAAATTGACCATTGACCTTGACCTCAATTTCAAGGCCATAGGACAGTGATCTCAAATCAAAAGACCCCAGGTCAATTATTTGTATGGTTGTGAAGTAATACCGATTTCAAATACATAAGGGGAGAAAACTCCTATAAGGGTTAACCAAAACAATTAGACTGAAATAGGTTGAAGTTGCGCCTTTTTGTAAACAGTAAGTTGGCAAACAAATCATATCATTAACTGTAACAGTTTCTTTTCTATAACGATAACAAGCAAAATTCAAAATAACATGACCTTGACCCTCGACCTTGATCTCAATTTCAAGGTCATAGGTCAGTGAACTTAAAACGGAAGACCGGGTCAATCACTTGTATAGTTGTGGAATAATACTGATTTGAAATACATAAGGGGAGAAAACTCCTATAAGGGTTAACCAAAACACTTTGACTGAAATAGGTTGAAGTTGCGCCTAATTGTAAACAGTTATTTGGTAAACACATCATATCATTTACTGTCACAGTTTCTGTGGAATAACGATAACAAGCAAAATTCAAAATTTAAAACATGACCTTGACCTTTGACCTGACCTCAATTTCCTTCAAATGGACCAAGGACTTCATATCAAAAGACTGTAGGCCTCTACGACTTAAAACGTATGAATTTATCCAACACATCGCCTATCTTAAATTTTCAAAGGGAAATAACTACCATATAAGATGTCTTCCGATCACTCAAGTCAAAATAAACCAAATCATTCTCGAGTATGACGAACAATTTGGTGAAAACAGTTTGCTAAAATCTTTTACAGTTTTAGAGATATAGCGATAACAAGAAAAAGGGGACGCGGGGAAATAACTCCTATAAGAATAAGACTAGTGTTCGGTCACACAGGGTGAGTTTTGAAACCCCAATTACTGTACAATATCATTGGTAAAAAAATCCATTCGATATGTTGTAAAACAAAAAAGCATCTCAGACGGCAGAAGAAAAAAAAAAATAATCAGAAGAAAAACAAAAGGTCTTTCCGCGAAAAGTGGAAAGACCTAAATAAAAAAGTTGATATTTAAGTAAGACCTTGGGCAAAATCTGGAGACATTATATAAATAAACATAACAATTTTTCAACAACTGAAATATATAAGCAAATAAAAAACTTGATGGTAAATGTTTACCGAAAATACACAAATATATTGCACTCTGAGATACAACTCTCTTTCGGGACTATTCATATTCAGAGCTTTTAGAAATGAACGACCAGCTGTTT
This sequence comes from Mytilus galloprovincialis, assembly GCF_965363235.1. Lineage (NCBI taxonomy): Eukaryota > Metazoa > Mollusca > Bivalvia > Mytilida > Mytilidae > Mytilus > Mytilus galloprovincialis. The sequence continues at coordinate 54,347,943 of NC_134850.1, forward strand.
TTCGCTTAGAACAATAAATAGATTTTCCCCAGAAAAACTGCCCCAGACATATTGCAATTGTATGCATATTCAACAACACTGGTCGTCTGTTTATGGTCCATAGCGATTTTAAAGGTTATAATAAGAACTGCAAGTTCATAGAACATAATTATATGTTAATGATTGATAAGGAATCTGAGTATTGTTATATTCGTTAACATGATATTCCAGAATGCCAGCAAACATGTTTGAAAAGATGAGCACAATAGCGAAACAAATAACCAAAAGACCATTTTTAGTTAAAACCACTTTACTATTTTATCTATCGTTGAAATGCTTTCTCGTTCTTTGTCAAAGTATCCTGATTTGATAATGAAAAAAAAATCGTCGCTTCATATCTTCAAATATCAAAGGACTAAAATAATAATGATTATAGTAATGTTGATTGTGCAAAGCAGACAATTTTCAGTACCTCCCCCCTCCTCCCCCCCCCAAAAAAAAAGAAGGATGACACATGGACTTCTAGAATCTAGTATTTCATGGTTTGGTCATCTTTATGACCACCAAAGGAAATACACATTACATACTTTGTCCGGACAATTGCCCACCAAAGATAATACACATTATATACTTTGTCCGGACAATTGCCCACCAAAGGTAATACACATTATATGCTTTGTCCGAACAATAAAACGATCATTTAAGATTGTATGTTCATCATGTGATTTATGCCTGTAATGAAATGGTCACTGAAGGAAGAAGACACAAATAGAAATATTAATCATGTGATCTGACAACTTATTATTACTGTATAATATAAGTAGATTAATCAACAAATGTCATGTGCTATTGTGATGACAGGTACGAAAAACTGATAAAAAATATATATATAATAGTGTACCAGAAATTTCCTTATGTGTATAAATGTGTTTCATATACTAACTAGACTATGTCAGGTATTTTACTATTTTGTTTAATTCTCCGTGTTGTATAATTAAAGACATTTTAGGTTAGCTCTTCCAATTACCAAATATATTTAAAACAGGAAACATGTTTTTATGTGGACAAGTTTTGGTTCATTTCTTTTTTAACTAAAAGGTCTTAGTGAATTTTTTTTTATTCTTCTTAACCATATCTTATGCGAATAAGAAATTATAAAAACGTTATACTGTTGCAATTCACCTCATAACGAGGACATGATTGTGGTATTCGCAGACTACGAAAACAGATCGAAGTTATGAGTCGAACCTTTATAAGCCGTTAGTCGCTGCTGCTATACAATTGCTAAGAGTATTAAAGAATTGGACAAGGAGAAGACTTTATCTAGCAGCCATAAGTTGGAGCCCATAACAATCAAAGGAAAACACCTTGTTCTTGTCCTATAGAATTCACAAGAACTCACATTTTCAAAAGTTCACTATTTCTACAAAATCAGCAGTACCATATGTCAATGTTTGTACTCTGAGTTTAGGAAAATATAACGGTATATTTTTATCAAACATGCTATTAAATATAAATTTTTATTTTATGTATTGATACGAACAGTGTAATTTTTATTAAAAAAAAAAATTCTTCAAAGATAAACAAATTAGTATCACTAGAAAATGATTTTAGATGAATATCCTCATCTGAACCAACTTATAAAAAAGGTAGATTTAAATTCATAACTTACACATTAATGTATCCTAGTGCCGGTATGTAAATCTACAAACAGGTCAACAGTAGAATTCAAAAAGTGTTTTTTTTTACAATTTACTTTATGTGTTATGTCGACACAGTTTTTCTTTAAAATGATTATTTCTGTCATAAGTGTTCATTGACTGTACAGTGACTTTGCTACAACAATGAACACCTGTTTTTTTATATATAAAAATGGGACAACCTGTACTTACCCGTAACCGGGAATAGTTCACATTCTTTATATAAAATATCTCCAATTAGAATTGAGTGATATATGAATCCTGAAATTATTTTCTTTTTCTTACATGCACGTCATTTTGGACCGTCTGGTGGGTGATGTCCAATTGGTAATTATTGGTTTGAGCTTCGTGTATCGATATTATTTTATTATTATTTATTCGATAAAACTTAGAATGGAATTGGGGAATGTGTCAAAGAGACAACAACACGGCCTACGACCAGAAAACAGCCCAAGCCCACCAACGCCCATCAACACAGCAAGAACATTCCGGAACCCGAATCAAAAATGTTTTATAGTTCAGCGAAAATGGACGTCCCACTAAACTAAGAAATATATAAATGAACCAAATTTATAAGGACATACTAGACTAATATGTTAACTTCTTATCTAAACAAAATAGCATATACATGTAGCTACCACAAGACTAAAAAGAGTGCATTGTTTATCTTTTTATTCCTTAAATTACCTAGAATGCCTTTTGACTTGTGACGGTCATTTGTACAGGCTACAAACAACCTACGGATGTTGAATTGAATGGTTAACATTAAGGTGGCAGCAATGAAGGCATGCATTAATCTTATATGTATAAAAAATGTACTTAATGTCATAGGCTAAAATTGTTAACTGAAACGAAAAACACTGTATTGTTTCTGCTTGAAAAAACATTCATAACCTTTGAAAAAAAGTATCGCTATTTTATACACAGTTAATGTAAACATGAGAAGTTCATCGACCAAGAAAACATATTACAATATTTTAGGAGAACGCATATTTGTTTTATTTCACCCAACGAGACTCTTTGTTTTTATTGAGTTAACTCAATTGCATACATACATGTAATAACTGTGATACTTAAAATTGATATTGGTAGAATTTTAAGTCCAGTGGCAAATATTGCATACTCTTTCATTTCGATGGTATCTTTATACCAATTCTTACTTGACCAAAATATACCAAGAGGTAAAAAAGGCCTGTGGATAATGAAGGAAAATTGAAGAGTAAATAATGCTTACTCCTTTATGGATCAATCTAATAAGAATCATTTTCAAAATACTCATATAATTTTGCTTTGTTTGCTTATTTTTATCATCGGAGTGTATATTTCAGATGAAAGATGTTGACCTATTTATAAAGTGATTTTTGCATTATTGACGAAAATACTCACAAACAAGCAATTTTGGACTGATGCTTTAATGGATCTTATGTAGACAATAACCCATAGTTGTTCTTAATATGTCATGTATCGAATTAATACCTTATTTATGTAAAGGTCTCAACAATACATTAAACTGACTTTAAAGTCGTACATGTATGATCAGTTAAGTACATTATGAATACGATATGCGAGGGCTACTATACTTGTTAGGAACGGTTATCCACAATCGATAAAAGACAATCTAACGTCCGAAAAAATCAGGTAATATGTAACTCTTGGTAAAGTACATTATAAATAGGGTGCAACGGCTACATCGGGTGTCGACAATCGTTTTCAGACAAATTTACGTCAGACTAAATGCAGTTAGCATGTTACTCCTGCGTATTCCTCTTGCAATATCCGACACATACATGAGAAGAGTCGTAATTTGTCTATGACTCTACCATTTGGTACCTTTATTTTACATGTAAGTCTGGGGTATCACCAACAGCACCAAGTCTTAAGCAATAACTGTTTTCGATTTTTTGTTTGATTAAGAGCGTTGATAACCTGCTTTTTGTAAAGTCCAGTTGCTGTCCAGAATTTTGTATTTGTGTCTCATGTTTATCTAATTGTATCTAATAAGAAAAACGTAAAGTAAGATAAGAAATATTTATGTGCTCCAAGTGAAATAAAATTGCAATAAATGCTTGTTTGTACATGAAAGGTTTGGACTATTAACATAATGTGTGTCATAATCATAAGAAAAACAAGTTTTTAGGGGAAAATATTCAAATATACTGGATATATTACGTAGAATCTGTCTACACCTATATTTTTGTAATAATAATCAAATTACTAGTATATCTCGCCCCCCCCCCCCTTTTCAATTTGTTTGAATATTGATAAGGAGAACTTGATATTTTCGGAAATGTCTTTCTTATTTCAAGTTCCTTTATGAAGAAAACAATATAGATATAGTACGTGTTAACCGTTGTATGCGCTAGCTAGCTATAGATATAGTACGTGTTAACCGTTGTATGCGCTAGCTATATATATCGTGTGCTGCAACATCCTGTATTTCTACCATGTTAGCCAAGCGACTCAATTAGACAGTGTAAGAAATTATGATCAACAGTATCAGACCGACACAACTGGTCTAAACATATATAACACCGATGGCAGTTCAAATATCACAAATAAAGGTACAAGCTTACAAGGCTGCAAACATAGATGGACTCACAATAGTGAGACCAGAATTGGTATACTACATGTACTAGTTAATCAGGATTGTTACCTATTTTATAGGTAATGAGGATGTGGTATGATTGCCATTAAGATAACTCTCTACAAGAGACCAAATAAAGAAATAAACAGGTCACCAGCCTTCAACAATGTGCAAAAACAAACTGCATAGTAAGCTTTTAAAGGCCCCGAAATGAAAAATTATAAAACAAATCAAATCTAAAGAGAAACGTCTTGATTTGTTTACAAAACAATAAAAACAAAATATGCATACAAAATACACAGCCATATCCCATGCCCTTATCACAACACATCGCATAACAAAATCTTATAACAATGAGACACATACAATAATATATGCAGAGTGAACGTTTCATTGGTTAGTTGAGATTTAAGACGATTTAACGATCAACAAATTTTCTATTGCGATTATCGAAACAGGTAAAAGGTCAATGACGCATGTTGCAACTCGCAGAACAAGAAAACGGACTGTGACGGATGCAAAATCAATATACCATAATAAAAGTAAGGAATATTAACAAACAAACTACAGTGAATACTAGAGTATTTTGGCAAATTCACCCATGCATATATCTGTGAACATAATCGTGCTCTATCAAACAGGTCATGATATTTGAAACAAGACATACATGTATGCTAACATCAGCCAACATCAGCCAACATAATCCGACAAATCAAGATTTTTACGACCCAAGGCCTTTTATGAAATTGGTTTTATGATATATATATGAAACAAATCTAAACACAAGCCCATTTTACAACACGATGCATTATAAGACTCAACCCCCAATATTAGACCCATCTCATTTAACAACATAACACAACACAACACAGCACAACACAACACAATACAACACAACACAACACAACACAACACAATACAACACAACACAACACAACACAACACAACACAACACAACACAATACAAGTAAAATTTTACGATACAGTTTTCTGTCTACGACTCTATCCTCGATAATGTTAAATGAAATGCGAGCACTCCAATTCCACAGCCATAATAGTTTACGAGACTATGTACTTTAAAACACACTGTAGAACATAAAGAAAGAAAATGTAGGGTATCTTAATAAAGGAATAATTAGGAACCATAAGCTGAAGAAAAACAGACTATACCGCTGCCAATACGAAAACAAGGCGAAAAGATAGGAAGACTGTAAAAACTACAAAAAAACCTACAAAAAAAAAAAAAAAAAACCAAACAAAAAAAACAAGATTGAGCAGAACGAACCCCACTGAAATTTTGAAAGGAGAATCAGTTTAAACTCTACTAGTAATACCACTTCCGGTAAGTTGTATTCGATGATGTCACAAACGACGAAAATAGGACAGTGATTGTGATATTCAATTAGTTTAATGACGTTGATTGAAATGAACTATAACTTGTGGTTATGTTTGATATGGAATATATCTGCACCAGGAAAATGACTGTCATAAGTAATTATTGGACAAATAATGGAAAAGACAAGAGTGAATAAAAAATCACAGTGACTTATGACGAGCGTCACGGACACTTATAACAAAATATGTATAACAAAAGCATGCCTCATTTTTTGCCATAGTTTTGTACGATTATACTATCAGTATTGTCACGCTAGATTTTGCTTTTATGACCAGTAAATAATAGAAATGATAAAACAAATCAGAAAGATTTATGAAGGTTTTATGTCAACGTCTAACACGAAAAATAACTTAAGATTACATAGATATTATTTAACAATTAATTATAAATTGTGATACATTGTTGTTTGGATAGAACCACTTTAGAAAATCACATGTTGAATAATCACACAGTATTGTTTTTTTTTTGTGTTTTATACAAAATATATAATACTAATACACTGTAACACCCCTTTATACTGCTTTATAAAAATGCAAGAATTAGTTATTGAAAGGTGGCGAGTCACTTGATTTCCTATCTCAAACTTTTGGTTCATCAAGTTTAATCTTTCTGCAATTTCTATATAAAAAATAGTTTCAACAATAGAAAGAAGACCGAATTTGACCGTTCATTGTCTAAACACTATGTAATTAAGGTTTCGACGTTTTTAATATACTGAAACTGCAAGTAGTCATTTCTAATGAGGGAAACTTAAATTGAATCTTCCACTGTAGCTATATTTAAGGTACATCTTTACTTAAGAATTATTTTATCCTGTTTAAAAAATTGTCATTACTCTTCATTTGTATATGAACTTTTGTTTCTATTCTGTTAAAATGTATATTAGGAAATGTTAGGTACACGTGAATGCCTACGAAAGCAACCCAACTACACAAAATTACCCTCAACAAAATACACCAAGTGTTAAATAATATTATCATGGTCAATATCAAAAGATATAGAGATGTCTATATTTAAGATGAAGCTCTAAATCACCAAAGGTCTACTAAATAATTTTATTTTTGTTTAATTGGTCATTGAACTTGAATAGAAATAAGAAATAAATACTAGTATCATAAATCGTACAACTGTTTTTAAGCCACCTACTATCAATAGGTATAAGCAAATATAAAAAAGATGCGGTATGATTGCCATTGAGCCAACTCTCCACAAGAAGACAAATCACACAGATATTATCAACACTAGGTCACCATGTGGCTTTCAACAATGAGCACAGCCTATTCCGCATAGTCAGCTATAAAAGGCCCGAAATGAGAATGTAAAACAATTCAAGCGGGAAAACTAAATTATGTAAAAAGTCTCTATTGCTTTTGAAATTTAGAGACTATAGTACTCAATAGATAGTATCATGCTTTTGAAACCTTTATGATACTAGTATACGAAAATTTAACGGAATATTCACACTTTAACAATAAGCCTAGACCAAAATTATTAAAAGCTTTTCAATGAGGTGATACTAAATTAAAAAAACTTACCATGTATGGGATTTCCAGCAGTAAAAGTTGTATTAGACACAGTAATTCTATATGGGGCTGGACCCATTTGTTTTAAACACGGCTGGCCTGTATGTGGATGTGTATGTCTTGGTGTCATGTAAAAACATGCACGTTCAGGTGCGCCATCTGGATATCCAAGAATCACATGAATGAAACTTAATAATACTATCCAAACTTCGTAGTACATGTTTGTATGCTATTCAAGATTATTATGGCAGAAAATGATGAAGACACAAGTATTTCAAGGTGTTTGCTTCGGGGCAGTACAGTTATAGATGGAATGACAAGGAAAACGGCAACTGCACGGTCCGGTGATAAAATAATAAATGACCGAATTTGACCTTAGAGAATTACTTGACCTCAGTCGGAATACATGTGGAAACGGAGATATTTTCTGACATATCTTTTTTATGATTGACATTAAGAAAATGACACAAGAACATGAAACAATACACCAATGACTTTTATATCTTTTTTTCATTACAATGAAGTTGCATTTATTACGATTAATATATGATATAATGAGTTACATGTACATATTTGTAACTAGGGGTGTATTTTTACATGACCAGGTGTTCAGTGGTGAATGAAATCCATACTGCATTCAAATGTCAGAATATATCCAAATAGAACAAATGTTCTTAGGCAGCAACCATTTGATTTTCTGGGGGGGGGCTATGGTTTTTTTTTCTGTGCAAACTTTTTTTTTCGCCTTCGGCGAAGAACAATCTATTTTTTTAGCGACAAACCGAAAACAATTTTTTTCTTTCAATTTTAGCATTACATATAGTGGCAGCTGAGGGTGAAACAAACATTTTTTTTTTCTCAGGGTCCAAAACAAATTATTTTTTTCACCAAAACCTGGAAACAAACTTTTTTTTCCAAAAAAAACCATAGCCCCCCCCCCAGAAAATCAAATGGTTGCTGCCTTACTTCTGCATTACAATATTTAGGTATATTAAAAACAAGTTGAGACAGAATATTTACCAGAGTCACGTAAGAGAGAAACTTTTGAGAGATAAGATAAGGTTTAAGGTAAATGTAAAATGATCGAAAAATATATTATAAGAGTGAACTTGAGAGATACAACGTACAAGTAAAAAGCATGTGCTTATGATCTTATAAAGATAAATAATTCTTTATGAGAAATAAAATATGTGGTATGACTGCAAATGAGTCAAAAATCAATCATAGCTCAAAGAAGTGGATGAAAACAATTATAGGAAATTGTTGTGCCTTCAACAATGAGAAAAACCCTTTCATTATAGTCTGCTGTTTGTCCCGACATAAAACATATTTCAAAATGTCCATATTTTTTATTAGAAGCATATCGATTAAGCAAAAAAAAAATTAAAAAAAATGCACTCACCATACCAAAATGCGTATATTTAATATAAAAGTCACATTTCTAAATGCTTAACATTCTCAGTTGTTATCGACAAAGGCCAACAATTATAAAAATTTGAACACAATGTTAGGTACATTGAAAACCAACAAAACTTTAAGCGAAAGGTAAAATTTGTCTGAATGAGTTGTATTCATTGTTTGTTAGGTAATTCTACTATATTTTAGAGAAAAAAAAAACAACAGCTAAACAATAGTACATGTAATTAGAAAATAAATAAAAATTCAGAGTTGGAATATTAAATAAATGATTCCTATATATGTTGATAACTTGATAATAAATTTATGGACAAGTTGTTACAACCTTAATTGTTAACTGAATACACCCGTAATAAGACAACAAACATTTATAGCATGTACGACATGGTGCCCTCCTTGTACATTTATTATATGTTACACAACACGGACAACAGACTGTCCACTTCGTTGACATTTGGACATATGTTACATATACTTTGATATATTCAATACACTACAAAGATGTTATGAGTGGCCGTATGATGTAAAATACACAATTCACGGCAAATCTTATGCAAGAACATACATGTAGAGATATAATTTCTTTGAAGTGAAGAGCTCTAGGATAATTATCGCTTAATTACCTATTTTATTGAGGTCTTGGCACCTTTTTAATTACACTGTAAAAATGTCTATGAACTAACTAACATTATACAGCAAAGAAGCAAATGAGAAATAATTATCATACATGTCGTCTTAATATTTTAAATGCCAAGAGTCTACATTATCATTTGCTTTAATATATATCCAAATATAAAAAAATACAGACAGGGGCGTAGCTGAGTTGAAATAAAGTGCAAGCATATATCGCCGAGCGGAGCGAGGCGAAAATTTTTTTGGACCATTTTATGATGAAAATGATAAATACCCTATCTGTTTCTTACTATACCATATTTCAAGAAACGATAGTAACATCCTAGTGGGTTTCGTAATTTGGAAACCCGGGAACAGATAAGACACAAAATGACAAGCAAAAACTTTCAACATTGAAAACTAACTACAGATGAAAAACACGGACCCCGAAAAAATGTGGCGACCTCCGGTGCTCCGAAGGTAAGCAGGTCCTGCTTCTTGCAAGACACCCGTGGTGTTTCTCACGAGGGTCATTTTAAAATCAAATGAGAGGTTTCTACGACAACGGTAGAAGGTCATTTGTAACACAGATACCCTAGGTGAATCAATAGTCTTTTGGACGAAATGACCATGGGAATACGAAATCGAACGGCTACTTTTAAGTCTTGACTTATAAGTAAGGGAAATAAATCTAAGATGTTTTAAAGGTGATTTTATTGAGCCTGTATAATTAAATGTTAATACTGCATGTAAGACTTAAACTAAAGTATAGACTAGTTAATATCCAAAGTCCATATATCTATTTTTTGCCAAGGCAAATGATCTCAGAACTCTCTCGGTGTCAATATCCATTTCTCTGTTATCCGCTGCCTTCTTGCTAAAATAAAAATCTAGCTTCTTCATTTTTATTTTGATTTCTACCGGGGTTAAACTTTGTGTCGTGATTGTAGTTGCAAGTACAGACACCGCCAGACACGATAATCCGGAAAGACTAAAGACTATCCGAAATTCAATTTCAGGATTTTTTTTTTTTTTTTTTTTTTTTGTGAAAAACATGTGCAAGCAAATGATTTTTTGCGTAAAGGCAGCTACGCGCCTGACAGAAATAGAGTTTCCAATGACTACAATTAAAGCAAAGGTGAAATCACATTGATAAAATATCAATATTATAACCATTAATAGAATCATGTCAAGAAAAATGGGTATTATCTTACGACCATGCAGTTGTCTTTATTTTCTCGAGTTGTGTTATGCTCCCTCCCAACCCCTTGTATCTCATCTTTGACATGGATGGAGAGTTGTCTCATTGGCACTAATACCACATCTTTTTATATCTGTTTGTATAATTATTTCTGTTTCAACCTTTCCGCACTAGCGTGTGCCAAACTAACATTATGAATATTCAACGTGTCGCTTAACCAATAGTATGTACATGCATACATACAAACATCGTTTAACTTAACTCCATTTAACAAAAATGTCGCGAAATCTATCGTGATTCACCCGATTACGTATTCTTAATTAAGGCTTGAGATGAAATGATTTCGTCTGTAAGTCTATAGTATATCCTTTTAACCGACCACTCTGCAGACAACTAGACATGTAAATAAAACACATCAGTAAATATAAATAGCATGGTTATGTAAAAAGTCACCCAAATTAATTAGAACTTGTTGCTAAATGGAATACATGTAATAATATAATTTATAGTGTAACATTAATTGATTCTATTATATAATTTACAATACACCATTACATGAAATTTTGTAGGATTAAACATGATTTCTAAGACTTACTTGTTTTTGCCTGAAGTGTTTCGTTATATAATATGATATTTCTTGTTACATTGGTAATGCATTACAAATTATAAATCGATTAATGGGTTTTAATTAAGAAGTTACAGACGTTACGCACGGTGTTCGGTTTAGTAATGGTAACGTTAGTTGACG